>NC_072000.2:10003010-10315738 GCF_028885655.2 Pongo abelii | reverse complement strand
TCTGACAAACTACTTTGGATGTGTGCATTCATCTCACAGAGTAGAACTTTAGTTTTCAATGAGCAGTTTTAAAAAACTCTTTTTGTAGAATCTGCAAGTGAACATTTGGAGCACCTTTAGTCCGATGGTGGGGAAGGAAATATCTTCAAATAAAAACTAGACAGAAGGACTCTCACAAACTTCTCTGTGACGGGTGCATTCATCTCACAGAGTTGAACATTTCTTTTGATTGAGCAGCTTTGAAACACGCTTTTTGTAGAATCTGCGAGAGGACATTTGGAGCGTTTTAAAGCCTATTGTGGAAAAGGGAATATCTTCCTATAAAAACTAGTCAGAAGAATTCTGACAAACTTCTTCATGATTTGTGAATTCATCTCACAGAGTTGAACCTTACTTTTCATTGAGCAGCCTTGAAGCACTTTCTTTGTAGAATCTGCAAGTGGACATTTGGAGCGCTTTGAGGCCTATGGTGGAAAAAGAAATATCTTCACATAAAATTAGAGGGAAGTATTGTAACACACTTCTTTGTGACGTGTGCATTCACCTCACAGAGTTGAATGATACTTTTCATTGTGAAGTTTTGAAACACTCCTTTTGTAGTATCTGCAAGTGTACATTTGGAGCACTTTGATGCCAATGGTGGAAAAGGAAATATTTTCACATTAAAAATATACTGAAGCATGCTCACAAACATCTTTGTGACTTGTGCATTCATCTCACAGAGTTGAACCTTTCCTTTGCTTGAGCAGCTCTGAAACACCGTTTTTGTAGAATCTGCAAGTGGACATTTGGAGTGCTTTGAGGCCTATGGTGGAAAACGTAATATCTTCACATAAATCTGGATTGAAGAATTCCGTCAAACTTCTTTGTGATGTGTGCATTCATCTCACAGAGTTGAACCTTAGTTTTCATTGAGCAGTTTTGAAACACTCTTTTTGTAGAATCTGCAAGTGGACATTTGGAGCTCTTGGAGGCCTGTAGTGGAAAAGGAGATATCTTCACATTAAAACCAGACAAATCATTCTCACAAACTTCCTTGTATTCTGTGCATTCATCTCACAGAGTTGAACCTTGGTTGTCATTGAGCAGTTTTGAAATCCTCTTTTTATAGAATCTGCAGGTAGACATTTGGAGCGCCTTGAGGCCTGTGGTGTATAACGAAACATCTTCATATAATAACTAGACAAACGCATTCTGAGAAACTTCTTTGTGATGGGTGCACTCATCTCACGTAGTTGAACCTTTCTTTTGGTGGAGAAGCTTTGAAACACTCTTTTTGTAGAATCTGCAAGTGGACACTTGGAGCGCTTTGAGGCCCATGGTGGGATAAAAAATATCTTCACATAAAAACCAGCCAGAAGCATTCTGACGAACTTCTTGGTGATGTGTGCATTCGTCTCACAGGGTTGAACCTTTCTTTTGATTGAGCAGCTTTGAAAAACTCTTTTTGTAGAATCTGCAAGTGGACATTTGGTGCACATTTGAGCCTATGGTGGAAAAGGAGCTATGTTCACATAATAATTAGACAGAAGCCTATGGGGGAAAAGGGAATAACTTCACTTAAAAAGTATACGGAAACATTCCATCAAACTCCTTTGTAATGTGTGCATTCATCTCACCGAGTAGAACCTTCCTTTCATTGCAGAGTTTTGAAACCCTATTTTTGTAGAATCTACAAGTGGACGTTTGGAGGACTTTGAGGCCTATATTGGAAAAGAAAATTTCTTCACACAAAAAATAGACAGAAGCGTTCTGACAAACTCCTTTGGGATGTGTGCATTCATTGCACAGAGTTGAACCTTTCTTTTTATTGAGCAGTTTGAAACACTCTTTTTGTAGAATCTGCAAGTGGACATTTGGAACGCTTTGAAGCCTATGGTTTAAAAGGAAATATCTTCACCTAAAAACCACCCAGAAGCATTCTGACAAAGTTCTTGGTGATGTGTGCATTCATCTCACGGAGTTGAACCTTTCTTTTGATTGAGCAGACTTGAAACACTATTTTTGTAGAATCTGAAAGTGGATATTTGGAGCGCATTTAGGCCTAGGGTGGAAAAGGAAGTATCTTCAAATAATAACTAGACAGAAGCATTCTGACACACTTCTTTGTGATGTGTGCATTCATCTCACAGAGTTGAACCTTACTTTTCATTGAGCTGTTTTGAAACACTCTTTTTGTTGAATCTTCCAGTGGTCATTTGGAGTGCTTTGAGGCCTATTGTGGAAATGGAAATATCTTCACAAAAAAATTAGACAGAAGCATTCCGACAATCTTCTTGGTTATATGTGCATTCTTCTCACAAAGTTCAACCTTCCTTTTGATTGAGCAGCCCACAAACACTCTTTTTGTAGAATCTGCATGTGGAGTTTTGGAGCACTTTGAGGTCTGTGGTGGAAAATGAAATATCCTCACATAAAAACTAGGCAGAAGAATTCTGACAAACTTCTTTGTGATGTGTACATTCACCTCACAGAGTTGAACCTTAGTTTTCATTGAGCAGTTTTCAAACCCTCTTTTTGTAGAATCTACAAGTGGAGATTTGGAGTGCTTTGATACCTGTGTTGGAAAAGGAAATATATTTACATAAATACTAGACAGAAGCATTCTGACAAACTTCTTTGAAATGTGTGCTTTCATCTCACAGAGTTGGAGTTGAACCTTCCTTTTCATTGAGAAGTTTTGAAACATTTTTTTCATATAATCTGCAAGTAGACATTTGGAGCGCCTTGATGCCAATGGTGGAAAAGGAAATATCTTCATATAATAACTAGACAGAAGAGTAAACTATCGCAAGAACAAAAAACCAAACACCACGTATTCTCACTCACAGGTGAGAATTGAACAATGAGAACACATGGACACAGGAAGGGGAACATCACATTTCGGGGACTGTTGTGGGGTGGGGGGAGGGTGGAGGGATAGCATTGGGAGATATACCTAATGCTAGATGACGAGTTGGGAGGTGTAGCGCACCAGCATGGCACATGTATACATATGTAACTTACCTGCACGTTGCGCACATGTACCATAGAGCCTAAAGTATTATAATAATAATAATAATAATAATAATAATAAAAGAAGAAGCATTCTGACAAACTTCTTTGTGATAGGTGCATTCATCTCACAGAGTGGAACATTTCTTTTGGTTGAGCAGCTTTGAATGACTTTTTGGAGAATCTTCAAGTGCACATTTGGAGCGCTTTGTGGCCTATGGTGAAAAAGCAAATATCTTCTCATAAAAACTAGACAGAAGCATTCTGAAAAACTTCTTAGTCATGTATACATTCATCTCAGAGAATTGTACCTTACGTTTCATTGAGCAGTTTTGAAAAACTCTTTCTGTAGTATCTACAAGTGACCGTTTGGAGCACTTTGAGGCCTATGGTGGAAAAGGAAATATCTTCACATAAAAACCAGACAGAAGCATTCTGACAAACATTTTGTGATGTGTGCATTCATCTCACAGGGTTGGACATTTCTGTTGATTGAGCAGCTTTGAAACACTCTTTTTGTAGGATTTGAAAGTGGACATTTGGAGTGCTTTGTGTCCTATGGTGGAAAAGGAATTATCTTCACATGAAAAATATACAGAAGCATTCTGACAAACTTCTTTGTGATGTGTGCATTCATCTCACTGAGTTGAACCTTACTTTTCATTGAGCAGTTTTGAAACTCTCTGTAGAATCTACAAGTGGACATTTGGAGCACTCTTAGGTCTATGGTGGAAAAGGAATTACCTTAACATAATAACGAGACAGAATTATTCTGACAAACTCCTTTGTCGTGTGTGCATTCATCTCACAGAGTTGAACCTTACTTTTCATTGAGCAGCTTTGAAACACTCTTTTTGTAGAATCTGCGAGTGGACATTTGTGGCACTTTGAGACCTATGGTGGAAAAGTAAACATGTTCACATAAAAACCAGACAGAAGCATTGTGACAAACTTCTTTGTGATGTGTGCAATTATCTCACAGAATTGAACCTTACTTTTCATTGAGCAGTTTTGTAACACTCTTTATGTAGAATCTGCCCGTGGACATTTGGAGTGCTTTGAGTCCTATTGTGTACATGGAAATATCTTCACATAAAAACTAGACAGAAGCATTCTGACAAACTTCTTGGTGAAGTGTGCATTCATCTCACAGAGTTGAAACTTTCTTTTGATTAAGCAACTTTTAAACACTCTTTTGTAGAATCTGCAAGTGGACATTTCGAGCGCTTTGAGACCAGTGGTGGAAAAGGAAATACCTTCACATAACATCTAGACAGAAGCATTCTGACAAACTACTTTGGATGTGTGCATTCATCTCACAGAGTAGAACTTTAGTTTTCAATGAGCAGTTTTAAAAAACTCTTTTTGTAGAATCTGCAAGTGAACATTTGGAGCACCTTTAGTCCTAAGGTGGGAAAGGAAATATCTTCAAATAAAAACTAGACAGAAGGACTCTCACAAACTTCTCTGTGACGGGTGCATTCATCTCACAGAGTTGAACATTTCTTTTGATTGAGCAGCTTTGAAACACGCTTTTTGTAGAATCTGCGAGAGGACATTTGGAGCGTTTTAAAGCCTATTGTGGAAAAGGGAATATCTTCATATAAAAACTAGTCAGAAGAATTCTGACAAACTTCTTCATGATTTGTGAATTCATCTCACAGAGTTGAACCTTACTTTTCATTGAGCAGCCTTGAAGCACTTTCTTTGTAGAATCTGCAAGTGGACATTTGGAGCGCTTTGAGGCCTATGGTGGAAAAAGAAATATCTTCACATAAAATTAGAGGGAAGTATTGCAACACACTTCTTTGTGATGTGTGCATTCACCTCACAGAGTTGAATGATACTTTTCATTGTGCAGTTTTGAAACACTCCTTTTGTAGTATCTGCAAGTGTACATTTGGAGCACTTTGATGCCAATGGTGGAAAAGGAAATATTTTCACATTAAAAATATACTGAAGCATGCTCACAAACATCTTTGTGACTTGTGCATTCATCTCACAGAGTTGAACCTTTCCTTTGCTTGAGCAGCTCTGAAACACCGTTTTTGTAGAATCTGCAAGTGGACATTTGGAGTGCTTTGAGGCCTATGGTGGAAAACGTAATATCTTCACATAAATCTAGATTGAAGAATTCCGTCAAACTTCTTTGTGATGTGTGCATTCATCTCACAGAGTTGAACCTCAGTTTTCATTGAGCAGTTTTGAAACACTCTTTTTGTAGAATCTGCAAGTGTACATTTGGAGCTCTTGGAGGCCTGTAGTGGAAAAGGAGATATCTTCACATTAAAACCAGACAAATCATTCTCACAAACTTCCTTGTATTCTGTGCATTCATCTCACAGAGTTGAACCTTGGTTGTCATTGAGCAGTTTTGAAATCCTCTTTTTATAGAATCTGCAGGTAGACATTTGGAGCGCCTTGAGGCCTGTGGTGTATAACGAAACATCTTCATATAATAACTAGACAAACGCATTCTGAGAAACTTCTTTGTGATGGGTGCACTCATCTCACGTAGTTGAACCTTTCTTTTGGTGGAGAAGCTTTGAAACACTCTTTTTGTAGAATCTGCAAGTGGACACTTGGAGCGCTTTGAGGCCCATGGTGGGATAAAAAATATCTTCACATAAAAACCAGCCAGAAGCATTCTGACGAACTTCTTGGTGATGTGTGCATTCGTCTCACAGGGTTGAACCTTTCTTTTGATTGAGCAGCTTTGAAAAACTCTTTTTGTAGAATCTGCAAGTGGACATTTGGTGCACATTTGAGCCTATGGTGGAAAAGGAGCTATGTTCACATAATAATTAGACAGAAGCCTATGGGGGAAAAGGGAATATCTTCACTTAAAAAGTATACGGAAACATTCCATCAAACTCCTTTGTAATGTGTGCATTCATCTCACCGAGTAGAACCTTCCTTTCATTGCAGAGTTTTGAAACCCTATTTTTGTAGAATCTACAAGTGGACGTTTGGAGGACTTTGAGGCCTATATTGGAAAAGAAAATTTCTTCACACAAAAAATAGACAGAAGCGTTCTGACAAACTCTTTGGGATGTGTGCATTCATTGCACAGAGTTGAACCTTTCTTTTTATTGAGCAGTTTGAAACACTCTTTTTGTAGAATCTGCAAGTGGACATTTGGAACGCTTTGAAGCCTATGGTTTAAAAGGAAATATCTTCACCTAAAAACCACCCAGAAGCATTCTGACAAAGTTCTTGGTGATGTGTGCATTCATCTCACGGAGTTGAACCTTTCTTTTGATTGAGCAGACTTGAAACACTATTTTTGTAGAATCTGAAAGTGGATATTTGGAGCGCATTTAGGCCTAGGGTGGAAAAGGAAGTATCTTCAAATAATAACTAGACAGAAGCATTCTGACACACTTCTTTGTGATGTGTGCATTCATCTCACAGAGTTGAACCTTACTTTTCATTGAGCTGTTTTGAAACACTCTTTTGGTTGAATCTTCCAGTGGTCATTTGGAGTGCTTTGAGGCCTATTGTGGAAATGGAAATATCTTCACAAAAAAATTAGACAGAAGCATTCCGACAATCTTCTTGGTTATATGTGCATTCTTCTCACAAAGTTCAACCTTCCTTTTGATTGAGCAGCCCACAAACACTCTTTTTGTAGAATCTGCATGTGGAGTTTTGGAGCACTTTGAGGTCTGTGGTGGAAAATGAAATATCCTCACATAAAAACTAGGCAGAAGAATTCTGACAAACTTCTTTGTGATGTGTACATTCACCTCACAGAGTTGAACCTTAGTTTTCATTGAGCAGTTTTCAAACCCTCTTTTTGTAGAATCTACAAGTGGAGATTTGGAGTGCTTTGATACCTGTGTTGGAAAAGGAAATATATTTACATAAATACTAGACAGAAGCATTCTGACAAACTTCTTTGAAATGTGTGCTTTCATCTCACAGAGTTGGAGTTGAACCTTCCTTTTTATTGAGAAGTTTTGAAACATTTTTTTCATATAATCTGCAAGTAGACATTTGGAGCGCCTTGATGCCAATGGTGGAAAAGGAAATATCTTCATATAATAACTAGACAGAAGAGTAAACTATCGCAAGAACAAAAAACCAAACACCACGTATTCTCACTCACAGGTGAGAATTGAACAATGAGAACACATGGACACAGGAAGGGGAACATCACATTTCGGGGACTGTTGTGGGGTGGGGGGAGGGTGGAGGGATAGCATTGGGAGATATACCTAATGCTAGATGACGAGTTGGGAGGTGTAGCGCACCAGCATGGCACATGTATACATATGTAACTTACCTGCACGTTGCGCACATGTACCATAGAGCCTAAAGTATTATAATAATAATAATAATAATAATATTAATAATAAAAGAAGAAGCATTCTGACAAACTTCTTTGTGATAGGTGCATTCATCTCACAGAGTGGAACATTTCTTTTGGTTGAGCAGCTTTGAATGACTTTTTGGAGAATCTTCAAGTGCACATTTGGAGCGCTTTGTGGCCTATGGTGAAAAAGCAAATATCTTCTCATAAAAACTAGACAGAAGCATTCTGAAAAACTTCTTAGTCATGTATACATTCATCTCAGAGAATTGTACCTTACGTTTCATTGAGCAGTTTTGAAAAACTCTTTCTGTAGTATCTACAAGTGACCGTTTGGAGCACTTTGAGGCCTATGGTGGAAAAGGAAATATCTTCACATAAAAACCAGACAGAAGCATTCTGACAAACATTTTGTGATGTGTGCATTCATCTCACAGGGTTGGACATTTCTGTTGATTGAGCAGCTTTGAAACACTCTTTTTGTAGGATTTGAAAGTGGACATTTGGAGTGCTTTGTGTCCTATGGTGGAAAAGGAATTATCTTCACATGAAAAATATACAGAAGCATTCTGACAAACTTCTTTGTGATGTGTGCATTCATCTCACTGAGTTGAACCTTACTTTTCATTGAGCAGTTTTGAAACTCTCTGTAGAATCTACAAGTGGACATTTGGAGCACTCTTAGGTCTATGGTGGAAAAGGAATTACCTTAACATAATAACGAGACAGAAGGATTCTGACAAACTCCTTTGTCGTGTGTGCATTCATCTCACAGAGTTGAACCTTACTTTTCATTGAGCAGCTTTGAAACACTCTTTTTGTAGAATCTGCGAGTGGACATTTGTGGCACTTTGAGACCTATGGTGGAAAAGTAAACATGTTCACATAAAAACCAGACAGAAGCATTGTGACAAACTTCTTTGTGATGTGTGCAATTATCTCACAGAATTGAACCTTACTTTTCATTGAGCAGTTTTGTAACACTCTTTATGTAGAATCTGCCCGTGGACATTTGGAGTGCTTTGAGTCCTATTGTGTACATGGAAATATCTTCACATAAAAACTAGACAGAAGCATTCTGACAAACTTCTTGGTGAAGTGTGCATTCATCTCACAGAGTTGAAACTTTCTTTTGATTAAGCAACTTTTAAACACTCTTTTGTAGAATCTGCAAGTGGACATTTCGAGCGCTTTGAGACCAGTGGTGGAAAAGGAAATACCTTCACATAACATCTAGACAGAAGCATTCTGACAAACTACTTTGAATGTGTGCATTCATCTCACAGAGTAGAACTTTAGTTTTCAATGAGCAGTTTTAAAAAACTCTTTTTGTAGAATCTGCAAGTGAACATTTGGAGCACCTTTAGTCCTAAGGTGGGAAAGGAAATATCTTCAAATAAAAACTAGACAGAAGGACTCTCACAAACTTCTCTGTGACGGGTGCATTCATCTCACAGAGTTGAACATTTCTTTTGATTGAGCAGCTTTGAAACACGCTTTTTGTAGAATCTGCGAGAGGACATTTGGAGCGTTTTAAAGCCTATTGTGGAAAAGGGAATATCTTCATATAAAAACTAGTCAGAAGAATTCTGACAAACTTCTTCATGATTTGTGAATTCATCTCACAGAGTTGAACCTTACTTTTCATTGAGCAGCCTTGAAGCACTTTCTTTGTAGAATCAGCAAGTGGACATTTGGAGCGCTTTGAGGCCTATGGTGGAAAAAGAAATATCTTCACATAAAATTAGAGGGAAGTATTGTAACACACTTCTTTGTGATGTGTGCATTCACCTCACAGAGTTGAATGATACTTTTCATTGTGCAGTTTTGAAACACTCCTTTTGTAGTATCTGCAAGTGTACATTTGGAGCACTTTGATGCCAATGGTGGAAAAGGAAATATTTTCACATTAAAAATATACTGAAGCATGCTCACAAACATCTTTGTGACTTGTGCATTCATCTCACAGAGTTGAACCTTTCCTTTGCTTGAGCAGCTCTGAAACACCGTTTTTGTAGAATCTGCAAGTGGACATTTGGAGTGCTTTGAGGCCTATGGTGGAAAACGTAATATCTTCACATAAATCTAGATTGAAGAATTCCGTCAAACTTCTTTGTGATGTGTGCATTCATCTCACAGAGTTGAACCTCAGTTTTCATTGAGCAGTTTTGAAACACTCTTTTTGTAGAATCTGCAAGTGGACATTTGGAGCTCTTGGAGGCCTGTCGTGGAAAAGGAGATATCTTCACATTAAAACCAGACAAATCAATCTCAAAAACTTCCTTGTATTCTGTGCATTCATCTCACAGAGTTGAACCTTGGTTGTCATTGAGCAGTTTTGAAATCCTCTTTTTATAGAATCTGCAGGTAGACATTTGGAGCGCCTTGAGGCCTGTGGTGTATAACGAAACATCTTCATATAATAACTAGACAAACGCATTCTGAGAAACTTCTTTGTGATGGGTGCACTCATCTCACGTAGTTGAACCTTTCTTTTGGTGGAGAAGCTTTGAAACACTCTTTTTGTAGAATCTGCAAGTGGACACTTGGAGTGCTTTGAGGCCCATGGTGGGATAAAAAATATCTTCACATAAAAACCAGCCAGAAGCATTCTGACGAACTTCTTTGTGATGTGTGCATTCGTCTCACAGGGTTGAACCTTTCTTTTGATTGAGCAGCTTTGAAAAACTCTTTTTGTAGAATCTGCAAGTGGACATTTGGTGCACATTTGAGCCTATGGTGGAAAAGGAGCTATGTTCACATAATAATTAGACAGAAGCCTATGGGGGAAAAGGGAATATCTTCACTTAAAAAGTATACGGAAACATTCCATCAAACTCCTTTGTAATGTGTGCATTCATCTCACCGAGTAGAACCTTCCTTTCATTGCAGCGTTTTGAAACCCTATTTTTGTAGAATCTACAAGTGGACGTTTGGAGGACTTTGAGGCCTATATTGGAAAAGAAAATTTCTTCACACAAAAAATAGACAGAAGCGTTCTGACAAACTCCTTTGGGATGTCTGCATTCATTGCACAGAGTTGAACCTTTCTTTTTATTGAGCAGTTTGAAACACTCTTTTTGTAGAATCTGCAATTGGACATTTGGAACGCTTTGAAGCCTATGGTTTAAAAGGAAATATCTTCACCTAAAAACCACCCAGAAGCATTCTGACAAAGTTCTTGGTGATGTGTGCATTCATCTCACGGAGTTGAACCTTTCTTTTGATTGAGCAGACTTGAAACACTATTTTTGTAGAATCTGAAAGTGGATATTTGGAGCGCATTTAGGCCTAGGGTGGAAAAGGAAGTATCTTCGAATAATAACTAGACAGAAGCATTCTGACACACTTCTTTGTGATGTGTGCATTCATCTCACAGAGTTGAACCTTACTTTTCATTGAGCTGTTTTGAAACACTCTTTTTGTTGAATCTTCCAGTGGTCATTTGGAGTGCTTTGAGGACTATTGTGGAAATGGAAATATCTTCACAAAAAAATTAGACAGAAGCATTCCGACAATCTTCTTGGTTATATGTGCATTCTTCTCACAAAGTTCAACCTTCCTTTTGATTGAGCAGCCCACAAACACTCTTTTTGTAGAATCTTCATGTGGAGTTTTGGAGCACTTTGAGGTCTGTGGTGGAAAATGAAATATCCTCACATAAAAACTAGGCAGAAGAATTCTGACAAACTTCTTTGTGATGTGTACATTCACCTCACAGAGTTGAACCTTAGTTTTCATTGAGCAGTTTTCAAACCCTCTTTTTGTAGAATCTACAAGTGGAGATTTGGAGTGCTTTGATACCTGTGTTGGAAAAGGAAATATATTTACATAAATACTAGACAGAAGCATTCTGACAAACTTCTTTGAAATGTGTGCTTTCATCTCACAGAGTTGGAGTTGAACCTTCCATTTTATTGAGAAGTTTTGAAACATTTTTTTCATATAATCTGCAAGTAGACATTTGGAGCGCCTTGATGCCAATGGTGGAAAAGGAAATATCTTCATATAATAACTAGACAGAAGAGTAAACTATCGCAAGAACAAAAAACCAAACACCACGTATTCTCACTCACAGGTGAGAATTGAACAATGAGAACACATGGACACAGGAAGGGGAACATCACATTTCGGGGTGTGTTGTGGGTTGGGGGGAGGGTGTAGGGATAGCATTGGGAGATATACCTAATGCTAGATGACGAGTTGGGAGGTGTAGCGCACCAGCATGGCACATGTATACATATGTAACTTACCTGCACGTTGCGCACATGTACCATAGAGCCAAAAGAATTATAATAATAATTATAATAATAATAATAATATTAATAATAAAAGAAGAAGCATTCTGAGAAACTTCTTTGTGATGGGTGCATTCATCTCACAGAGTGGAACATTTCTTTTGGTTGAGCAGCTTTGAATGACTTTTTGGAGAATCTTCAAGTGCACATTTGGAGCGCTTTGTGGCCTATGGTGAAAAAGCAAATATCTTCTCATAAAAACTAGACAGAAGCATTCTGAAAAACGTCTTAGTCATGTATACATTCATCTCAGAGAATTGTACCTTACGTTTCATTGAGCAGTTTTGAAAAACTCTTTCTGTAGTATCTACAAGTGGCCATTTGGAGCACTTTGAGGCCTATGGTGGAAAAGGAAATATCTTCACATAAAAACCAGACAGAAGCATTCTGACAAACATTTTGTGATGTGTGCATTCATCTCACAGGGTTGGACATTTCTTTTGATTGAGCAGCTTTGAAACACTCTTTTTGTATGATTTGAAAGTGGACATTTGGAGTGCTTTGTGTCCTATGGTGGAAAAGGAATTATCTTCACATGAAAAATATACAGAAGCATTCTGACAAACTTCTTTGTGATGTGTGCATTCATCTCACAGAGTTGAACCTTACTTTTCATTGAGCAGTTTTGAAACTCTCTGTAGAATCTACAAGTGGACATTTGGAGCACTCTTAGGTCTATGGTGGAAAAGGAATTACCTTAACATAATAACGAGACTGAAGGATTCTGACAAACTTCTTTGTGATGTGTGCATTCATCTCACAGAGTTGAACCTTACTTTTCATTGAGCAGCTTTGAAACACTCTTTTTGTAGAATCTGCAAGTGGACATTTGTGGCACTTTGAGACCTATGGTGGAAAAGTAAATATGTTCACATAAAAACCAGACAGAAGCATTGTGACAAACTTCTTTGTGATGTGTGCAATTATCTCACAGAATTGAACCTTACTTTTCATTGAGCAGTTTTGTAACACTCTTTATGTAGAATCTGCCAGTGGACATTTGGAGTGCTTTGAGTCCTATTGTGTACATGGAAATATCTTCACATAAAAACTAGACAGAAGCATTCTGACAAACTTCTTGGTGAAGTGTGCATTCATCTCACAGAGTTGAAACTTTCTTTTGATTAAGCAACTTTTAAACACTCTTTTGTAGAATCTGCAAGTGGACATTTCGAGCGCTTTGAGACCAGTGGTGGAAAAGGAAATACCTTCACATAACATCTAGACAGAAGCATTCTGACAAACTACTTTGGATGTGTGCATTCATCTCACAGAGTAGAACTTTAGTTTTCAATGAGCAGTTTTAAAAAACTCTTTTTGTAGAATCTGCAAGTGAACATTTGGAGCACCTTTAGTCCGATGGTGGGGAAGGAAATATCTTCAAATAAAAACTAGACAGAAGGACTCTCACAAACTTCTCTGTGACGGGTGCATTCATCTCACAGAGTTGAACATTTCTTTTGATTGAGCAGCTTTGAAACACGCTTTTTGTAGAATCTGCGAGAGGACATTTGGAGCGTTTTAAAGCCTATTGTGGAAAAGGGAATATCTTCCTATAAAAACTAGTCAGAAGAATTCTGACAAACTTCTTCATGATTTGTGAATTCATCTCACAGAGTTGAACCTTACTTTTCATTGAGCAGCCTTGAAGCACTTTCTTTGTAGAATCTGCAAGTGGACATTTGGAGCGCTTTGAGGCCTATGGTGGAAAAAGAAATATCTTCACATAAAATTAGAGGGAAGTATTGTAACACACTTCTTTGTGACGTGTGCATTCACCTCACAGAGTTGAATGATACTTTTCATTGTGAAGTTTTGAAACACTCCTTTTGTAGTATCTGCAAGTGTACATTTGGAGCACTTTGATGCCAATGGTGGAAAAGGAAATATTTTCACATTAAAAATATACTGAAGCATGCTCACAAACATCTTTGTGACTTGTGCATTCATCTCACAGAGTTGAACCTTTCCTTTGCTTGAGCAGCTCTGAAACACCGTTTTTGTAGAATCTGCAAGTGGACATTTGGAGTGCTTTGAGGCCTATGGTGGAAAACGTAATATCTTCACATAAATCTGGATTGAAGAATTCCGTCAAACTTCTTTGTGATGTGTGCATTCATCTCACAGAGTTGAACCTTAGTTTTCATTGAGCAGTTTTGAAACACTCTTTTTGTAGAATCTGCAAGTGGACATTTGGAGCTCTTGGAGGCCTGTAGTGGAAAAGGAGATATCTTCACATTAAAACCAGACAAATCATTCTCACAAACTTCCTTGTATTCTGTGCATTCATCTCACAGAGTTGAACCTTGGTTGTCATTGAGCAGTTTTGAAATCCTCTTTTTATAGAATCTGCAGGTAGACATTTGGAGCGCCTTGAGGCCTGTGGTGTATAACGAAACATCTTCATATAATAACTAGACAAACGCATTCTGAGAAACTTCTTTGTGATGGGTGCACTCATCTCACGTAGTTGAACCTTTCTTTTGGTGGAGAAGCTTTGAAACACTCTTTTTGTAGAATCTGCAAGTGGACACTTGGAGCGCTTTGAGGCCCATGGTGGGATAAAAAATATCTTCACATAAAAACCAGCCAGAAGCATTCTGACGAACTTCTTGGTGATGTGTGCATTCGTCTCACAGGGTTGAACCTTTCTTTTGATTGAGCAGCTTTGAAAAACTCTTTTTGTAGAATCTGCAAGTGGACATTTGGTGCACATTTGAGCCTATGGTGGAAAAGGAGCTATGTTCACATAATAATTAGACAGAAGCCTATGGGGGAAAAGGGAATAACTTCACTTAAAAAGTATACGGAAACATTCCATCAAACTCCTTTGTAATGTGTGCATTCATCTCACCGAGTAGAACCTTCCTTTCATTGCAGAGTTTTGAAACCCTATTTTTGTAGAATCTACAAGTGGACGTTTGGAGGACTTTGAGGCCTATATTGGAAAAGAAAATTTCTTCACACAAAAAATAGACAGAAGCGTTCTGACAAACTCCTTTGGGATGTGTGCATTCATTGCACAGAGTTGAACCTTTCTTTTTATTGAGCAGTTTGAAACACTCTTTTTGTAGAATCTGCAAGTGGACATTTGGAACGCTTTGAAGCCTATGGTTTAAAAGGAAATATCTTCACCTAAAAACCACCCAGAAGCATTCTGACAAAGTTCTTGGTGATGTGTGCATTCATCTCACGGAGTTGAACCTTTCTTTTGATTGAGCAGACTTGAAACACTATTTTTGTAGAATCTGAAAGTGGATATTTGGAGTGCATTTAGGCCTAGGGTGGAAAAGGAAGTATCTTCGAATAATAACTAGACAGAAGCATTCTGACACACTTCTTTGTGATGTGTGCATTCATCTCACAGAGTTGAACCTTACTTTTCATTGAGCTGTTTTGAAACACTCTTTTTGTTGAATCTTCCAGTGGTCATTTGGAGTGCTTTGAGGCCTATTGTGGAAATGGAAGTATCTTCACAAAAAAATTAGACAGAAGCATTCCGACAATCTTCTTTGTTATATGTGCATTCTTCTCACAAAGTTCAACCTTCCTTTTGATTGAGCAGCCCACAAACACTCTTTTTGTAGAATCTGCATGTGGAGTTTTGGAGCACTTTGAGGTCTGTGGTGGAAAATGAAATATCCTCACATAAAAACTAGGCAGAAGAATTCTGACAAACTTCTTTGTGATGTGTACATTCACCTCACAGAGTTGAACCTTAGTTTTCATTGAGCAGTTTTCAAACCCTCTTTTTGTAGAATCTACAAGTGGAGATTTGGAGTGCTTTGATACCTGTGTTGGAAAAGGAAATATATTTACATAAATACTAGACAGAAGCATTCTGACAAACTTCTTTGAAATGTGTGCTTTCATCTCACAGAGTTGGAGTTGAACCTTACTTTTTATTGAGAAGTTTTGAAACATTTTTTCGTATAATCAGCAAGTAGACATTTGGAGCGCCTTGATGCCAATGGTGGAAAAGGAAATATCTTCATATAATAACTAGAAAGAAGAGTAAACTATCGCAAGAACAAGAAACCAAACACCACGTATTCTCACTCACAGGTGAGAATTGAACAATGAGAACACATGGACACAGGAAGGGGAACATCACATTTCGGGGACTGTTGTGGGGTGGGGGGAGGGTGGAGGGATAGCATTGGGAGATATACCTAATGCTAGATGACGAGTTGGGAGGTGTAGCGCACCAGCATGGCACATGTATACATATGTAACTTACCTGCACGTTGCGCACATGTACCATAGAGCCAAAAGAATTATAATAATAATAATAATAATAATAATAATAATAATAATAATAAAAGAAGAAGCATTCTGAGAAACTTCTTTGTGATGGGTGCATTCATCTCACAGAGTGGAACATTTCTTTTGGTTGAGCAGCTTTGAATGACTTTTTGGAGAATCTTCAAGTGCACATTTGGAGCGCTTTGTGGCCTATGGTGAAAAAGCAAATATCTTCTCATAAAAACTAGACAGAAGCATTCTGAAAAACGTCTTAGTCATGTATACATTCATCTCAGAGAATTGTACCTTACGTTTCATTGAGCAGTTTGAAAAACTCTTTCTGTAGTATCTACAAGTGGCCATTTGGAGCACTTTGAGGCCTATGGTGGAAAAGGAAATATCTTCACATAAAAGCCAGACAGAAGCATTCTGACAAACATTTTGTGATGTGTGCATTCATCTCAAAGGGTTGGACATTTCTTTTGATTGAGCAGCTTTGAAACACTCTTTTTGTAGGATTTGAAAGTGGACATTTGGAGTGCTTTGTGTCCTATGGTGGAAAAGGAATTATCTTCACATGAAAAATATACAGAAGCATTCTGACAAACTTCTTTGTGATGTGTGCATTCATCTCACAGAGTTGAACCTTACTTTTCATTGAGCAGTTTTGAAACTCTCTGTAGAATCTACAAGTGGACATTTGAAGCACTCTTAGGTCTATGGTGGAAAAGGAATTACCTTAACATAATAACGAGACAGAAGGATTCTGACAAACTCCTTTGTCGTGTGTGCATTCATCTCACAGAGTTGAACCTTACTTTTCATTGAGCAGCTTTGAAACACTCTTTTTGTAGAATCTGCAAGTGGACATTTGTGGCACTTTGAGAACTATGGTGGAAAAGTAAATATGTTCACATAAAAACCAGACAGAAACATTGTGACAAACTTCTTTGTGATGTGTGCAATTATCTCACAGAATTGAACCTTACTTTTCATTGAACAGTTTTGTAACACTCTTTATGTAGAATCTGCCAGTGGACATTTGGAGTGCTTTGAGTCCTATTGTGTACATGGAAATATCTTCACATAAAAACTAGACAGAAGCATTCTGACAAACTTCTTGGTGAAGTGTGCATTCATCTCACAGAGTTGAAACTTTCTTTTGATTAAGCAACTTTTAAACACTCTTTTGTTGAATCTGCAAGTAGACATTTCGAGTGCTTTGAGACCAGTGGTGGAAAAGGAAATACCTTCACATAACATCTAGACAGAAGCATTCTGACAAAGTACTTTGGATGTGTGCATTCATCTCACAGAGTAGAACTTTAGTTTTCAATGAGCAGTTTTAAAAAACTCTTTTTGTAGAATCTGCAAGTGAACATTTGGAGCACCTTTAGTCCGATGGTGGGAAAGGAAATATCTTCAAATAAAAACTAGACAGAAGGACTCTCACAAACTTCTCTGTGACGGGTGCATTCATCTCACAGAGTTGAACATTTCTTTTGATTGAGCAGCTTTGAAACACGCTTTTTGTAGAATCTGCGAGAGGACATTTGGAGCGTTTTAAAGCCTATTGTGGAAAAGGGAATATCTTCATATAAAAACTAGTCAGAAGAATTCTGACAAACTTCTTCATGATTTGTGAATTCATCTCACAGAGTTGAACCTTACTTTTCATTGAGCAGCCTTGAAGCACTTTCTTTGTAGAATCAGCAAGTGGACATTTGGAGCGCTTTGAGGCCTATGGTGGAAAAAGAAATATCTTCACATAAAATTAGAGGGAAGTATTGTAACACACTTCTTTGTGATGTGTGCATTCACCTCACAGAGTTGAATGATACTTTTCATTGTGCAGTTTTGAAACACTCCTTTTGTAGTATCTGCAAGTGTACATTTGGAGCACTTTGATGCCAATGGTGGAAAAGGAAATATTTTCACATTAAAAATATACTGAAGCATGCTCACAAACAACTTTGTGACTTGTGCATTCATCTCACAGAGTTGAACCTTTCCTTTGCTTGAGCAGCTCTGAAACACCGTTTTTGTAGAATCTGCAAGTGGACATTTGGAGTGCTTTGAGGCCTATGGTGGAAAACGTAATATCTTCACATAAATCTAGATTGAAGAATTCCGTCAAACTTCTTTGTGATGTGTGCATTCATCTCACAGAGATGAACCTCAGTTTTCATTGAGCAGTTTTGAAACACTCTTTTTGTAGAATCTGCAAGTGGACATTTGGAGATCTTGGAGGCCTGTCATGGAAAAGGAGATATCTTCACATTAAAACCAGACAAATCAATCTCAAAAACTTCCTTGTATTCTGTGCCTTCATCTCACAGAGTTGAACCTTGGTTGTCATTGAGCAGTTTTGAAATCCTCTTTTTATAGAATCTGCAGGTAGACATTTGGAGCGCCTTGAGGCCTGTGGTGTATAACGAAACATCTTCATATAATAACTAGACAAACGCATTCTGAGAAACTTCTTTGTGATGGGTGCACTCATCTCACGTAGTTGAACCTTTCTTTTGGTGGAGAAGCTTTGAAACACTCTTTTTGTAGAATCTGCAAGTGGACACTTGGAGCGCTTTGAGGCCCATGGTGGGATAAAAAATATCTTAACATAAAAACCAGCCAGAAGCTTTCTGACGAACTTCTTTGTGATGTGTGCATTCGTCTCACAGGGTTGAACCTTTCTTTTGATTGAGCAGCTTTGAAAAACTCTTTTTGTAGAATCTGCAAGTGGACATTTGGTGCACATTTGAGCCTATGGTGGAAAAGGAACTATGTTCACATAATAATTAGACAGAAGCCTATGGGGGAAAAGGGAATATCTTCACTTAAAAAGTATACGGAAACATTCCATCAAACTCCTTTGTAATGTGTGCATTCATCTCACCGAGTAGAACCTTCCTTTCATTGCAGAGTTTTGAAACCCTATTTTTGTAGAATCTACAAGTGGACGTTTGGAGGACTTTGAGGCCTATATTGGAAAAGAAAATTTCTTCACACAAAAAATAGACAGAAGCGTTCTGACAAACTCTTTGGGATGTGTGCATTCATTGCACAGAGTTGAACCTTTCTTTTTATTGAGCAGTTTGAAACACTCTTTTTGTAGAATCTGCAAGTGGACATTTGGAACGCTTTGAAGCCTATGGTTTAAAAGGAAATATCTTCACCTAAAAACCACCCAGAAGCATTCTGACAAAGTTCTTGGTGATGTGTGCATTCATCTCACGGAGTTGAACCTTTCTTTTGATTGAGCAGACTTGAAACACTATTTTTGTAGAATCTGAAAGTGGATATTTGGAGCGCATTTAGGCCTAGGGTGGAAAAGGAAGTATCTTCGAATAATAACTAGACAGAAGCATTCTGACACACTTCTTTGTGATGTGTGCATTCATCTCACAGAGTTGAACCTTACTTTTCATTGAGCTGTTTTGAAACACTCTTTTTGTTGAATCTTCCAGTGGTCATTTGGAGTGCTTTGAGGCCTATTGTGGAAATGGAAATATCTTCACAAAAAAATTAGACAGAAGCATTCCGACAATCTTCTTGGTTATATGTGCATTCTTCTCACAAAGTTCAACCTTCCTTTTGATTGAGCAGCCCACAAACACTCTTTTTGTAGAATCTGCATGTGGAGTTTTGGAGCACTTTGAGGTCTGTGGTGGAAAATGAAATATCCTCACATAAAAACTAGGCAGAAGAATTCTGACAAACTTCTTTGTGATGTGTACATTCACCTCACAGAGTTGAACCTTAGTTTTCATTGAGCAGTTTTCAAACCCTCTTTTTGTAGAATCTACAAGTGGAGATTTGGAGTGCTTTGATACCTGTGTTGGAAAAGGAAATATATTTACATAAATACTAGACAGAAGCATTCTGACAAACTTCTTTGAAATGTGTGCTTTCATCTCACAGAGTTGGAGTTGAACCTTCCTTTTTATTGAGAAGTTTTGAAACATTTTTTTCATATAATCTGCAAGTAGACATTTGGAGCGCCTTGATGCCAATGGTGGAAAAGGAAATATCTTCATATAATAACTAGAAAGAAGAGTAAACTATCGCAAGAACAAGAAACCAAACACCACGTATTCTCACTCACAGGTGAGAATTGAACAATGAGAACACATGGACACAGGAAGGGGAACATCACATTTCGGGGACTGTTGTGGGGTGGGGGGAGGTTGGAGGGATAGCATTGGGAGATATACCTAGTGCTAGATGACGAGTTGGGAGGTGTAGCGCACCAGCATGGCACATGTATACATATGTAACTTACCTGCACGTTGCGCACATGTACCATAGAGCCAAAAGAATTATAATAATAATTATAATAATAATAATAATAATAATAAAAGAAGAAGCATTCTGAGAAACTTCTTTGTGATGGGTGCATTCATCTCACAGAGTGGAACATTTCTTTTGGTTGAGCAGCTTTGAATGACTTTTTGGAGAATCTTCAAGTGCACATTTGGAGCGCTTTGTGGCCTATGCTGAAAAAGCAAATATCTTCTCATAAAAACTAGACAGAAGCATTCTGAAAAACGTCTTAGTCATGTATACATTCATCTCAGAGAATTGTACCTTACGTTTCATTGAGCAGTTTTGAAAAACTCTTTCTGTAGTATCTACAAGTGGCCATTTGGAGCACTTTGAGGCCTATGGTGGAAAAGGAAATATCTTCACATAAAAACCAGACAGAAGCATTCTGACAAACATTTTGTGATGTGTGCATTCATCTCACAGGGTTGGACATTTCTTTTGATTGAGCAGCTTTGAAACACTCTTTTTGTAGGATTTGAAAGTGGACATTTGGAGTGCTTTGTGTCCTATGGTGGAAAAGGAATTATCTTCACATGAAAAATATACAGAAGCATTCTGACAAACTTCTTTGTGATGTGTGCATTCATCTCACAGAGTTGAATCTTACTTTTCATTGAGCAGTTTTGAAACTCTCTGTAGAATCTACAAGTGGACATTTGGAGCACTCTTAGGTCTATGGTGGAAAAGGAATTACCTTAACATAATAACGAGACAGAAGGATTCTGACAAACTACTTTGTCGTGTGTGCATTCATCTCACAGAGTTGAACCTTACTTTTCATTGAGCAGCTTTGAAACACTCTTTTTGTAGAATCTGCGAGTGGACATTTGTGGCACTTTGAGACCTATGGTGGAAAAGTAAATATGTTCACATAAAAACCAGACAGAAGCATTGTGACAAACTTCTTTGTGATGTGTGCAATTATCTCACAGAATTGAACCTTACTTTTCATTGAGCAGTTTTGTAACACTCTTTATGTAGAATCTGCCCGTGGACATTTGGAGTGCTTTGAGTCCTATTGTGTACATGGAAATATCTTCACATAAAAACTAGACAGAAGCATTCTGACAAACTTCTTGGTGAAGTGTGCATTTATCTCACAGAGTTGAAACTTTCTTTTGATTAAGCAACTTTTAAACACTCTTTTGTAGAATCTGCAAGTGGACATTTCGAGCGCTTTGAGACCAGTGGTGGAAAAGGAAATACCTTCACATAACATCTAGACAGAAGCATTCTGACAAACTACTTTGGATGTGTGCATTCATCTCACAGAGTAGAACTTTAGTTTTCAATGAGCAGTTTTAAAAAACTCTTTTTGTAGAATCTGCAAGTGAACATTTGGAGCACCTTTAGTCCGATGGTGGGAAAGGAAATATCTTCAAATAAAAACTAGACAGAAGGACTCTCACAAACTTCTCTGTGACGGGTGCATTCATCTCACAGAGTTGAACATTTCTTTTGATTGAGCAGCTTTGAAACACGCTTTTTGTAGAATCTGCGAGAGGACATTTGGAGCGTTTTAAAGCCTATTGTGGAAAAGGGAATATCTTCATATAAAAACTAGTCAGAAGAATTCTGACAAACTTCTTCATGATTTGTGAATTCATCTCACAGAGTTGAACCTTACTTTTCATTGAGCAGCCTTGAAGCACTTTCTTTGTAGAATCAGCAAGTGGACATTTGGAGCGCTTTGAGGCCTATGGTGGAAAAAGAAATATCTTCACATAAAATTAGAGGGAAGTATTGTAACACACTTCTTTGTGATGTGTGCATTCACCTCACAGAGTTGAATGATACTTTTCATTGTGCAGTTTTGAAACACTCCTTTTGTAGTATCTGCAAGTGTACATTTGGAGCACTTTGATGCCAATGGTGGAAAAGGAAATATTTTCACATTAAAAATATACTGAAGCATGCTCACAAACAACTTTGTGACTTGTGCATTCATCTCACAGAGTTGAACCTTTCCTTTGCTTGAGCAGCTCTGAAACACCGTTTTTGTAGAATCTGCAAGTGGACATTTGGAGTGCTTTGAGGCCTATGGTGGAAAACGTAATATCTTCACATAAATCTAGATTGAAGAATTCCGTCAAACTTCTTTGTGATGTGTGCATTCATCTCACAGAGATGAACCTCAGTTTTCATTGAGCAGTTTTGAAACACTCTTTTTGTAGAATCTGCAAGTGGACATTTGGAGATCTTGGAGGCCTGTCGTGGAAAAGGAGATATCTTCACATTAAAACCAGACAAATCAATCTCAAAAACTTCCTTGTATTCTGTGCCTTCATCTCACAGAGTTGAACCTTGGTTGTCATTGAGCAGTTTTGAAATCCTCTTTTTATAGAATCTGCAGGTAGACATTTGGAGCGCCTTGAGGCCTGTGGTGTATAACGAAACATCTTCATATAATAACTAGACAAACGCATTCTGAGAAACTTCTTTGTGATGGGTGCACTCATCTCACGTAGTTGAACCTTTCTTTTGGTGGAGAAGCTTTGAAACACTCTTTTTGTAGAATCTGCAAGTGGACACTTGGAGCGCTTTGAGGCCCATGGTGGGATAAAAAATATCTTAACATAAAAACCAGCCAGAAGCTTTCTGACGAACTTCTTTGTGATGTGTGCATTCGTCTCACAGGGTTGAACCTTTCTTTTGATTGAGCAGCTTTGAAAAACTCTTTTTGTAGAATCTGCAAGTGGACATTTGGTGCACATTTGAGCCTATGGTGGAAAAGGAACTGTGTTCACATAATAATTAGACAGAAGCCTATGGGGGAAAAGGGAATATCTTCACTTAAAAAGTATACGGAAACATTCCATCAAACTCCTTTGTAATGTGTGCATTCATCTCACCGAGTAGAACCTTCCTTTCATTGCAGAGTTTTGAAACCCTATTTTTGTAGAATCTACAAGTGGACGATTGGAGGACTTTGAGGCCTATATTGGAAAAGAAAATTTCTTCACACAAAAAATAGACAGAAGCGTTCTGACAAACTCTTTGGGATGTGTGCATTCATTGCACAGAGTTGAACCTTTCTTTTTATTGAGCAGTTTGAAACACTCTTTTTGTAGAATCTGCAAGTGGACATTTGGAACGCTTTGAAGCCTATGGTTTAAAAGGAAATATCTTCACCTAAAAACCACCCAGAAGCATTCTGACAAAGTTCTTGGTGATGTGTGCATTCATCTCACGGAGTTGAACCTTTCTTTTGATTGAGCAGACTTGAAACACTATTTTTGTAGAATCTGAAAGTGGATATTTGGAGCGCATTTAGGCCTAGGGTGGAAAAGGAAGTATCTTCGAATAATAACTAGACAGAAGCATTCTGACACACTTCTTTGTGATGTGTGCATTCATCTCACAGAGTTGAACCTTACTTTTCATTGAGCTGTTTTGAAACACTCTTTTTGTTGAATCTTCCAGTGGTCATTTGGAGTGCTTTGAGGCCTATTGTGGAAATGGAAATATCTTCACAAAAAAATTAGACAGAAGCATTCCGACAATCTTCTTGGTTATATGTGCATTCTTCTCACAAAGTTCAACCTTCCTTTTGATTGAGCAGCCCACAAACACTCTTTTTGTAGAATCTGCATGTGGAGTTTTGGAGCACTTTGAGGTCTGTGGTGGAAAATGAAATATCCTCACATAAAAACTAGGCAGAAGAATTCTGACAAACTTCTTTGTGATGTGTACATTCACCTCACAGAGTTGAACCTTAGTTTTCATTGAGCAGTTTTCAAACCCTCTTTTTGTAGAATCTACAAGTGGAGATTTGGAGTGCTTTGATACCTGTGTTGGAAAAGGAAATATATTTACATAAATACTAGACAGAAGCATTCTGACAAACTTCTTTGAAATGTGTGCTTTCATCTCACAGAGTTGGAGTTGAACCTTCCTTTTTATTGAGAAGTTTTGAAACATTTTTTTCATATAATCTGCAAGTAGACATTTGGAGCGCCTTGATGCCAATGGTGGAAAAGGAAATATCTTCATATAATAACTAGAAAGAAGAGTAAACTATCGCAAGAACAAGAAACCAAACACCACGTATTCTCACTCACAGGTGAGAATTGAACAATGAGAACACATGGACACAGGAAGGGGAACATCACATTTCGGGGACTGTTGTGGGGTGGGGGGAGGTTGGAGGGATAGCATTGGGAGATATACCTAGTGCTAGATGACGAGTTGGGAGGTGTAGCGCACCAGCATGGCACATGTATACATATGTAACTTACCTGCACGTTGCGCACATGTACCATAGAGCCAAAAGAATTATAATAATAATTATAATAATAATAATAATAATAATAAAAGAAGAAGCATTCTGAGAAACTTCTTTGTGATGGGTGCATTCATCTCACAGAGTGGAACATTTCTTTTGGTTGAGCAGCTTTGAATGACTTTTTGGAGAATCTTCAAGTGCACATTTGGAGCGCTTTGTGGCCTATGCTGAAAAAGCAAATATCTTCTCATAAAAACTAGACAGAAGCATTCTGAAAAACGTCTTAGTCATGTATACATTCATCTCAGAGAATTGTACCTTACGTTTCATTGAGCAGTTTTGAAAAACTCTTTCTGTAGTATCTACAAGTGGCCATTTGGAGCACTTTGAGGCCTATGGTGGAAAAGGAAATATCTTCACATAAAAACCAGACAGAAGCATTCTGACAAACATTTTGTGATGTGTGCATTCATCTCACAGGGTTGGACATTTCTTTTGATTGAGCAGCTTTGAAACACTCTTTTTGTAGGATTTGAAAGTGGACATTTGGAGTGCTTTGTGTCCTATGGTGGAAAAGGAATTATCTTCACATGAAAAATATACAGAAGCATTCTGACAAACTTCTTTGTGATGTGTGCATTCATCTCACAGAGTTGAATCTTACTTTTCATTGAGCAGTTTTGAAACTCTCTGTAGAATCTACAAGTGGACATTTGGAGCACTCTTAGGTCTATGGTGGAAAAGGAATTACCTTAACATAATAACGAGACAGAAGGATTCTGACAAACTCCTTTGTCGTGTGTGCATTCATCTCACAGAGTTGAACCTTACTTTTCATTGAGCAGCTTTGAAACACTCTTTTTGTAGAATCTGCAAGTGGACATTTGTGGCACTTTGAGACCTATGGTGGAAAAGTAAATATGTTCACATAAAAACCAGACAGAAGCATTGTGACAAACTTCTTTGTGATGTGTGCAATTATCTCACAGAATTGAACCTTACTTTTCATTGAGCAGTTTTGTAACACTCTTTATGTAGAATCTGCCCGTGGACATTTGGAGTGCTTTGAGTCCTATTGTGTACATGGAAATATCTTCACATAAAAACTAGACAGAAGCATTCTGACAAACTTCTTGGTGAAGTGTGCATTCATCTCACAGAGTTGAAACTTTCTTTTGATTAAGCAACTTTTAAACACTCTTTTGTAGAATCTGCAAGTGGACATTTCGAGCGCTTTGAGACCAGTGGTGGAAAAGGAAATACCTTCACATAACATCTAGACAGAAGCATTCTGACAAACTACTTTGGATGTGTGCATTCATCTCACAGAGTAGAACTTTAGTTTTCAATGAGCAGTTTTAAAAAACTCTTTTTGTAGAATCTGCAAGTGAACATTTGGAGCACCTTTAGTCCGATGGTGGGAAAGGAAATATCTTCAAATAAAAACTAGACAGAAGGACTCTCACAAACTTCTCTGTGACGGGTGCATTCATCTCACAGAGTTGAACATTTCTTTTGATTGAGCAGCTTTGAAACACGCTTTTTGTAGAATCTGCGAGAGGACATTTGGAGCGTTTTAAAGCCTATTGTGGAAAAGGGAATATCTTCATATAAAAACTAGTCAGAAGAATTCTGACAAACTTCTTCATGATTTGTGAATTCATCTCACAGAGTTGAACCTTACTTTTCATTGAGCAGCCTTGAAGCACTTTCTTTGTAGAATCTGCAAGTGGACATTTGGAGCGCTTTGAGGCCTATGGTGGAAAAAGAAATATCTTCACATAAAATTAGAGGGAAGTATTGTAACACACTTCTTTGTGATGTGTGCATTCACCTCACAGAGTTGAATGATACTTTTCATTGTGCAGTTTTGAAACACTCCTTTTGTAGTATCTGCAAGTGTACATTTGGAGCACTTTGATGCCAATGGTGGAAAAGGAAATATTTTCACATTAAAAATATACTGAAGCATGCTCACAAACATCTTTGTGACTTGTGCATTCATCTCACAGAGTTGAACCTTTCCTTTGCTTGAGCAGCTCTGAAACACCGTTTTTGTAGAATCTGCAAGTGGACATTTGGAGTGCTTTGAGGCCTATGGTGGAAAACGTAATATCTTCACATAAATCTGGATTGAAGAATTCCGTCAAACTTCTTTGTGATGTGTGCATTCATCTCACAGAGTTGAACCTTAGTTTTCATTGAGCAGTTTTGAAACACTCTTTTTGTAGAATCTGCAAGTGGACATTTGGAGCTCTTGGAGGCCTGTAGTGGAAAAGGAGATATCTTCACATTAAAACCAGACAAATCATTCTCACAAACTTCCTTGTATTCTGTGCATTCATCTCACAGAGTTGAACCTTGGTTGTCATTGAGCAGTTTTGAAATCCTCTTTTTATAGAATCTGCAGGTAGACATTTGGAGCGCCTTGAGGCCTGTGGTGTATAACGAAACATCTTCATATAATAACTAGACAAACGCATTCTGAGAAACTTCTTTGTGATGGGTGCACTCATCTCACGTAGTTGAACCTTTCTTTTGGTGGAGAAGCTTTGAAACACTCTTTTTGTAGAATCTGCAAGTGGACACTTGGAGCGCTTTGAGGCCCATGGTGGGATAAAAAATATCTTCACATAAAAACCAGCCAGAAGCATTCTGACGAACTTCTTGGTGATGTGTGCATTCGTCTCACAGGGTTGAACCTTTCTTTTGATTGAGCAGCTTTGAAAAACTCTTTTTGTAGAATCTGCAAGTGGACATTTGGTGCACATTTGAGCCTATGGTGGAAAAGGAGCTATGTTCACATAATAATTAGACAGAAGCCTATGGGGGAAAAGGGAATATCTTCACTTAAAAAGTATACGGAAACATTCCATCAAACTCCTTTGTAATGTGTGCATTCATCTCACCGAGTAGAACCTTCCTTTCATTGCAGAGTTTTGAAACCCTATTTTTGTAGAATCTACAAGTGGACGTTTGGAGGACTTTGAGGCCTATATTGGAAAAGAAAATTTCTTCACACAAAAAATAGACAGAAGCGTTCTGACAAACTCCTTTGGGATGTGTGCATTCATTGCACAGAGTTGAACCTTTCTTTTTATTGAGCAGTTTGAAACACTCTTTTTGTAGAATCTGCAAGTGGACATTTGGAACGCTTTGAAGCCTATGGTTTAAAAGGAAATATCTTCACCTAAAAACCACCCAGAAGCATTCTGACAAAGTTCTTGGTGATGTGTGCATTCATCTCACGGAGTTGAACCTTTCTTTTGATTGAGCAGACTTGAAACACTATTTTTGTAGAATCTGAAAGTGGATATTTGGAGCGCATTTAGGCCTAGGGTGGAAAAGGAAGTATCTTCGAATAATAACTAGACAGAAGCATTCTGACACACTTCTTTGTGATGTGTGCATTCATCTCACAGAGTTGAACCTTACTTTTCATTGAGCTGTTTTGAAACACTCTTTTTGTTGAATCTTCCAGTGGTCATTTGGAGTGCTTTGAGGCCTATTGTGGAAATGGAAATATCTTCACAAAAAAATTAGACAGAAGCATTCCGACAATCTTCTTGGTTATATGTGCATTCTTCTCACAAAGTTCAACCTTCCTTTTGATTGAGCAGCCCACAAACACTCTTTTTGTAGAATCTGCATGTGGAGTTTTGGAGCACTTTGAGGTCTGTGGTGGAAAATGAAATATCCTCACATAAAAACTAGGCAGAAGAATTCTGACAAACTTCTTTGTGATGTGTACATTCACCTCACAGAGTTGAACCTTAGTTTTCATTGAGCAGTTTTCAAACCCTCTTTTTGTAGAATCTACAAGTGGAGATTTGGAGTGCTTTGATACCTGTGTTGGAAAAGGAAATATATTTACATAAATACTAGACAGAAGCATTCTGACAAACTTCTTTGAAATGTGTGCTTTCATCTCACAGAGTTGGAGTTGAACCTTGCTTTTTATTGAGAAGTTTTGAAACATTTTTTTCATATAATCTGCAAGTAGACATTTGGAGCGCCTTGATGCCAATGGTGGAAAAGGAAATATCTTCATATAATAACTAGACAGAAGAGTAAACTATCGCAAGAACAAAAAACCAAACACCACGTATTCTCACTCACAGGTGAGAATTGAACAATGAGAACACATGGACACAGGAAGGGGAACATCACATTTCGGGGACTGTTGTGGGGTGGGGGGAGGGTGGAGGGATAGCATTGGGAGATGTACCTAATGCTAGATGACGAGTTGGGAGGTGTAGCGCACCAGCATGGCACATGTATACATATGTAACTTACCTGCACGTTGCGCACATGTACCATAGAGCCAAAAGAATACTAATAATAATAATAATAATAATAATAATAATAATAATAAAAGAAGAAGCATTCTGAGAAACTTCTTTGTGATGGGTGCATTCATCTCACAGAGTGGAACATTTCTTTTGGTTGAGCAGCTTTGAATGACTTTTTGGAGAATCTTCAAGTGCACATTTGGAGCGCTTTGTGGCCTATGGTGAAAAAGCAAATATCTTCTCATAAAAACTAGACAGAAGCATTCTGAAAAACGTCTTAGTCATGTATACATTCATCTCAGAGAATTGTACCTTACGTTTCATTGAGCAGTTTTGAAAAACTCTTTCTGTAGTATCTACAAGTGGCCATTTGGAACACTTTGAGGCCTATGGTGGAAAAGGAAATATCTTCACATAAAAACCAGACAGAAGCATTCTGACAAACATTTTGTGATGTGTGCATTCATCTCACAGGGTTGGACATTTCTTTTGATTGAGCAGCTTTGAAACACTCTTTTTGTAGGATTTGAAAGTGGACATTTGGAGTGCTTTGTGTCCTATGGTGGAAAAGGAATTATCTTCACATGAAAAATATACAGAAGCATTCTGACAAACTTCTTTGTGATGTGTGCATTCATCTCACAGAGTTGAACCTTACTTTTCATTGAGCAGTTTTGAAACTCTCTGTAGAATCTACAAGTGGACATTTGGAGCACTCTTAGGTCTATGGTGGAAAAGGAATTACCTTAACATAATAACGAGACAGAAGGATTCTGACAAACTCCTTTGTCGTGTGTGCATTCATCTCACAGAGTTGAACCTTACTTTTCATTGAGCAGCTTTGAAACACTCTTTTTGTAGAATCTGCAAGTGGACATTTGTGGCACTTTGAGACCTATGGTGGAAAAGTAAATATGTTCACATAAAAACCAGACAGAAGCATTGTGACAAACTTCTTTGTGATGTGTGCAATTATCTCACAGAATTGAACCTTACTTTTCATTGAGCAGTTTTGTAACACTCTTTATGTAGAATCTGCCAGTGGACATTTGGAGTGCTTTGAGTCCTATTGTGTACATGGAAATATCTTCACATAAAAACTAGACAGAAGCATTCTGACAAACTTCTTGGTGAAGTGTGCATTCATCTCACAGAGTTGAAACTTTCTTTTGATTAAGCAACTTTTAAACACTCTTTTGTAGAATCTGCAAGTGGACATTTCGAGCGCTTTGAGACCAGTGGTGGAAAAGGAAATACCTTCACATAACATCTAGACAGAAGCATTCTGACAAACTACTTTGGATGTGTGCATTCATCTCACAGAGTAGAACTTTAGTTTTCAATGAGCAGTTTTAAAAAACTCTTTTTGTAGAATCTGCAAGTGAACATTTGGAGCACCTTTAGTCCTATGGTGGGAAAGGAAATATCTTCAAATAAAAACTAGACAGAAGGACTCTCACAAACTTCTCTGTGACGGGTGCATTCATCTCACAGAGTTGAACATTTCTTTTGATTGAGCAGCTTTGAAACACGCTTTTTGTAGAATCTGCGAGAGGACATTTGGAGCGTTTTAAAGCCTATTGTGGAAAAGGGAATATCTTCATATAAAAACTAGTCAGAAGAATTCTGACAAACTTCTTCATGATTTGTGAATTCATCTCACAGAGTTGAACCTTACTTTTCATTGAGCAGCCTTGAAGCACTTTCTTTGTAGAATCTGCAAGTGGACATTTGGAGCGCTTTGAGGCCTATGGTGGAAAAAGTAATATCTTCACATAAAATTAGAGGGAAGTATTGTAACACACTTCTTTGTGATGTGTGCATTCACCTCACAGAGTTGAATGATACTTTTCATTGTGCAGTTTTGAAACACTCCTTTTGTAGTATCTGCAAGTGTACATTTGGAGCACTTTGATGCCAATGGTGGAAAAGGAAATATTTTCACATTAAAAATATACTGAAGCATGCTCACAAACATCTTTGTGACTTGTGCATTCATCTCACAGAGTTGAACCTTTCCTTTGCTTGAGCAGCTCTGAAACACCGTTTTTGTAGAATCTGCAAGTGGACATTTGGAGTGCTTTGAGGCCTATGGTGGAAAACGTAATATCTTCACATAAATCTGGATTGAAGAATTCCGTCAAACTTCTTTGTGATGTGTGCATTCATCTCACAGAGTTGAACCTTAGTTTTCATTGAGCAGTTTTGAAACACTCTTTTTGTAGAATCTGCAAGTGGACATTTGGAGCTCTTGGAGGCCTGTAGTGGAAAAGGAGATATCTTCACATTAAAACCAGACAAATCATTCTCACAAACTTCCTTGTATTCTGTGCATTCATCTCACAGAGTTGAACCTTGGTTGTCATTGAGCAGTTTTGAAATCCTCTTTTTATAGAATCTGCAGGTAGACATTTGGAGCGCCTTGAGGCCTGTGGTGTATAACGAAACATCTTCATATAATAACTAGACAAACGCATTCTGAGAAACTTCTTTGTGATGGGTGCACTCATCTCACGTAGTTGAACCTTTCTTTTGGTGGAGAAGCTTTGAAACACTCTTTTTGTAGAATCTGCAAGTGGACACTTGGAGCGCTTTGAGGCCCATGGTGGGATAAAAAATATCTTCACATAAAAACCAGCCAGAAGCATTCTGACGAACTTCTTTGTGATGTGTGCATTCGTCTCACAGGGTTGAACCTTTCTTTTGATTGAGCAGCTTTGAAAAACTCCTTTTGTAGAATCTGCAAGTGGACATTTGGTGCACATTTGAGCCTATGGTGGAAAAGGAGCTATGTTCACATAATAATTAGACAGAAGCCTATGGGGGAAAAGGGAATATCTTCACTTAAAAAGTATACGGAAACATTCCATCAAACTCCTTTGTAATGTGTGCATTCATCTCACCGAGTAGAACCTTCCTTTCATTGCAGAGTTTTGAAACCCTATTTTTGTAGAATCTACAAGTGGACGTTTGGAGGACTTTGAGGCCTATATTGGAAAAGAAAATTTCTTCACACAAAAAATAGACAGAAGCGTTCTGACAAACTCCTTTGGGATGTGTGCATTCATTGCACAGAGTTGAACCTTTCTCTTTATTGAGCAGTTTGAAACACTCTTTTTGTAGAATCTGCAAGTGGACATTTGGAACGCTTTGAAGCCTATGGTTTAAAAGGAAATATCTTCACCTAAAAACCACCCAGAAGCATTCTGACAAAGTTCTTGGTGATGTGTGCATTCATCTCACGGAGTTGAACCTTTCTTTTGATTGAGCAGACTTGAAACACTATTTTTGTAGAATCTGAAAGTGGATATTTGGAGCGCATTTAGGCCTAGGGTGGAAAAGGAAGTATCTTCGAATAATAACTAGACAGAAGCATTCTGACACACTTCTTTGTGATGTGTGCATTCATCTCACAGAGTTGAACCTTACTTTTCATTGAGCTGTTTTGAAACACTCTTTTTGTTGAATCTTCCAGTGGTCATTTGGAGTGCTTTGAGGCCTATTGTGGAAATGGAAATATCTTCACAAAAAAATTAGACAGAAGCATTCCGACAATCTTCTTGGTTATATGTGCATTCTTCTCACAAAGTTCAACCTTCCTTTTGATTGAGCAGCCCACAAACACTCTTTTTGTAGAATCTGCATGTGGAGTTTTGGAGCACTTTGAGGTCTGTGGTGGAAAATGAAATATCCTCACATAAAAACTAGGCAGAAGAATTCTGACAAACTTCTTTGTGATGTGTACATTCACCTCACAGAGTTGAACCTTAGTTTTCATTGAGCAGTTTTCAAACCCTCTTTTTGTAGAATCTACAAGTGGAGATTTGGAGTGCTTTGATACCTGTGTTGGAAAAGGAAATATATTTACATAAATACTAGACAGAAGCATTCTGACAAACTTCTTTGAAATGTGTGCTTTCATCTCACAGAGTTGGAGTTGAACCTTCCTTTTTATTGAGAAGTTTTGAAACATTTTTTTCATATAATCTGCAAGTAGACATTTGGAGCGCCTTGATGCCAATGGTGGAAAAGGAAATATCTTCATATAATAACTAGAAAGAAGAGTAAACTATCGCAAGAACAAGAAACCAAACACCACGTATTCTCACTCACAGGTGAGAATTGAACAATGAGAACACATGGACACAGGAAGGGGAACATCACATTTCGGGGACTGTTGTGGGGTGGGGGGAGGTTGGAGGGATAGCATTGGGAGATATACCTAGTGCTAGATGACGAGTTGGGAGGTGTAGCGCACCAGCATGGCACATGTATACATATGTAACTTACCTGCACGTTGCGCACATGTACCATAGAGCCAAAAGAATTATAATAATAATTATAATAATAATAATAATAATAATAAAAGAAGAAGCATTCTGAGAAACTTCTTTGTGATGGGTGCATTCATCTCACAGAGTGGAACATTTCTTTTGGTTGAGCAGCTTTGAATGACTTTTTGGAGAATCTTCAAGTGCACATTTGGAGCGCTTTGTGGCCTATGGTGAAAAAGCAAATATCTTCTCATAAAAACTAGACAGAAGCATTCTGAAAAACGTCTTAGTCATGTATACATTCATCTCAGAGAATTGTACCTTACGTTTCATTGAGCAGTTTTGAAAAACTCTTTCTGTAGTATCTACAAGTGGCCATTTGGAGCACTTTGAGGCCTATGGTGGAAAAGGAAATATCTTCACATAAAAACCAGACAGAAGCATTCTGACAAACATTTTGTGATGTGTGCATTCATCTCACAGGGTTGGACATTTCTTTTGATTGAGCAGCTTTGAAACACACTTTTTGTAGGATTTGAAATTGGACATTTGGAGTGCTTTGTGTCCTATGGTGGAAAAGGAATTATCTTCACATGAAAAATATACAGAAGCATTCTGACAAACTTCTTTGTGATGTTTGCATTCATCTCACAGAGTTGAACCTTACTTTTCATTGAGCAGTTTTGAAACTCTCTGTAGAATCTACAAGTGGACATTTGGAGCACTCTTAGGTCTATGGTGGAAAAGGAATTACCTTAACATAATAACGAGACAGAAGGATTCTGACAAACTCCTTTGTCGTGTGTGCATTCATCTCACAGAGTTGAACCTTACTTTTCATTGAGCAGCTTTGAAACACTCTTTTTGTAGAATCTGCAAGTGGACATTTGTGGCACTTTGAGACCTATGGTGGAAAAGTAAATATGTTCACATAAAAACCAGACAGAAGCATTGTGACAAACTTCTTTGTGATGTGTGCAATTATCTCACAGAATTGAACCTTACTTTTCATTGAGCAGTTTTGTAACACTCTTTATGTAGAATCTGCCAGTGGACATTTGGAGTGCTTTGAGTCCTATTGTGTACATGGAAATATCTTCACATAAAAACTAGACAGAAGCATTCTGACAAACTTCTTGGTGAAGTGTGCATTCATCTCACAGAGTTGAAACTTTCTTTTGATTAAGCAACTTTTAAACACTCTTTTGTAGAATCTGCAAGTGGACATTTCGAGCGCTTTGAGACCAGTGGTGGAAAAGGAAATACCTTCACATAACATCTAGACAGAAGCATTCTGACAAACTACTTTGGATGTGTGCATTCATCTCACAGAGTAGAACTTTAGTTTTCAATGAGCAGTTTTAAAAAACTCTTTTTGTAGAATCTGCAAGTGAACATTTGGAGCACCTTTAGTCCAAAGGTGGGGAAGGAAATATCTTCAAATAAAAACTAGACAGAAGGACTCTCACAAACTTCTCTGTGACGGGTGCATTCATCTCACAGAGTTGAACATTTCTTTTGATTGAGCAGCTTTGAAACACGCTTTTTGTAGAATCTGCGAGAGGACATTTGGAGCGTTTTAAAGCCTATTGTGGAAAAGGGAATATCTTCATATAAAAACTAGTCAGAAGAATTCTGACAAACTTCTTCATGATTTGTGAATTCCTCTCACAGAGTTGAACCTTACTTTTCATTGAGCAGCCTTGAAGCACTTTCTTTGTAGAATCAGCAAGTGGACATTTGGAGCGCTTTGAGGCCTATGGTGGAAAAAGAAATATCTTCACATAAAATTAGAGGGAAGTATTGTAACACACTTCTTTGTGATGTGTGCATTCACCTCACAGAGTTGAATGATACTTTTCATTGTGCAGTTTTGAAACACTCCTTTTGTAGTATCTGCAAGTGTACATTTGGAGCACTTTGATGCCAATGGTGGAAAAGGAAATATTTTCACATTAAAAATATACTGAAGCATGCTCACAAACATCTTTGTGACTTGTGCATTCATCTCACAGAGTTGAACCTTTCCTTTGCTTGAGCAGCTCTGAAACACCGTTTTTGTAGAATCTGCAAGTGGACATTTGGAGTGCTTTGAGGCCTATGGTGGAAAACGTAATATCTTCACATAAATCTGGATTGAAGAATTCCGTCAAACTTCTTTGTGATGTGTGCATTCATCTCACAGAGTTGAACCTTAGTTTTCATTGAGCAGTTTTGAAACACTCTTTTTGTAGAATCTGCAAGTGGACATTTGGAGCTCTTGGAGGCCTGTAGTGGAAAAGGAGATATCTTCACATTAAAACCAGACAAATCATTCTCACAAACTTCCTTGTATTCTGTGCATTCATCTCACAGAGTTGAACCTTGGTTGTCATTGAGCAGTTTTGAAATCCTCTTTTTATAGAATCTGCAGGTAGACATTTGGAGCGCCTTGAGGCCTGTGGTGTATAACGAAACATCTTCATATAATAACTAGACAAACGCATTCTGAGAAACTTCTTTGTGATGGGTGCACTCATCTCACGTAGTTGAACCTTTCTTTTGGTGGAGAAGCTTTGAAACACTCTTTTTGTAGAATCTGCAAGTGGACACTTGGAGCGCTTTGAGGCCCATGGTGGGATAAAAAATATCTTCACATAAAAACCAGCCAGAAGCATTCTGACGAACTTCTTGGTGATGTGTGCATTCGTCTCACAGGGTTGAACCTTTCTTTTGATTGAGCAGCTTTGAAAAACTCTTTTTGTAGAATCTGCAAGTGGACATTTGGTGCACATTTGAGCCTATGGTGGAAAAGGAGCTATGTTCACATAATAATTAGACAGAAGCCTATGGGGGAAAAGGGAATATCTTCACTTAAAAAGTATACGGAAACATTCCATCAAACTCCTTTGTAATGTGTGCATTCATCTCACCGAGTAGAACCTTCCTTTCATTGCAGAGTTTTGAAACCCTATTTTTGTAGAATCTACAAGTGGACGTTTGGAGGACTTTGAGGCCTATATTGGAAAAGAAAATTTCTTCACACAAAAAATAGACAGAAGCGTTCTGACAAACTCCTTTGGGATGTGTGCATTCATTGCACAGAGTTGAACCTTTCTTTTTATTGAGCAGTTTGAAACACTCTATTTGTAGAATCTGCAAGTGGACATTTGGAACGCTTTGAAGCCTATGGTTTAAAAGGAAATATCTTCACCTAAAAACCACCCAGAAGCATTCTGACAAAGTTCTTGGTGATGTGTGCATTCATCTCACGGAGTTGAACCTTTCTTTTGATTGAGCAGACTTGAAACACTATTTTTGTAGAATCTGAAAGTGGATATTTGGAGCGCATTTAGGCCTAGGGTGGAAAAGGAAGTATCTTCAAATAATAACTAGACAGAAGCATTCTGACACACTTCTTTGTGATGTGTGCATTCATCTCACAGAGTTGAACCTTACTTTTCATTGAGCTGTTTTGAAACACTCTTTTTGTTGAATCTTCCAGTGGTCATTTGGAATGCTTTGAGGCCTATTGTGGAAATGGAAATATCTTCACAAAAAAATTAGACAGAAGCATTCCGACAATCTTCTTGGTTATATGTGCATTCTTCTCACAAAGTTCAACCTTCCTTTTGATTGAGCAGCCCACAAACACTCTTTTTGTAGAATCTGCATGTGGAGTTTTGGAGCACTTTGAGGTCTGTGGTGGAAAATGAAATATCCTCACATAAAAACTAGGCAGAAGAATTCTGACAAACTTCTTTGTGATGTGTACATTCACCTCACAGAGTTGAACCTTAGTTTTCATTGAGCAGTTTTCAAACCCTCTTTTTGTAGAATCTACAAGTGGAGATTTGGAGTGCTTTGATACCTGTGTTGGAAAAGGAAATATATTTACATAAATACTAGACAGAAGCATTCTGACAAACTTCTTTGAAATGTGTGCTTTCATCTCACAGAGTTGGAGTTGAACCTTACTTTTTATTGAGAAGTTTTGAAACATTTTTTTCATATAATCTGCAAGTAGACATTTGGAGCGCCTTGATGCCAATGGTGGAAAAGGAAATATCTTCATATAATAACTAGACAGAAGAGTAAACTATCGCAAGAACAAAAAACCAAACACCACGTATTCTCACTCACAGGTGAGAATTGAACAATGAGAACACATGGACACAGGAAGGGGAACATCACATTTCGGGGACTGTTGTGGGGTGGGGGGAGGGTGGAGGGACAGCATTGGGAGATATACCTAATGCTAGATGACGAGTTGGGAGGTGTAGCGCACCAGCATGGCACATGTATACATATGTAACTTACCTGCACGTTGCGCACATGTACCATAGAGCCTAAAGTATTATAATAATAATAATAATAATAATATTAATAATAAAAGAAGAAGCATTCTGAGAAACTTCTTTGTGATGGGTGCATTCATCTCACAGAGTGGAACATTTCTTTTGGTTGAGCAGCTTTGAATGACTTTTTGGAGAATCTTCAAGTGCACATTTGGAGCGCTTTGTGGCCTATGGTGAAAAAGCAAATATCTTCTCATAAAAACTAGACAGAAGCATTCTGAAAAACGTCTTAGTCATGTATACATTCATCTCAGAGAATTGTACCTTACGTTTCATTGAGCAGTTTTGAAAAACTCTTTCTGTACTATCTACAAGTGGCCATTTGGAGCACTTTGAGGCCTAAGGTGGAAAAGGAAATATCTTCACATAAAAACCAGACAGAAGCATTCTGACAAACATTTTGTGATGTGTGCATTCATCTCACAGGGTTGGACATTTCTTTTGATTGAGCAGCTTTGAAACACTCTTTTTGTAGGATTTGAAAGTGGACATTTGGAGTGCTTTGTGTCCTATGGTGGAAAAGGAATTATCTTCACATGAAAAATATACAGAAGCATTCTGACAAACTTCTTTGTGATGTGTGCATTCATCTCACAGAGTTGAATCTTACTTTTCATTGAGCAGTTTTGAAACTCTCTGTAGAATCTACAAGTGGACATTTGGAGCACTCTTAGGTCTATGGTGGAAAAGGAATTACCTTAACATAATAACGAGACAGAAGGATTCTGACAAACTCCTTTGTCGTGTGTGCATTCATCTCACAGAGTTGAACCTTACTTTTCATTGAGCAGCTTTGAAACACTCTTTTTGTAGAATCTGCGAGTGGACATTTGTGGCACTTTGAGACCTATGGTGGAAAAGTAAATATGTTCACATAAAAACCAGACAGAAGCATTGTGACAAACTTCTTTGTGATGTGTGCAATTATCTCACAGAATTGAACCTTACTTTTCATTGAGCAGTTTTGTAACACTCTTTATGTAGAATCTGCCCGTGGACATTTGGAGTGCTTTGAGTCCTATTGTGTACATGGAAATATCTTCACATAAAAACTAGACAGAAGCATTCTGACAAACTTCTTGGTGAAGTGTACATTTATCTCACAGAGTTGAAACTTTCTTTTGATTAAGCAACTTTTAAACACTCTTTTGTAGAATCTGCAAGTGGACATTTCGAGCGCTTTGAGACCAGTGGTGGAAAAGGAAATACCTTCACATAACATCTAGACAGAAGCATTCTGACAAACTACTTTGGATGTGTGCATTCATCTCACAGAGTAGAACTTTAGTTTTCAATGAGCAGTTTTAAAAAACTCTTTTTGTAGAATCTGCAAGTGAACATTTGGAGCACCTTTAGTCCGATGGTGGGAAAGGAAATATCTTCAAATAAAAACTAGAGAGAAGGACTCTCACAAACTTCTCTGTGACGGGTGCATTCATCTCACAGAGTTGAACATTTCTTTTGATTGAGCAGCTTTGAAACACGCTTTTTGTAGAATCTGCGAGAGGACATTTGGAGCGTTTTAAAGCCTATTGTGGAAAAGGGAATATCTTCATATAAAAACTAGTCAGAAGAATTCTGACAAACTTCTTCATGATTTGTGAATTCATCTCACAGAGTTGAACCTTACTTTTCATTGAGCAGCCTTGAAGCACTTTCTTTGTAGAATCTGCAAGTGGACATTTGGAGCGCTTTGAGGCCTATGGTGGAAAAAGAAATATCTTCACATAAAATTAGAGGGAAGTATTGTAACACACTTCTTTGTGATGTGTGCATTCACCTCACAGAGTTGAATGATACTTTTCATTGTGCAGTTTTGAAACACTCCTTTTGTAGTATCTGCAAGTGTACATTTGGAGCACTTTGATGCCAATGGTGGAAAAGGAAATATTTTCACATTAAAAATATACTGAAGCATGCTCACAAACATCTTTGTGACTTGTGCATTCATCTCACAGAGTTGAACCTTTCCTTTGCTTGAGCAGCTCTGAAACACCGTTTTTGTAGAATCTGCAAGTGGACATTTGGAGTGCTTTGAGGCCTATGGTGGAAAACGTAATATCTTCACATAAATCTGGATTGAAGAATTCCGTCAAACTTCTTTGTGATGTGTGCATTCATCTCACAGAGTTGAACCTTAGTTTTCATTGAGCAGTTTTGAAACACTCTTTTTGTAGAATCTGCAAGTGGACATTTGGAGCTCTTGGAGGCCTGTAGTGGAAAAGGAGATATCTTCACATTAAAACCAGACAAATCATTCTCACAAACTTCCTTGTATTCTGTGCATTCATCTCACAGAGTTGAACCTTGGTTGTCATTGAGCAGTTTTGAAATCCTCTTTTTATAGAATCTGCAGGTAGACATTTGGAGCGCCTTGAGGCCTGTGGTGTATAACGAAACATCTTCATATAATAACTAGACAAACGCATTCTGAGAAACTTCTTTGTGATGGGTGCACTCATCTCACGTAGTTGAACCTTTCTTTTGGTGGAGAAGCTTTGAAACACTCTTTTTGTAGAATCTGCAAGTGGACACTTGGAGCGCTTTGAGGCCCATGGTGGGATAAAAAATATCTTCACATAAAAACCAGCCAGAAGCATTCTGACGAACTTCTTTGTGATGTGTGCATTCGTCTCACAGGGTTGAACCTTTCTTTTGATTGAGCAGCTTTGAAAAACTCTTTTTGTAGAATCTGCAAGTGGACATTTGGTGCACATTTGAGCCTATGGTGGAAAAGGAGCTATGTTCACATAATAATTAGACAGAAGCCTATGGGGGAAAAGGGAATATCTTCACTTAAAAAGTATACGGAAACATTCCATCAAACTCCTTTGTAATGTGTGCATTCATCTCACCGAGTAGAACCTTCCTTTCATTGCAGAGTTTTGAAACCCTATTTTTGTAGAATCTACAAGTGGACGTTTGGAGGACTTTGAGGCCTATATTGGAAAAGAAAATTTCTTCACACAAAAAATAGACAGAAGCGTTCTGACAAACTCCTTTGGGATGTGTGCATTCATTGCACAGAGTTGAACCTTTCTTTTTATTGAGCAGTTTGAAACACTCTTTTTGTAGAATCTGCACGTGGACATTTGGAACGCTTTGAAGCCTATGGTTTAAAAGGAAATATCTTCACCTAAAAACCACCCAGAAGCATTCTGACAAAGTTCTTGGTGATGTGTGCATTCATCTCACGGAGTTGAACCTTTCTTTTGATTGAGCAGACTTGAAACACTATTTTTGTAGAATCTGAAAGTGGATATTTGGAGCGCATTTAGGCCTAGGGTGGAAAAGGAAGTATCTTCGAATAATAACTAGACAGAAGCATTCTGACACACTTCTTTGTGATGTGTGCATTCATCTCACAGAGTTGAACCTTACTTTTCATTGAGCTGTTTTGAAACACTCTTTTTGTTGAATCTTCCAGTGGTCATTTGGAGTGCTTTGAGGCCTATTGTGGAAATGGAAATATCTTCACAAAAAAATTAGACAGAAGCATTCCGACAATCTTCTTGGTTATATGTGCATTCTTCTCACAAAGTTCAACCTTCCTTTTGATTGAGCAGCCCACAAACACTCTTTTTGTAGAATCTGCATGTGGAGTTTTGGAGCACTTTGAGGTCTGTGGTGGAAAATGAAATATCCTCACATAAAAACTAGGCAGAAGAATTCTGACAAACTTCTTTGTGATGTGTACATTCACCTCACAGAGTTGAACCTTAGTTTTCATTGAGCAGTTTTCAAACCCTCTTTTTGTAGAATCTACAAGTGGAGATTTGGAGTGCTTTGATACCTGTGTTGGAAAAGGAAATATATTTACATAAATACTAGACAGAAGCATTCTGACAAACTTCTTTGAAATGTGTGCTTTCATCTCACAGAGTTGGAGTTGAACCTTGCTTTTTATTGAGAAGTTTTGAAACATTTTTTTCATATAATCTGCAAGTAGACATTTGGAGCGCCTTGATGCCAATGGTGGAAAAGGAAATATCTTCATATAATAACTAGACAGAAGAGTAAACTATCGCAAGAACAAAAAACCAAACACCACGTATTCTCACTCACAGGTGAGAATTGAACAATGAGAACACATGGACACAGGAAGGGGAACATCACATTTCGGGGACTGTTGTGGGGTGGGGGGAGGGTGGAGGGATAGCATTGGGAGATATACCTAATGCTAGATGACGAGTTGGGAGGTGTAGCGCACCAGCATGGCACATGTATACATATGTAACTTACCTGCACGTTGCGCACATGTACCATAGAGCCAAAAGAATACTAATAATAATAATAATAATAATAATAATAATAATAATAATAAAAGAAGAAGCATTCTGAGAAACTTCTTTGTGATGGGTGCATTCATCTCACAGAGTGGAACATTTCTTTTGGTTGAGCAGCTTTGAATGACTTTTTGGAGAATCTTCAAGTGCACATTTGGAGCGCTTTGTGGCCTATGGTGAAAAAGCAAATATCTTCTCATAAAAACTAGACAGAAGCATTCTGAAAAACGTCTTAGTCATGTATACATTCATCTCAGAGAATTGTACCTTACGTTTCATTGAGCAGTTTTGAAAAACTCTTTCTGTACTATCTACAAGTGGCCATTTGGAGCACTTTGAGGCCTAAGGTGGAAAAGGAAATATCTTCACATAAAAACCAGACAGAAGCATTCTGACAAACATTTTGTGATGTGTGCATTCATCTCACAGGGTTGGACATTTCTTTTGATTGAGCAGCTTTGAAACACTCTTTTTGTAGGATTTGAAAGTGGACATTTGGAGTGCTTTGTGTCCTATGGTGGAAAAGGAATTATCTTCACATGAAAAATATACAGAAGCATTCTGACAAACTTCTTTGTGATGTGTGCATTCATCTCACAGAGTTGAATCTTACTTTTCATTGAGCAGTTTTGAAACTCTCTGTAGAATCTACAAGTGGACATTTGGAGCACTCTTAGGTCTATGGTGGAAAAGGAATTACCTTAACATAATAACGAGACAGAAGGATTCTGACAAACTCCTTTGTCGTGTGTGCATTCATCTCACAGAGTTGAACCTTACTTTTCATTGAGCAGCTTTGAAACACTCTTTTTGTAGAATCTGCGAGTGGACATTTGTGGCACTTTGAGACCTATGGTGGAAAAGTAAATATGTTCACATAAAAACCAGACAGAAGCATTGTGACAAACTTCTTTGTGATGTGTGCAATTATCTCACAGAATTGAACCTTACTTTTCATTGAGCAGTTTTGTAACACTCTTTATGTAGAATCTGCCCGTGGACATTTGGAGTGCTTTGAGTCCTATTGTGTACATGGAAATATCTTCACATAAAAACTAGACAGAAGCATTCTGACAAACTTCTTGGTGAAGTGTACATTTATCTCACAGAGTTGAAACTTTCTTTTGATTAAGCAACTTTTAAACACTCTTTTGTAGAATCTGCAAGTGGACATTTCGAGCGCTTTGAGACCAGTGGTGGAAAAGGAAATACCTTCACATAACATCTAGACAGAAGCATTCTGACAAACTACTTTGGATGTGTGCATTCATCTCACAGAGTAGAACTTTAGTTTTCAATGAGCAGTTTTAAAAAACTCTTTTTGTAGAATCTGCAAGTGAACATTTGGAGCACCTTTAGTCCGATGGTGGGAAAGGAAATATCTTCAAATAAAAACTAGAGAGAAGGACTCTCACAAACTTCTCTGTGACGGGTGCATTCATCTCACAGAGTTGAACATTTCTTTTGATTGAGCAGCTTTGAAACACGCTTTTTGTAGAATCTGCGAGAGGACATTTGGAGCGTTTTAAAGCCTATTGTGGAAAAGGGAATATCTTCATATAAAAACTAGTCAGAAGAATTCTGACAAACTTCTTCATGATTTGTGAATTCATCTCACAGAGTTGAACCTTACTTTTCATTGAGCAGCCTTGAAGCACTTTCTTTGTAGAATCTGCAAGTGGACATTTGGAGCGCTTTGAGGCCTATGGTGGAAAAAGAAATATCTTCACATAAAATTAGAGGGAAGTATTGTAACACACTTCTTTGTGATGTGTGCATTCACCTCACAGAGTTGAATGATACTTTTCATTGTGCAGTTTTGAAACACTCCTTTTGTAGTATCTGCAAGTGTACATTTGGAGCACTTTGATGCCAATGGTGGAAAAGGAAATATTTTCACATTAAAAATATACTGAAGCATGCTCACAAACATCTTTGTGACTTGTGCATTCATCTCACAGAGTTGAACCTTTCCTTTGCTTGAGCAGCTCTGAAACACCGTTTTTGTAGAATCTGCAAGTGGACATTTGGAGTGCTTTGAGGCCTATGGTGGAAAACGTAATATCTTCACATAAATCTGGATTGAAGAATTCCGTCAAACTTCTTTGTGATGTGTGCATTCATCTCACAGAGTTGAACCTTAGTTTTCATTGAGCAGTTTTGAAACACTCTTTTTGTAGAATCTGCAAGTGGACATTTGGAGCTCTTGGAGGCCTGTAGTGGAAAAGGAGATATCTTCACATTAAAACCAGACAAATCATTCTCACAAACTTCCTTGTATTCTGTGCATTCATCTCACAGAGTTGAACCTTGGTTGTCATTGAGCAGTTTTGAAATCCTCTTTTTATAGAATCTGCAGGTAGACATTTGGAGCGCCTTGAGGCCTGTGGTGTATAACGAAACATCTTCATATAATAACTAGACAAACGCATTCTGAGAAACTTCTTTGTGATGGGTGCACTCATCTCACGTAGTTGAACCTTTCTTTTGGTGGAGAAGCTTTGAAACACTCTTTTTGTAGAATCTGCAAGTGGACACTTGGAGCGCTTTGAGGCCCATGGTGGGATAAAAAATATCTTCACATAAAAACCAGCCAGAAGCATTCTGACGAACTTCTTTGTGATGTGTGCATTCGTCTCACAGGGTTGAACCTTTCTTTTGATTGAGCAGCTTTGAAAAACTCTTTTTGTAGAATCTGCAAGTGGACATTTGGTGCACATTTGAGCCTATGGTGGAAAAGGAGCTATGTTCACATAATAATTAGACAGAAGCCTATGGGGGAAAAGGGAATATCTTCACTTAAAAAGTATACGGAAACATTCCATCAAACTCCTTTGTAATGTGTGCATTCATCTCACCGAGTAGAACCTTCCTTTCATTGCAGAGTTTTGAAACCCTATTTTTGTAGAATCTACAAGTGGACGTTTGGAGGACTTTGAGGCCTATATTGGAAAAGAAAATTTCTTCACACAAAAAATAGACAGAAGCGTTCTGACAAACTCCTTTGGGATGTGTGCATTCATTGCACAGAGTTGAACCTTTCTTTTTATTGAGCAGTTTGAAACACTCTTTTTGTAGAATCTGCACGTGGACATTTGGAACGCTTTGAAGCCTATGGTTTAAAAGGAAATATCTTCACCTAAAAACCACCCAGAAGCATTCTGACAAAGTTCTTGGTGATGTGTGCATTCATCTCACGGAGTTGAACCTTTCTTTTGATTGAGCAGACTTGAAACACTATTTTTGTAGAATCTGAAAGTGGATATTTGGAGCGCATTTAGGCCTAGGGTGGAAAAGGAAGTATCTTCGAATAATAACTAGACAGAAGCATTCTGACACACTTCTTTGTGATGTGTGCATTCATCTCACAGAGTTGAACCTTACTTTTCATTGAGCTGTTTTGAAACACTCTTTTTGTTGAATCTTCCAGTGGTCATTTGGAGTGCTTTGAGGCCTATTGTGGAAATGGAAATATCTTCACAAAAAAATTAGACAGAAGCATTCCGACAATCTTCTTGGTTATATGTGCATTCTTCTCACAAAGTTCAACCTTCCTTTTGATTGAGCAGCCCACAAACACTCTTTTTGTAGAATCTGCATGTGGAGTTTTGGAGCACTTTGAGGTCTGTGGTGGAAAATGAAATATCCTCACATAAAAACTAGGCAGAAGAATTCTGACAAACTTCTTTGTGATGTGTACATTCACCTCACAGAGTTGAACCTTAGTTTTCATTGAGCAGTTTTCAAACCCTCTTTTTGTAGAATCTACAAGTGGAGATTTGGAGTGCTTTGATACCTGTGTTGGAAAAGGAAATATATTTACATAAATACTAGACAGAAGCATTCTGACAAACTTCTTTGAAATGTGTGCTTTCATCTCACAGAGTTGGAGTTGAACCTTGCTTTTTATTGAGAAGTTTTGAAACATTTTTTTCATATAATCTGCAAGTAGACATTTGGAGCGCCTTGATGCCAATGGTGGAAAAGGAAATATCTTCATATAATAACTAGACAGAAGAGTAAACTATCGCAAGAACAAAAAACCAAACACCACGTATTCTCACTCACAGGTGAGAATTGAACAATGAGAACACATGGACACAGGAAGGGGAACATCACATTTCGGGGACTGTTGTGGGGTGGGGGGAGGGTGGAGGGATAGCATTGGGAGATATACCTAATGCTAGATGACGAGTTGGGAGGTGTAGCGCACCAGCATGGCACATGTATACATATGTAACTTACCTGCACGTTGCGCACATGTACCATAGAGCCAAAAGAATACTAATAATAATAATAATAATAATAATAATAATAATAATAATAAAAGAAGAAGCATTCTGAGAAACTTCTTTGTGATGGGTGCATTCATCTCACAGAGTGGAACATTTCTTTGGGTTGAGCAGCTTTGAATGACTTTTTGGAGAATCTTCAAGTGCACATTTGGAGCGCTTTGTGGCCTATGGTGAAAAAGCAAATATCTTCTCATAAAAACTAGACAGAAGCATTCTGAAAAACGTCTTAGTCATGTATACATTCATCTCAGAGAATTGTACCTTACGTTTCATTGAGCAGTTTTGAAAAACTCTTTCTGTAGTGTCTACAAGTGGCCATTTGGAACACTTTGAGGCCTATGGTGGAAAAGGAAATATCTTCACATAAAAACCAGACAGAAGCATTCTGACAAACATTTTGTGATGTGTGCATTCATCTCACAGGGTTGGACATTTCTTTTGATTGAGCAGCTTTGAAACACTCTTTTTGTAGGATTTGAAAGTGGACATTTGGAGTGCTTTGTGTCCTATGGTGGAAAAGGAATTATCTTCACATGAAAAATATACAGAAGCATTCTGACAAACTTCTTTGTGATGTGTGCATTCATCTCACAGAGTTGAACCTTACTTTTCATTGAGCAGTTTTGAAACTCTCTGTAGAATCTACAAGTGGACATTTGGAGCACTCTTAGGTCTATGGTGGAAAAGGAATTACCTTAACATAATAACGAGACAGAAGGATTCTGACAAACTCCTTTGTCGTGTGTGCATTCATCTCACAGAGTTGAACCTTACTTTTCATTGAGCAGCTTTGAAACACTCTTTTTGTAGAATCTGCAAGTGGACATTTGTGGCACTTTGAGACCTATGGTGGAAAAGTAAATATGTTCACATAAAAACCAGACAGAAGCATTGTGACAAACTTCTTTGTGATGTGTGCAATTATCTCACAGAATTGAACCTTACTTTTCATTGAGCAGTTTTGTAACACTCTTTATGTAGAATCTGCCCGTGGACATTTGGAGTGCTTTGAGTCCTATTGTGTACATGGAAATATCTTCACATAAAAACTAGACAGAAGCATTCTGACAAACTTCTTGGTGAAGTGTGCATTCATCTCACAGAGTTGAAACTTTCTTTTGATTAAGCAACTTTTAAACACTCTTTTGTAGAATCTGCAAGTGGACATTTCGAGCGCTTTGAGACCAGTGGTGGAAAAGGAAATACCTTCACATAACATCTAGACAGAAGCATTCTGACAAACTACTTTGGATGTGTGCATTCATCTCACAGAGTAGAACTTTAGTTTTCAATGAGCAGTTTTAAAAAACTCTTTTTGTAGAATCTGCAAGTGAACATTTGGAGCACCTTTAGTCCGATGGTGGGAAAGGAAATATCTTCAAATAAAAACTAGAGAGAAGGACTCTCACAAACTTCTCTGTGACGGGTGCATTCATCTCACAGAGTTGAACATTTCTTTTGATTGAGCAGCTTTGAAACACGCTTTTTGTAGAATCTGCGAGAGGACATTTGGAGCGTTTTAAAGCCTATTGTGGAAAAGGGAATATCTTCATATAAAAACTAGTCAGAAGAATTCTGACAAACTTCTTCATGATTTGTGAATTCATCTCACAGAGTTGAACCTTACTTTTCATTGAGCAGCCTTGAAGCACTTTCTTTGTAGAATCTGCAAGTGGACATTTGGAGCGCTTTGAGGCCTATGGTGGAAAAAGAAATATCTTCACATAAAATTAGAGGGAAGTATTGTAACACACTTCTTTGTGATGTGTGCATTCACCTCACAGAGTTGAATGATACTTTTCATTGTGCAGTTTTGAAACACTCCTTTTGTAGTATCTGCAAGTGTACATTTGGAGCACTTTGATGCCAATGGTGGAAAAGGAAATATTTTCACATTAAAAATATACTGAAGCATGCTCACAAACATCTTTGTGACTTGTGCATTCATCTCACAGAGTTGAACCTTTCCTTTGCTTGAGCAGCTCTGAAACACCGTTTTTGTAGAATCTGCAAGTGGACATTTGGAGTGCTTTGAGGCCTATGGTGGAAAACGTAATATCTTCACATAAATCTGGATTGAAGAATTCCGTCAAACTTCTTTGTGATGTGTGCATTCATCTCACAGAGTTGAACCTTAGTTTTCATTGAGCAGTTTTGAAACACTCTTTTTGTAGAATCTGCAAGTGGACATTTGGAGCTCTTGGAGGCCTGTAGTGGAAAAGGAGATATCTTCACATTAAAACCAGACAAATCATTCTCACAAACTTCCTTGTATTCTGTGCATTCATCTCACAGAGTTGAACCTTGGTTGTCATTGAGCAGTTTTGAAATCCTCTTTTTATAGAATCTGCAGGTAGACATTTGGAGCGCCTTGAGGCCTGTGGTGTATAACGAAACATCTTCATATAATAACTAGACAAACGCATTCTGAGAAACTTCTTTGTGATGGGTGCACTCATCTCACGTAGTTGAACCTTTCTTTTGGTGGAGAAGCTTTGAAACACTCTTTTTGTAGAATCTGCAAGTGGACACTTGGAGCGCTTTGAGGCCCATGGTGGGATAAAAAATATCTTCACATAAAAACCAGCCAGAAGCATTCTGACGAACTTCTTGGTGATGTGTGCATTCGTCTCACAGGGTTGAACCTTTCTTTTGATTGAGCAGCTTTGAAAAACTCTTTTTGTAGAATCTGCAAGTGGACATTTGGTGCACATTTGAGCCTATGGTGGAAAAGGAGCTATGTTCACATAATAATTAGACAGAAGCCTATGGGGGAAAAGGGAATATCTTCACTTAAAAAGTATACGGAAACATTCCATCAAACTCCTTTGTAATGTGTGCATTCATCTCACCGAGTAGAACCTTCCTTTCATTGCAGAGTTTTGAAACCCTATTTTTGTAGAATCTACAAGTGGACGTTTGGAGGACTTTGAGGCCTATATTGGAAAAGAAAATTTCTTCACACAAAAAATAGACAGAAGCGTTCTGACAAACTCCTTTGGGATGTGTGCATTCATTGCACAGAGTTGAACCTTTCTTTTTATTGAGCAGTTTGAAACACTCTTTTTGTAGAATCTGCAAGTGGACATTTGGAACGCTTTGAAGCCTATGGTTTAAAAGGAAATATCTTCACCTAAAAACCACCCAGAAGCATTCTGACAAAGTTCTTGGTGATGTGTGCATTCATCTCACGGAGTTGAACCTTTCTTTTGATTGAGCAGACTTGAAACACTATTTTTGTAGAATCTGAAAGTGGATATTTGGAGCGCATTTAGGCCTAGGGTGGAAAAGGAAGTATCTTCGAATAATAACTAGACAGAAGCATTCTGACACACTTCTTTGTGATGTGTGCATTCATCTCACAGAGTTGAACCTTACTTTTCATTGAGCTGTTTTGAAACACTCTTTTTGTTGAATCTTCCAGTGGTCATTTGGAGTGCTTTGAGGCCTATTGTGGAAATGGAAATATCTTCACAAAAAAATTAGACAGAAGCATTCCGACAATCTTCTTGGTTATATGTGCATTCTTCTCACAAAGTTCAACCTTCCTTTTGATTGAGCAGCCCACAAACACTCTTTTTGTAGAATCTGCATGTGGAGTTTTGGAGCACTTTGAGGTCTGTGGTGGAAAATGAAATATCCTCACATAAAAACTAGGCAGAAGAATTCTGACAAACTTCTTTGTGATGTGTACATTCACCTCACAGAGTTGAACCTTAGTTTTCATTGAGCAGTTTTCCAACCCTCTTTTTGTAGAATCTACAAGTGGAGATTTGGAGTGCTTTGATACCTGTGTTGGAAAAGGAAATATATTTACATAAATACTAGACAGAAGCATTCTGACAAACTTCTTTGAAATGTGTGCTTTCATCTCACAGAGTTGGAGTTGAACCTTCCCTTTTATTGAGAAGTTTTGAAACATTTTTTTCGTATAATCTGCAAGTAGACATTTGGAGCGCCTTGATGCCAATGCTGGAAAAGGAAATATCTTCATATAATAACTAGAAAGAAGAGTAAACTATCGCAAGAACAAGAAACCAAACACCACGTATTCTCACTCACAGGTGAGAATTGAACAATGAGAACACATGGACACAGGAAGGGGAACATCACATTTCGGGGACTGTTGTGGGGTGGGGGGAGGGTGGAGGGATAGCATTGGGAGATATACCTAGTGCTAGATGACGAGTTGGGAGGTGTAGCGCACCAGCATGGCACATGTATACATATGTAACTTACCTGCACGTTGCGCACATGTACCATAGAGCCAAAAGAATTATAATAATAATTATTATAATAATAATAATAATAATAAAAGAAGAAGCATTCTGAGAATCTTCTTTGTGATGGGTGCATTCATCTCACAGAGTGGAACATTTCTTTTGGTTGAGCAGCTTTGAATGACTTTTTGGAGAATCTTCAAGTGCACATTTGGAGCGCTTTGTGGCCTATGGTGAAAAAGCAAATATCTTCTCATAAAAACTAGACAGAAGCATTCTGAAAAACGTCTTAGTCATGTATACATTCATCTCAGAGAATTGTACCTTACGTTTCATTGAGCAGTTTTGAAAGACTCTTTCTGTATTATCTACAAGTGGCCATTTGGAGCACTTTGAGGCCTATGGTGGAAAAGGAAATATCTTCACATAAAAACCAGACAGAAGCATTCTGACAAACATTTTGTGATGTGTGCATTCATCTCACAGGGTTGGACATTTCTTTTGATTGAGCAGCTTTGAAACACTCTTTTTGTAGGATTTGAAATTGGACATTTGGAGTGCTTTGTGTCCTATGGTGGAAAAGGAATTATCTTCACATGAAAAATATACAGAAGCATTCTGACAAACTTCTTTGTGATGTTTGCATTCATCTCACAGAGTTGAACCTTACTTTTCATTGAGCAGTTTTGAAACTCTCTGTAGAATCTACAAGTGGACATTTGGAGCACTCTTAGGTCTATGGTGGAAAAGGAATTACCTTAACATAATAACGAGACAGAAGGATTCTGACAAACTCCTTTGTCGTGTGTGCATTCATCTCACAGAGTTGAACCTTACTTTTCATTGAGCAGCTTTGAAACACTCTTTTTGTAGAATCTGCAAGTGGACATTTATGGCACTTTGAGACCTATGGTGGAAAAGTAAATATGTTCACATAAAAACCAGACAGAAGCATTGTGACAAACTTCTTTGTGATGTGTGCAATTATCTCACAGAATTGAACCTTACTTTTCATTGAGCAGTTTTGTATCACTCTTTATGTAGAATCTGCCAGTGGACATTTGGAGTGCTTTGAGTCCTATTGTGTACATGGAAATGTCTTCACATAAAAACTAGACAGAAGCATTCTGACAAACTTCTTGGTGAAGTGTGCATTCATCTCACAGAGTTGAAACTTTCTTTTGATTAAGCAACTTTTAAACACTCTTTTGTAGAATCTGCAAGTGGACATTTCGAGCGCTTTGAGACCAGTGGTGGAAAAGGAAATACCTTCACATAACATCTAGACAGAAGCATTCTGACAAACTACTTTGGATGTGTGCATTCATCTCACAGAGTAGAACTTTAGTTTTCAATGAGCAGTTTTAAAAAACTCTTTTTGTAGAATCTGCAAGTGAACATTTGGAGCACCTTTAGTCCGATGGTGGGAAAGGAAATATCTTCAAATAAAAACTAGAGAGAAGGACTCTCACAAACTTCTCTGTGACGGGTGCATTCATCTCACAGAGTTGAACATTTCTTTTGATTGAGCAGCTTTGAAACACGCTTTTTGTAGAATCTGCGAGAGGACATTTGGAGCGTTTTAAAGCCTATTGTGGAAAAGGGAATATCTTCATATAAAAACTAGTCAGAAGAATTCTGACAAACTTCTTCATGATTTGTGAATTCATCTCACAGAGTTGAACCTTACTTTTCATTGAGCAGCCTTGAAGCACTTTCTTTGTAGAATCTGCAAGTGGACATTTGGAGCGCTTTGAGGCCTATGGTGGAAAAAGAAATATCTTCACATAAAATTAGAGGGAAGTATTGTAACACACTTCTTTGTGATGTGTGCATTCACCTCACAGAGTTGAATGATACTTTTCATTGTGCAGTTTTGAAACACTCCTTTTGTAGTATCTGCAAGTGTACATTTGGAGCACTTTGATGCCAATGGTGGAAAAGGAAATATTTTCACATTAAAAATATACTGAAGCATGCTCACAAACATCTTTGTGACTTGTGCATTCATCTCACAGAGTTGAACCTTTCCTTTGCTTGAGCAGCTCTGAAACACCGTTTTTGTAGAATCTGCAAGTGGACATTTGGAGTGCTTTGAGGCCTATGGTGGAAAACGTAATATCTTCACATAAATCTGGATTGAAGAATTCCGTCAAACTTCTTTGTGATGTGTGCATTCATCTCACAGAGTTGAACCTTAGTTTTCATTGAGCAGTTTTGAAACACTCTTTTTGTAGAATCTGCAAGTGGACATTTGGAGCTCTTGGAGGCCTGTAGTGGAAAAGGAGATATCTTCACATTAAAACCAGACAAATCATTCTCACAAACTTCCTTGTATTCTGTGCATTCATCTCACAGAGTTGAACCTTGGTTGTCATTGAGCAGTTTTGAAATCCTCTTTTTATAGAATCTGCAGGTAGACATTTGGAGCGCCTTGAGGCCTGTGGTGTATAACGAAACATCTTCATATAATAACTAGACAAACGCATTCTGAGAAACTTCTTTGTGATGGGTGCACTCATCTCACGTAGTTGAACCTTTCTTTTGGTGGAGAAGCTTTGAAACACTCTTTTTGTAGAATCTGCAAGTGGACACTTGGAGCGCTTTGAGGCCCATGGTGGGATAAAAAATATCTTCACATAAAAACCAGCCAGAAGCATTCTGACGAACTTCTTTGTGATGTGTGCATTCGTCTCACAGGGTTGAACCTTTCTTTTGATTGAGCAGCTTTGAAAAACTCTTTTTGTAGAATCTGCAAGTGGACATTTGGTGCACATTTGAGCCTATGGTGGAAAAGGAGCTATGTTCACATAATAATTAGACAGAAGCCTATGGGGGAAAAGGGAATATCTTCACTTAAAAAGTATACGGAAACATTCCATCAAACTCCTTTGTAATGTGTGCATTCATCTCACCGAGTAGAACCTTCCTTTCATTGCAGAGTTTTGAAACCCTATTTTTGTAGAATCTACAAGTGGACGTTTGGAGGACTTTGAGGCCTATATTGGAAAAGAAAATTTCTTCACACAAAAAATAGACAGAAGCGTTCTGACAAACTCCTTTGGGATGTGTGCATTCATTGCACAGAGTTGAACCTTTCTTTTTATTGAGCAGTTTGAAACACTCTTTTTGTAGAATCTGCACGTGGACATTTGGAACGCTTTGAAGCCTATGGTTTAAAAGGAAATATCTTCACCTAAAAACCACCCAGAAGCATTCTGACAAAGTTCTTGGTGATGTGTGCATTCATCTCACGGAGTTGAACCTTTCTTTTGATTGAGCAGACTTGAAACACTATTTTTGTAGAATCTGAAAGTGGATATTTGGAGCGCATTTAGGCCTAGGGTGGAAAAGGAAGTATCTTCGAATAATAACTAGACAGAAGCATTCTGACACACTTCTTTGTGATGTGTGCATTCATCTCACAGAGTTGAACCTTACTTTTCATTGAGCTGTTTTGAAACACTCTTTTTGTTGAATCTTCCAGTGGTCATTTGGAGTGCTTTGAGGCCTATTGTGGAAATGGAAATATCTTCACAAAAAAATTAGACAGAAGCATTCCGACAATCTTCTTGGTTATATGTGCATTCTTCTCACAAAGTTCAACCTTCCTTTTGATTGAGCAGCCCACAAACACTCTTTTTGTAGAATCTGCATGTGGAGTTTTGGAGCACTTTGAGGTCTGTGGTGGAAAATGAAATATCCTCACATAAAAACTAGGCAGAAGAATTCTGACAAACTTCTTTGTGATGTGTACATTCACCTCACAGAGTTGAACCTTAGTTTTCATTGAGCAGTTTTCAAACCCTCTTTTTGTAGAATCTACAAGTGGAGATTTGGAGTGCTTTGATACCTGTGTTGGAAAAGGAAATATATTTACATAAATACTAGACAGAAGCATTCTGACAAACTTCTTTGAAATGTGTGCTTTCATCTCACAGAGTTGGAGTTGAACCTTGCTTTTTATTGAGAAGTTTTGAAACATTTTTTTCATATAATCTGCAAGTAGACATTTGGAGCGCCTTGATGCCAATGGTGGAAAAGGAAATATCTTCATATAATAACTAGACAGAAGAGTAAACTATCGCAAGAACAAAAAACCAAACACCACGTATTCTCACTCACAGGTGAGAATTGAACAATGAGAACACATGGACACAGGAAGGGGAACATCACATTTCGGGGACTGTTGTGGGGTGGGGGGAGGGTGGAGGGATAGCATTGGGAGATATACCTAATGCTAGATGACGAGTTGGGAGGTGTAGCGCACCAGCATGGCACATGTATACATATGTAACTTACCTGCACGTTGCGCACATGTACCATAGAGCCAAAAGAATACTAATAATAATAATAATAATAATAATAATAATAATAATAATAATAAAAGAAGAAGCATTCTGAGAAACTTCTTTGTGATGGGTGCATTCATCTCACAGAGTGGAACATTTCTTTTGGTTGAGCAGCTTTGAATGACTTTTTGGAGAATCTTCAAGTGCACATTTGGAGCGCTTTGTGGCCTATGGTGAAAAAGCAAATATCTTCTCATAAAAACTAGACAGAAGCATTCTGAAAAACGTCTTAGTCATGTATACATTCATCTCAGAGAATTGTACCTTACGTTTCATTGAGCAGTTTTGAAAAACTCTTTCTGTAGTGTCTACAAGTGGCCATTTGGAACACTTTGAGGCCTATGGTGGAAAAGGAAATATCTTCACATAAAAACCAGACAGAAGCATTCTGACAAACATTTTGTGATGTGTGCATTCATCTCACAGGGTTGGACATTTCTTTTGATTGAGCAGCTTTGAAACACTCTTTTTGTAGGATTTGAAAGTGGACATTTGGAGTGCTTTGTGTCCTATGGTGGAAAAGGAATTATCTTCACATGAAAAATATACAGAAGCATTCTGACAAACTTCTTTGTGATGTGTGCATTCATCTCACAGAGTTGAACCTTACTTTTCATTGAGCAGTTTTGAAACTCTCTGTAGAATCTACAAGTGGACATTTGGAGCACTCTTAGGTCTATGGTGGAAAAGGAATTACCTTAACATAATAACGAGACAGAAGGATTCTGACAAACTCCTTTGTCGTGTGTGCATTCATCTCACAGAGTTGAACCTTACTTTTCATTGAGCAGCTTTGAAACACTCTTTTTGTAGAATCTGCAAGTGGACATTTGTGGCACTTTGAGACCTATGGTGGAAAAGTAAATATGTTCACATAAAAACCAGACAGAAGCATTGTGACAAACTTCTTTGTGATGTGTGCAATTATCTCACAGAATTGAACCTTACTTTTCATTGAGCAGTTTTGTAACACTCTTTATGTAGAATCTGCCCGTGGACATTTGGAGTGCTTTGAGTCCTATTGTGTACATGGAAATATCTTCACATAAAAACTAGACAGAAGCATTCTGACAAACTTCTTGGTGAAGTGTGCATTCATCTCACAGAGTTGAAACTTTCTTTTGATTAAGCAACTTTTAAACACTCTTTTGTAGAATCTGCAAGTGGACATTTCGAGCGCTTTGAGACCAGTGGTGGAAAAGGAAATACCTTCACATAACATCTAGACAGAAGCATTCTGACAAACTACTTTGGATGTGTGCATTCATCTCACAGAGTAGAACTTTAGTTTTCAATGAGCAGTTTTAAAAAACTCTTTTTGTAGAATCTGCAAGTGAACATTTGGAGCACCTTTAGTCCGATGGTGGGAAAGGAAATATCTTCAAATAAAAACTAGAGAGAAGGACTCTCACAAACTTCTCTGTGACGGGTGCATTCATCTCACAGAGTTGAACATTTCTTTTGATTGAGCAGCTTTGAAACACGCTTTTTGTAGAATCTGCGAGAGGACATTTGGAGCGTTTTAAAGCCTATTGTGGAAAAGGGAATATCTTCATATAAAAACTAGTCAGAAGAATTCTGACAAACTTCTTCATGATTTGTGAATTCATCTCACAGAGTTGAACCTTACTTTTCATTGAGCAGCCTTGAAGCACTTTCTTTGTAGAATCTGCAAGTGGACATTTGGAGCGCTTTGAGGCCTATGGTGGAAAAAGAAATATCTTCACATAAAATTAGAGGGAAGTATTGTAACACACTTCTTTGTGATGTGTGCATTCACCTCACAGAGTTGAATGATACTTTTCATTGTGCAGTTTTGAAACACTCCTTTTGTAGTATCTGCAAGTGTACATTTGGAGCACTTTGATGCCAATGGTGGAAAAGGAAATATTTTCACATTAAAAATATACTGAAGCATGCTCACAAACATCTTTGTGACTTGTGCATTCATCTCACAGAGTTGAACCTTTCCTTTGCTTGAGCAGCTCTGAAACACCGTTTTTGTAGAATCTGCAAGTGGACATTTGGAGTGCTTTGAGGCCTATGGTGGAAAACGTAATATCTTCACATAAATCTGGATTGAAGAATTCCGTCAAACTTCTTTGTGATGTGTGCATTCATCTCACAGAGTTGAACCTTAGTTTTCATTGAGCAGTTTTGAAACACTCTTTTTGTAGAATCTGCAAGTGGACATTTGGAGCTCTTGGAGGCCTGTAGTGGAAAAGGAGATATCTTCACATTAAAACCAGACAAATCATTCTCACAAACTTCCTTGTATTCTGTGCATTCATCTCACAGAGTTGAACCTTGGTTGTCATTGAGCAGTTTTGAAATCCTCTTTTTATAGAATCTGCAGGTAGACATTTGGAGCGCCTTGAGGCCTGTGGTGTATAACGAAACATCTTCATATAATAACTAGACAAACGCATTCTGAGAAACTTCTTTGTGATGGGTGCACTCATCTCACGTAGTTGAACCTTTCTTTTGGTGGAGAAGCTTTGAAACACTCTTTTTGTAGAATCTGCAAGTGGACACTTGGAGCGCTTTGAGGCCCATGGTGGGATAAAAAATATCTTCACATAAAAACCAGCCAGAAGCATTCTGACGAACTTCTTGGTGATGTGTGCATTCGTCTCACAGGGTTGAACCTTTCTTTTGATTGAGCAGCTTTGAAAAACTCTTTTTGTAGAATCTGCAAGTGGACATTTGGTGCACATTTGAGCCTATGGTGGAAAAGGAGCTATGTTCACATAATAATTAGACAGAAGCCTATGGGGGAAAAGGGAATATCTTCACTTAAAAAGTATACGGAAACATTCCATCAAACTCCTTTGTAATGTGTGCATTCATCTCACCGAGTAGAACCTTCCTTTCATTGCAGAGTTTTGAAACCCTATTTTTGTAGAATCTACAAGTGGACGTTTGGAGGACTTTGAGGCCTATATTGGAAAAGAAAATTTCTTCACACAAAAAATAGACAGAAGCGTTCTGACAAACTCCTTTGGGATGTGTGCATTCATTGCACAGAGTTGAACCTTTCTTTTTATTGAGCAGTTTGAAACACTCTTTTTGTAGAATCTGCAAGTGGACATTTGGAACGCTTTGAAGCCTATGGTTTAAAAGGAAATATCTTCACCTAAAAACCACCCAGAAGCATTCTGACAAAGTTCTTGGTGATGTGTGCATTCATCTCACGGAGTTGAACCTTTCTTTTGATTGAGCAGACTTGAAACACTATTTTTGTAGAATCTGAAAGTGGATATTTGGAGCGCATTTAGGCCTAGGGTGGAAAAGGAAGTATCTTCGAATAATAACTAGACAGAAGCATTCTGACACACTTCTTTGTGATGTGTGCATTCATCTCACAGAGTTGAACCTTACTTTTCATTGAGCTGTTTTGAAACACTCTTTTTGTTGAATCTTCCAGTGGTCATTTGGAGTGCTTTGAGGCCTATTGTGGAAATGGAAATATCTTCACAAAAAAATTAGACAGAAGCATTCCGACAATCTTCTTGGTTATATGTGCATTCTTCTCACAAAGTTCAACCTTCCTTTTGATTGAGCAGCCCACAAACACTCTTTTTGTAGAATCTGCATGTGGAGTTTTGGAGCACTTTGAGGTCTGTGGTGGAAAATGAAATATCCTCACATAAAAACTAGGCAGAAGAATTCTGACAAACTTCTTTGTGATGTGTACATTCACCTCACAGAGTTGAACCTTAGTTTTCATTGAGCAGTTTTCCAACCCTCTTTTTGTAGAATCTACAAGTGGAGATTTGGAGTGCTTTGATACCTGTGTTGGAAAAGGAAATATATTTACATAAATACTAGACAGAAGCATTCTGACAAACTTCTTTGAAATGTGTGCTTTCATCTCACAGAGTTGGAGTTGAACCTTCCCTTTTATTGAGAAGTTTTGAAACATTTTTTTCGTATAATCTGCAAGTAGACATTTGGAGCGCCTTGATGCCAATGCTGGAAAAGGAAATATCTTCATATAATAACTAGAAAGAAGAGTAAACTATCGCAAGAACAAGAAACCAAACACCACGTATTCTCACTCACAGGTGAGAATTGAACAATGAGAACACATGGACACAGGAAGGGGAACATCACATTTCGGGGACTGTTGTGGGGTGGGGGGAGGGTGGAGGGATAGCATTGGGAGATATACCTAGTGCTAGATGACGAGTTGGGAGGTGTAGCGCACCAGCATGGCACATGTATACATATGTAACTTACCTGCACGTTGCGCACATGTACCATAGAGCCAAAAGAATTATAATAATAATTATTATAATAATAATAATAATAATAAAAGAAGAAGCATTCTGAGAATCTTCTTTGTGATGGGTGCATTCATCTCACAGAGTGGAACATTTCTTTTGGTTGAGCAGCTTTGAATGACTTTTTGGAGAATCTTCAAGTGCACATTTGGAGCGCTTTGTGGCCTATGGTGAAAAAGCAAATATCTTCTCATAAAAACTAGACAGAAGCATTCTGAAAAACGTCTTAGTCATGTATACATTCATCTCAGAGAATTGTACCTTACGTTTCATTGAGCAGTTTTGAAAGACTCTTTCTGTATTATCTACAAGTGGCCATTTGGAGCACTTTGAGGCCTATGGTGGAAAAGGAAATATCTTCACATAAAAACCAGACAGAAGCATTCTGACAAACATTTTGTGATGTGTGCATTCATCTCACAGGGTTGGACATTTCTTTTGATTGAGCAGCTTTGAAACACTCTTTTTGTAGGATTTGAAATTGGACATTTGGAGTGCTTTGTGTCCTATGGTGGAAAAGGAATTATCTTCACATGAAAAATATACAGAAGCATTCTGACAAACTTCTTTGTGATGTTTGCATTCATCTCACAGAGTTGAACCTTACTTTTCATTGAGCAGTTTTGAAACTCTCTGTAGAATCTACAAGTGGACATTTGGAGCACTCTTAGGTCTATGGTGGAAAAGGAATTACCTTAACATAATAACGAGACAGAAGGATTCTGACAAACTCCTTTGTCGTGTGTGCATTCATCTCACAGAGTTGAACCTTACTTTTCATTGAGCAGCTTTGAAACACTCTTTTTGTAGAATCTGCAAGTGGACATTTATGGCACTTTGAGACCTATGGTGGAAAAGTAAATATGTTCACATAAAAACCAGACAGAAGCATTGTGACAAACTTCTTTGTGATGTGTGCAATTATCTCACAGAATTGAACCTTACTTTTCATTGAGCAGTTTTGTATCACTCTTTATGTAGAATCTGCCAGTGGACATTTGGAGTGCTTTGAGTCCTATTGTGTACATGGAAATGTCTTCACATAAAAACTAGACAGAAGCATTCTGACAAACTTCTTGGTGAAGTGTGCATTCATCTCACAGAGTTGAAACTTTCTTTTGATTAAGCAACTTTTAAACACTCTTTTGTAGAATCTGCAAGTGGACATTTCGAGCGCTTTGAGACCAGTGGTGGAAAAGGAAATACCTTCACATAACATCTAGACAGAAGCATTCTGACAAACTACTTTGGATGTGTGCATTCATCTCACAGAGTAGAACTTTAGTTTTCAATGAGCAGTTTTAAAAAACTCTTTTTGTAGAATCTGCAAGTGAACATTTGGAGCACCTTTAGTCCGATGGTGGGAAAGGAAATATCTTCAAATAAAAACTAGAGAGAAGGACTCTCACAAACTTCTCTGTGACGGGTGCATTCATCTCACAGAGTTGAACATTTCTTTTGATTGAGCAGCTTTGAAACACGCTTTTTGTAGAATCTGCGAGAGGACATTTGGAGCGTTTTAAAGCCTATTGTGGAAAAGGGAATATCTTCATATAAAAACTAGTCAGAAGAATTCTGACAAACTTCTTCATGATTTGTGAATTCATCTCACAGAGTTGAACCTTACTTTTCATTGAGCAGCCTTGAAGCACTTTCTTTGTAGAATCTGCAAGTGGACATTTGGAGCGCTTTGAGGCCTATGGTGGAAAAAGAAATATCTTCACATAAAATTAGAGGGAAGTATTGTAACACACTTCTTTGTGATGTGTGCATTCACCTCACAGAGTTGAATGATACTTTTCATTGTGCAGTTTTGAAACACTCCTTTTGTAGTATCTGCAAGTGTACATTTGGAGCACTTTGATGCCAATGGTGGAAAAGGAAATATTTTCACATTAAAAATATACTGAAGCATGCTCACAAACATCTTTGTGACTTGTGCATTCATCTCACAGAGTTGAACCTTTCCTTTGCTTGAGCAGCTCTGAAACACCGTTTTTGTAGAATCTGCAAGTGGACATTTGGAGTGCTTTGAGGCCTATGGTGGAAAACGTAATATCTTCACATAAATCTGGATTGAAGAATTCCGTCAAACTTCTTTGTGATGTGTGCATTCATCTCACAGAGTTGAACCTTAGTTTTCATTGAGCAGTTTTGAAACACTCTTTTTGTAGAATCTGCAAGTGGACATTTGGAGCTCTTGGAGGCCTGTAGTGGAAAAGGAGATATCTTCACATTAAAACCAGACAAATCATTCTCACAAACTTCCTTGTATTCTGTGCATTCATCTCACAGAGTTGAACCTTGGTTGTCATTGAGCAGTTTTGAAATCCTCTTTTTATAGAATCTGCAGGTAGACATTTGGAGCGCCTTGAGGCCTGTGGTGTATAACGAAACATCTTCATATAATAACTAGACAAACGCATTCTGAGAAACTTCTTTGTGATGGGTGCACTCATCTCACGTAGTTGAACCTTTCTTTTGGTGGAGAAGCTTTGAAACACTCTTTTTGTAGAATCTGCAAGTGGACACTTGGAGCGCTTTGAGGCCCATGGTGGGATAAAAAATATCTTCACATAAAAACCAGCCAGAAGCATTCTGACGAACTTCTTTGTGATGTGTGCATTCGTCTCACAGGGTTGAACCTTTCTTTTGATTGAGCAGCTTTGAAAAACTCTTTTTGTAGAATCTGCAAGTGGACATTTGGTGCACATTTGAGCCTATGGTGGAAAAGGAGCTATGTTCACATAATAATTAGACAGAAGCCTATGGGGGAAAAGGGAATATCTTCACTTAAAAAGTATACGGAAACATTCCATCAAACTCCTTTGTAATGTGTGCATTCATCTCACCGAGTAGAACCTTCCTTTCATTGCAGAGTTTTGAAACCCTATTTTTGTAGAATCTACAAGTGGACGTTTGGAGGACTTTGAGGCCTATATTGGAAAAGAAAATTTCTTCACACAAAAAATAGACAGAAGCGTTCTGACAAACTCCTTTGGGATGTGTGCATTCATTGCACAGAGTTGAACCTTTCTTTTTATTGAGCAGTTTGAAACACTCTTTTTGTAGAATCTGCACGTGGACATTTGGAACGCTTTGAAGCCTATGGTTTAAAAGGAAATATCTTCACCTAAAAACCACCCAGAAGCATTCTGACAAAGTTCTTGGTGATGTGTGCATTCATCTCACGGAGTTGAACCTTTCTTTTGATTGAGCAGACTTGAAACACTATTTTTGTAGAATCTGAAAGTGGATATTTGGAGCGCATTTAGGCCTAGGGTGGAAAAGGAAGTATCTTCGAATAATAACTAGACAGAAGCATTCTGACACACTTCTTTGTGATGTGTGCATTCATCTCACAGAGTTGAACCTTACTTTTCATTGAGCTGTTTTGAAACACTCTTTTTGTTGAATCTTCCAGTGGTCATTTGGAGTGCTTTGAGGCCTATTGTGGAAATGGAAATATCTTCACAAAAAAATTAGACAGAAGCATTCCGACAATCTTCTTGGTTATATGTGCATTCTTCTCACAAAGTTCAACCTTCCTTTTGATTGAGCAGCCCACAAACACTCTTTTTGTAGAATCTGCATGTGGAGTTTTGGAGCACTTTGAGGTCTGTGGTGGAAAATGAAATATCCTCACATAAAAACTAGGCAGAAGAATTCTGACAAACTTCTTTGTGATGTGTACATTCACCTCACAGAGTTGAACCTTAGTTTTCATTGAGCAGTTTTCAAACCCTCTTTTTGTAGAATCTACAAGTGGAGATTTGGAGTGCTTTGATACCTGTGTTGGAAAAGGAAATATATTTACATAAATACTAGACAGAAGCATTCTGACAAACTTCTTTGAAATGTGTGCTTTCATCTCACAGAGTTGGAGTTGAACCTTGCTTTTTATTGAGAAGTTTTGAAACATTTTTTTCATATAATCTGCAAGTAGACATTTGGAGCGCCTTGATGCCAATGGTGGAAAAGGAAATATCTTCATATAATAACTAGACAGAAGAGTAAACTATCGCAAGAACAAAAAACCAAACACCACGTATTCTCACTCACAGGTGAGAATTGAACAATGAGAACACATGGACACAGGAAGGGGAACATCACATTTCGGGGACTGTTGTGGGGTGGGGGGAGGGTGGAGGGATAGCATTGGGAGATATACCTAATGCTAGATGACGAGTTGGGAGGTGTAGCGCACCAGCATGGCACATGTATACATATGTAACTTACCTGCACGTTGCGCACATGTACCATAGAGCCAAAAGAATACTAATAATAATAATAATAATAATAATAATAATAATAATAATAATAAAAGAAGAAGCATTCTGAGAAACTTCTTTGTGATGGGTGCATTCATCTCACAGAGTGGAACATTTCTTTTGGTTGAGCAGCTTTGAATGACTTTTTGGAGAATCTTCAAGTGCACATTTGGAGCGCTTTGTGGCCTATGGTGAAAAAGCAAATATCTTCTCATAAAAACTAGACAGAAGCATTCTGAAAAACGTCTTAGTCATGTATACATTCATCTCAGAGAATTGTACCTTACGTTTCATTGAGCAGTTTTGAAAAACTCTTTCTGTAGTGTCTACAAGTGGCCATTTGGAACACTTTGAGGCCTATGGTGGAAAAGGAAATATCTTCACATAAAAACCAGACAGAAGCATTCTGACAAACATTTTGTGATGTGTGCATTCATCTCACAGGGTTGGACATTTCTTTTGATTGAGCAGCTTTGAAACACTCTTTTTGTAGGATTTGAAAGTGGACATTTGGAGTGCTTTGTGTCCTATGGTGGAAAAGGAATTATCTTCACATGAAAAATATACAGAAGCATTCTGACAAACTTCTTTGTGATGTGTGCATTCATCTCACAGAGTTGAACCTTACTTTTCATTGAGCAGTTTTGAAACTCTCTGTAGAATCTACAAGTGGACATTTGGAGCACTCTTAGGTCTATGGTGGAAAAGGAATTACCTTAACATAATAACGAGACAGAAGGATTCTGACAAACTCCTTTGTCGTGTGTGCATTCATCTCACAGAGTTGAACCTTACTTTTCATTGAGCAGCTTTGAAACACTCTTTTTGTAGAATCTGCAAGTGGACATTTGTGGCACTTTGAGACCTATGGTGGAAAAGTAAATATGTTCACATAAAAACCAGACAGAAGCATTGTGACAAACTTCTTTGTGATGTGTGCAATTATCTCACAGAATTGAACCTTACTTTTCATTGAGCAGTTTTGTAACACTCTTTATGTAGAATCTGCCCGTGGACATTTGGAGTGCTTTGAGTCCTATTGTGTACATGGAAATATCTTCACATAAAAACTAGACAGAAGCATTCTGACAAACTTCTTGGTGAAGTGTGCATTCATCTCACAGAGTTGAAACTTTCTTTTGATTAAGCAACTTTTAAACACTCTTTTGTAGAATCTGCAAGTGGACATTTCGAGCGCTTTGAGACCAGTGGTGGAAAAGGAAATACCTTCACATAACATCTAGACAGAAGCATTCTGACAAACTACTTTGGATGTGTGCATTCATCTCACAGAGTAGAACTTTAGTTTTCAATGAGCAGTTTTAAAAAACTCTTTTTGTAGAATCTGCAAGTGAACATTTGGAGCACCTTTAGTCCGATGGTGGGAAAGGAAATATCTTCAAATAAAAACTAGAGAGAAGGACTCTCACAAACTTCTCTGTGACGGGTGCATTCATCTCACAGAGTTGAACATTTCTTTTGATTGAGCAGCTTTGAAACACGCTTTTTGTAGAATCTGCGAGAGGACATTTGGAGCGTTTTAAAGCCTATTGTGGAAAAGGGAATATCTTCATATAAAAACTAGTCAGAAGAATTCTGACAAACTTCTTCATGATTTGTGAATTCATCTCACAGAGTTGAACCTTACTTTTCATTGAGCAGCCTTGAAGCACTTTCTTTGTAGAATCTGCAAGTGGACATTTGGAGCGCTTTGAGGCCTATGGTGGAAAAAGAAATATCTTCACATAAAATTAGAGGGAAGTATTGTAACACACTTCTTTGTGATGTGTGCATTCACCTCACAGAGTTGAATGATACTTTTCATTGTGCAGTTTTGAAACACTCCTTTTGTAGTATCTGCAAGTGTACATTTGGAGCACTTTGATGCCAATGGTGGAAAAGGAAATATTTTCACATTAAAAATATACTGAAGCATGCTCACAAACATCTTTGTGACTTGTGCATTCATCTCACAGAGTTGAACCTTTCCTTTGCTTGAGCAGCTCTGAAACACCGTTTTTGTAGAATCTGCAAGTGGACATTTGGAGTGCTTTGAGGCCTATGGTGGAAAACGTAATATCTTCACATAAATCTGGATTGAAGAATTCCGTCAAACTTCTTTGTGATGTGTGCATTCATCTCACAGAGTTGAACCTTAGTTTTCATTGAGCAGTTTTGAAACACTCTTTTTGTAGAATCTGCAAGTGGACATTTGGAGCTCTTGGAGGCCTGTAGTGGAAAAGGAGATATCTTCACATTAAAACCAGACAAATCATTCTCACAAACTTCCTTGTATTCTGTGCATTCATCTCACAGAGTTGAACCTTGGTTGTCATTGAGCAGTTTTGAAATCCTCTTTTTATAGAATCTGCAGGTAGACATTTGGAGCGCCTTGAGGCCTGTGGTGTATAACGAAACATCTTCATATAATAACTAGACAAACGCATTCTGAGAAACTTCTTTGTGATGGGTGCACTCATCTCACGTAGTTGAACCTTTCTTTTGGTGGAGAAGCTTTGAAACACTCTTTTTGTAGAATCTGCAAGTGGACACTTGGAGCGCTTTGAGGCCCATGGTGGGATAAAAAATATCTTCACATAAAAACCAGCCAGAAGCATTCTGACGAACTTCTTGGTGATGTGTGCATTCGTCTCACAGGGTTGAACCTTTCTTTTGATTGAGCAGCTTTGAAAAACTCTTTTTGTAGAATCTGCAAGTGGACATTTGGTGCACATTTGAGCCTATGGTGGAAAAGGAGCTATGTTCACATAATAATTAGACAGAAGCCTATGGGGGAAAAGGGAATATCTTCACTTAAAAAGTATACGGAAACATTCCATCAAACTCCTTTGTAATGTGTGCATTCATCTCACCGAGTAGAACCTTCCTTTCATTGCAGAGTTTTGAAACCCTATTTTTGTAGAATCTACAAGTGGACGTTTGGAGGACTTTGAGGCCTATATTGGAAAAGAAAATTTCTTCACACAAAAAATAGACAGAAGCGTTCTGACAAACTCCTTTGGGATGTGTGCATTCATTGCACAGAGTTGAACCTTTCTTTTTATTGAGCAGTTTGAAACACTCTTTTTGTAGAATCTGCAAGTGGACATTTGGAACGCTTTGAAGCCTATGGTTTAAAAGGAAATATCTTCACCTAAAAACCACCCAGAAGCATTCTGACAAAGTTCTTGGTGATGTGTGCATTCATCTCACGGAGTTGAACCTTTCTTTTGATTGAGCAGACTTGAAACACTATTTTTGTAGAATCTGAAAGTGGATATTTGGAGCGCATTTAGGCCTAGGGTGGAAAAGGAAGTATCTTCGAATAATAACTAGACAGAAGCATTCTGACACACTTCTTTGTGATGTGTGCATTCATCTCACAGAGTTGAACCTTACTTTTCATTGAGCTGTTTTGAAACACTCTTTTTGTTGAATCTTCCAGTGGTCATTTGGAGTGCTTTGAGGCCTATTGTGGAAATGGAAATATCTTCACAAAAAAATTAGACAGAAGCATTCCGACAATCTTCTTGGTTATATGTGCATTCTTCTCACAAAGTTCAACCTTCCTTTTGATTGAGCAGCCCACAAACACTCTTTTTGTAGAATCTGCATGTGGAGTTTTGGAGCACTTTGAGGTCTGTGGTGGAAAATGAAATATCCTCACATAAAAACTAGGCAGAAGAATTCTGACAAACTTCTTTGTGATGTGTACATTCACCTCACAGAGTTGAACCTTAGTTTTCATTGAGCAGTTTTCCAACCCTCTTTTTGTAGAATCTACAAGTGGAGATTTGGAGTGCTTTGATACCTGTGTTGGAAAAGGAAATATATTTACATAAATACTAGACAGAAGCATTCTGACAAACTTCTTTGAAATGTGTGCTTTCATCTCACAGAGTTGGAGTTGAACCTTCCCTTTTATTGAGAAGTTTTGAAACATTTTTTTCGTATAATCTGCAAGTAGACATTTGGAGCGCCTTGATGCCAATGCTGGAAAAGGAAATATCTTCATATAATAACTAGAAAGAAGAGTAAACTATCGCAAGAACAAGAAACCAAACACCACGTATTCTCACTCACAGGTGAGAATTGAACAATGAGAACACATGGACACAGGAAGGGGAACATCACATTTCGGGGACTGTTGTGGGGTGGGGGGAGGGTGGAGGGATAGCATTGGGAGATATACCTAGTGCTAGATGACGAGTTGGGAGGTGTAGCGCACCAGCATGGCACATGTATACATATGTAACTTACCTGCACGTTGCGCACATGTACCATAGAGCCAAAAGAATTATAATAATAATTATTATAATAATAATAATAATAATAAAAGAAGAAGCATTCTGAGAATCTTCTTTGTGATGGGTGCATTCATCTCACAGAGTGGAACATTTCTTTTGGTTGAGCAGCTTTGAATGACTTTTTGGAGAATCTTCAAGTGCACATTTGGAGCGCTTTGTGGCCTATGGTGAAAAAGCAAATATCTTCTCATAAAAACTAGACAGAAGCATTCTGAAAAACGTCTTAGTCATGTATACATTCATCTCAGAGAATTGTACCTTACGTTTCATTGAGCAGTTTTGAAAGACTCTTTCTGTATTATCTACAAGTGGCCATTTGGAGCACTTTGAGGCCTATGGTGGAAAAGGAAATATCTTCACATAAAAACCAGACAGAAGCATTCTGACAAACATTTTGTGATGTGTGCATTCATCTCACAGGGTTGGACATTTCTTTTGATTGAGCAGCTTTGAAACACTCTTTTTGTAGGATTTGAAATTGGACATTTGGAGTGCTTTGTGTCCTATGGTGGAAAAGGAATTATCTTCACATGAAAAATATACAGAAGCATTCTGACAAACTTCTTTGTGATGTTTGCATTCATCTCACAGAGTTGAACCTTACTTTTCATTGAGCAGTTTTGAAACTCTCTGTAGAATCTACAAGTGGACATTTGGAGCACTCTTAGGTCTATGGTGGAAAAGGAATTACCTTAACATAATAACGAGACAGAAGGATTCTGACAAACTCCTTTGTCGTGTGTGCATTCATCTCACAGAGTTGAACCTTACTTTTCATTGAGCAGCTTTGAAACACTCTTTTTGTAGAATCTGCAAGTGGACATTTATGGCACTTTGAGACCTATGGTGGAAAAGTAAATATGTTCACATAAAAACCAGACAGAAGCATTGTGACAAACTTCTTTGTGATGTGTGCAATTATCTCACAGAATTGAACCTTACTTTTCATTGAGCAGTTTTGTATCACTCTTTATGTAGAATCTGCCAGTGGACATTTGGAGTGCTTTGAGTCCTATTGTGTACATGGAAATGTCTTCACATAAAAACTAGACAGAAGCATTCTGACAAACTTCTTGGTGAAGTGTGCATTCATCTCACAGAGTTGAAACTTTCTTTTGATTAAGCAACTTTTAAACACTCTTTTGTAGAATCTGCAAGTGGACATTTCGAGCGCTTTGAGACCAGTGGTGGAAAAGGAAATACCTTCACATAACATCTAGACAGAAGCATTCTGACAAACTACTTTGGATGTGTGCATTCATCTCACAGAGTAGAACTTTAGTTTTCAATGAGCAGTTTTAAAAAACTCTTTTTGTAGAATCTGCAAGTGAACATTTGGAGCACCTTTAGTCCGATGGTGGGAAAGGAAATATCTTCAAATAAAAACTAGAGAGAAGGACTCTCACAAACTTCTCTGTGACGGGTGCATTCATCTCACAGAGTTGAACATTTCTTTTGATTGAGCAGCTTTGAAACACGCTTTTTGTAGAATCTGCGAGAGGACATTTGGAGCGTTTTAAAGCCTATTGTGGAAAAGGGAATATCTTCATATAAAAACTAGTCAGAAGAATTCTGACAAACTTCTTCATGATTTGTGAATTCATCTCACAGAGTTGAACCTTACTTTTCATTGAGCAGCCTTGAAGCACTTTCTTTGTAGAATCTGCAAGTGGACATTTGGAGCGCTTTGAGGCCTATGGTAGAAAAAGAAATATCTTCACATAAAATTAGAGGGAAGTATTGTAACACACTTCTTTGTGATGTGTGCATTCACCTCACAGAGTTGAATGATACTTTTCATTGTGCAGTTTTGAAACACTCCTTTTGTAGTATCTGCAAGTGTACATTTGGAGCACTTTGATGCCAATGGTGGAAAAGGAAATATTTTCACATTAAAAATATACTGAAGCATGCTCACAAACATCTTTGTGACTTGTGCATTCATCTCACAGAGTTGAACCTTTCCTTTGCTTGAGCAGCTCTGAAACACCGTTTTTGTAGAATCTGCAAGTGGACATTTGGAGTGCTTTGAGGCCTATGGTGGAAAACGTAATATCTTCACATAAATCTGGATTGAAGAATTCCGTCAAACTTCTTTGTGATGTGTGCATTCATCTCACAGAGTTGAACCTTAGTTTTCATTGAGCAGTTTTGAAACACTCTTTTTGTAGAATCTGCAAGTGGACATTTGGAGCTCTTGGAGGCCTGTAGTGGAAAAGGAGATATCTTCACATTAAAACCAGACAAATCATTCTCACAAACTTCCTTGTATTCTGTGCATTCATCTCACAGAGTTGAACCTTGGTTGTCATTGAGCAGTTTTGAAATCCTCTTTTTATAGAATCTGCAGGTAGACATTTGGAGCGCCTTGAGGCCTGTGGTGTATAACGAAACATCTTCATATAATAACTAGACAAACGCATTCTGAGAAACTTCTTTGTGATGGGTGCACTCATCTCACGTAGTTGAACCTTTCTTTTGGTGGAGAAGCTTTGAAACACTCTTTTTGTAGAATCTGCAAGTGGACACTTGGAGCGCTTTGAGGCCCATGGTGGGATAAAAAATATCTTCACATAAAAACCAGCCAGAAGCATTCTGACGAACTTCTTGGTGATGTGTGCATTCGTCTCACAGGGTTGAACCTTTCTTTTGATTGAGCAGCTTTGAAAAACTCTTTTTGTAGAATCTGCAAGTGGACATTTGGTGCACATTTGAGCCTATGGTGGAAAAGGAGCTATGTTCACATAATAATTAGACAGAAGCCTATGGGGGAAAAGGGAATATCTTCACTTAAAAAGTATACGGAAACATTCCATCAAACTCCTTTGTAATGTGTGCATTCATCTCACCGAGTAGAACCTTCCTTTCATTGAAGAGTTTTGAAACCCTATTTTTGTAGAATCTACAAGTGGACGTTTGGAGGACTTTGAGGCCTATATTGGAAAAGAAAATTTCTTCACACAAAAAATAGACAGAAGCGTTCTGACAAACTCCTTTGGGATGTGTGCATTCATTGCACAGAGTTGAACCTTTCTTTTTATTGAGCAGTTTGAAACACTCTTTTTGTAGAATCTGCAAGTGGACATTTGGAACGCTTTGAAGCCTATGGTTTAAAAGGAAATATCTTCACCTAAAAACCACCCAGAAGCATTCTGACAAAGTTCTTGGTGATGTGTGCATTCATCTCACGGAGTTGAACCTTTCTTTTGATTGAGCAGACTTGAAACACTATTTTTGTAGAATCTGAAAGTGGATATTTGGAGCGCATTTAGGCCTAGGGTGGAAAAGGAAGTATCTTCAAATAATAACTAGACAGAAGCATTCTGACACACTTCTTTGTGATGTGTGCATTCATCTCACAGAGTTGAACCTTACTTTTCATTGAGCTGTTTTGAAACACTCTTTTTGTTGAATCTTCCAGTGGTCATTTGGAGTGCTTTGAGGCCTATTGTGGAAATGGAAATATCTTCACAAAAAAATTAGACAGAAGCATTCCGACAATCTTCTTGGTTATATGTGCATTCTTCTCACAAAGTTCAACCTTCCTTTTGATTGAGCAGCCCACAAACACTCTTTTTGTAGAATCTGCATGTGGAGTCTTGGAGCACTTTGAGGTCTGTGGTGGAAAATGAAATATCCTCACATAAAAACTAGGCAGAAGAATTCTGACAAACTTCTTTGTGATGTGTACATTCACCTCACAGAGTTGAACCTTAGTTTTCATTGAGCAGTTTTCCAACCCTCTTTTTGTAGAATCTACAAGTGGAGATTTGGAGTGCTTTGATACCTGTGTTGGAAAAGGAAATATATTTACATAAATACTAGACAGAAGCATTCTGACAAACTTCTTTGAAATGTGTGCTTTCATCTCACAGAGTTGGAGTTGAACCTTCCTTTTTATTGAGAAGTTTTGAAACATTTTTTTCGTATAATCTGCAAGTAGACATTTGGAGCGCCTTGATGCCAATGCTGGAAAAGGAAATATCTTCATATAATAACTAGAAAGAAGAGTAAACTATCGCAAGAACAAGAAACCAAACACCACGTATTCTCACTCACAGGTGAGAATTGAACAATGAGAACACATGGACACAGGAAGGGGAACATCACATTTCGGGGACTGTTGTGGGGTGGGGGGAGGGTGGAGGGATAGCATTGGGAGATATACCTAGTGCTAGATGAAGAGTTGGGAGGTGTAGCGCACCAGCATGGCACATGTATACATATGTAACTTACCTGCACGTTGCGCACATGTACCATAGAGCCAAAAGAATTATAATAATAATTATAATAATAATAATAATAATAATAAAAGAAGAAGCATTCTGAGAAACTTCTTTGTGATGGGTGCATTCATCTCACAGAGTGGAACATTTCTTTTGGTTGAGCAGCTTTGAATGACTTTTTGGAGAATCTTCAAGTGCACATTTGGAGCGCTTTGTGGCCTATGGTGAAAAAGCAAATATCTTCTCATAAAAACTAGACAGAAGCATTCTGAAAAACGTCTTAGTCATGTATAAATTCATCTCAGAGAATTGTACCTTACGTTTCATTGAGCAGTTTTGAAAAACTCTTTCTGTAGTATCTACAAGTGGCCATTTGGAGCACTTTGAGGCCTATGGTGGAAAAGGAAATATCTTCACATAAAAACCAGACAGAAGCATTCTGACAAACATTTTGTGATGTGTGCATTCATCTCACAGGGTTGGACATTTCTTTTGATTGAGCAGCTTTGAAACACTCTTTTTGTAGGATTTGAAATTGGACATTTGGAGTGCTTTGTGTCCTATGGTGGAAAAGGAATTATCTTCACATGAAAAATATACAGAAGCATTCTGACAAACTTCTTTGTGATGTTTGCATTCATCTCACAGAGTTGAACCTTACTTTTCATTGAGCAGTTTTGAAACTCTCTGTAGAATCTACAAGTGGACATTTGGAGCACTCTTAGGTCTATGGTGGAAAAGGAATTACCTTAACATAATAACGAGACAGAAGGATTCTGACAAACTCCTTTGTCGTGTGTGCATTCATCTCACAGAGTTGAACCTTACTTTTCATTGAGCAGCTTTGAAACACTCTTTTTGTAGAATCTGCAAGTGGACATTTGTGGCACTTTGAGACCTATGGTGGAAAAGTAAATATGTTCACATAAAAACCAGACAGAAGCATTGTGACAAACTTCTTTGTGATGTGTGCAATTATCTCACAGAATTGAACCTTACTTTTCATTGAGCAGTTTTGTAACACTCTTTATGTAGAATCTGCCCGTGGACATTTGGAGTGCTTTGAGTCCTATTGTGTACATGGAAATATCTTCACATAAAAACTAGACAGAAGCATTCTGACAAACATCTTGGTGAAGTGTGCATTCATCTCACAGAGTTGAAACTTTCTTTTGATTAAGCAACTTTTAAACACTCTTTTGTAGAATCTGCAAGTGGACATTTCGAGCGCTTTGAGACCAGTGGTGGAAAAGGAAATACCTTCACATAACATCTAGACAGAAGCATTCTGACAAACTACTTTGGATGTGTGCATTCATCTCACAGAGTAGAACTTTAGTTTTCAATGAGCAGTTTTAAAAAACTCTTTTTGTAGAATCTGCAAGTGAACATTTGGAGCACCTTTAGTCCTATGGTGGGAAAGGATATATCTTCAAATAAAAACTAGACAGAAGGACTCTCACAAACTTCTCTGTGACGGGTGCATTCATCTCACAGAGTTGAACATTTCTTTTGATTGAGCAGCTTTGAAACACGCTTTTTGTAGAATCTGCGAGAGGACATTTGGAGCGTTTTAAAGCCTATTGTGGAAAAGGGAATATCTTCATATAAAAACTAGTCAGAAGAATTCTGACAAACTTCTTCATGATTTGTGAATTCATCTCACAGAGTTGAACCTTACTTTTCATTGAGCAGCCTTGAAGCACTTTCTTTGTAGAATCTGCAAGTGGACATTTGGAGCGCTTTGAGGCCTATGGTGGAAAAAGTAATATCTTCACATAAAATTAGAGGGAAGTATTGTAACACACTTCTTTGTGATGTGTGCATTCACCTCACAGAGTTGAATGATACTTTTCATTGTGCAGTTTTGAAACACTCCTTTTGTAGTATCTGCAAGTGTACATTTGGAGCACTTTGATGCCAATGGTGGAAAAGGAAATACTTTCACATTAAAAATATACTGAAGCATGCTCACAAACATCTTTGTGACTTGTGCATTCATCTCACAGAGTTGAACCTTTCCTTTGCTTGAGCAGCTCTGAAACACCGTTTTTGTAGAATCTGCAAGTGGACATTTGGAGTGCTTTGAGGCCTATGGTGGAAAACGTAATATCTTCACATAAATCTGGATTGAAGAATTCCGTCAAACTTCTTTGTGATGTGTGCATTCATCTCACAGAGTTGAACCTTAGTTTTCATTGAGCAGTTTTGAAACACTCTTTTTGTAGAATCTGCAAGTGGACATTTGGAGCTCTTGGAGGCCTGTAGTGGAAAAGGAGATATCTTCACATTAAAACCAGACAAATCATTCTCACAAACTTCCTTGTATTCTGTGCATTCATCTCACAGAGTTGAACCTTGGTTGTCATTGAGCAGTTTTGAAATCCTCTTTTTATAGAATCTGCAGGTAGACATTTGGAGCGCCTTGAGGCCTGTGGTGTATAACGAAACATCTTCATATAATAACTAGACAAACGCATTCTGAGAAACTTCTTTGTGATGGGTGCACTCATCTCACGTAGTTGAACCTTTCTTTTGGTGGAGAAGCTTTGAAACACTCTTTTTGTAGAATCTGCAAGTGGACACTTGGAGCGCTTTGAGGCCCATGGTGGGATAAAAAATATCTTCACATAAAAACCAGCCAGAAGCATTCTGACGAACTTCTTTGTGATGTGTGCATTCGTCTCACAGGGTTGAACCTTTCTTTTGATTGAGCAGCTTTGAAAAACTCTTTTTGTAGAATCTGCAAGTGGACATTTGGTGCACATTTGAGCCTATGGTGGAAAAGGAGCTATGTTCACATAATAATTAGACAGAAGCCTATGGGGGAAAAGGGAATATCTTCACTTAAAAAGTATACGGAAACATTCCATCAAACTCCTTTGTAATGTGTGCATTCATCTCACCGAGTAGAACCTTCCTTTCATTGCAGAGTTTTGAAACCCTATTTTTGTAGAATCTACAAGTGGACGTTTGGAGGACTTTGAGGCCTATATTGGAAAAGAAAATTTCTTCACACAAAAAATAGACAGAAGCGTTCTGACAAACTCCTTTGGGATGTGTGCATTCATTGCACAGAGTTGAACCTTTCTTTTTATTGAGCAGTTTGAAACACTCTTTTTGTAGAATCTGCAAGTGGACATTTGGAACGCTTTGAAGCCTATGGTTTAAAAGGAAATATCTTCACCTAAAAACCACCCAGAAGCATTCTGACAAAGTTCTTGGTGATGTGTGCATTCATCTCACGGAGTTGAACCTTTCTTTTGATTGAGCAGACTTGAAACACTATTTTTGTAGAATCTGAAAGTGGATATTTGGAGCGCATTTAGGCCTAGGGTGGAAAAGGAAGTATCTTCGAATAATAACTAGACAGAAGCATTCTGACACACTTCTTTGTGATGTGTGCATTCATCTCACAGAGTTGAACCTTACTTTTCTTTTTTTTTTTTTTTTTTTTTTTTTTTTTTTTTTTTAAACATAGGTAGTCTTGTTCTTTTTTTTTTTTTTTTTTTTTTTTTTTTTTATTTTTTTTTATTTTATTATTATTATTATTATTATTATTATTATACTTTAGGTTTTATGGTACATGTGCGCAATGTGCAGGTAAGTTACATATGTATACATGTGCCATGCTGGTGCGCTGCACCCACCAACTCGTCATCTAGCATTAGGTATATCTTCCAATGCTATCCCTCCCCCCTCCCCCCACCCCACAACAGTCCCCAGAGTGTGATGTTCCCCTTCCTGTGTCCATGTGTTCTCATTGTTCAATTCCCACCTATGAGTGAGAATATGCGGTGTTTGGTTTTTTGTTCTTGCGATAGTTTACTGAGAATGATGATTTCCAATTTCATCCATGTCCCTACAAAGGACGTGAACTCATCATTTTTTATGGCTGCATAGTATTCCATGGTGTATATGTGCCACATTTTCTTAATCCAGTCTATCATTGTTGGACATTTGGGTTGGTTCCAAGTCTTTGCTATTGTGAATAATGCCGCAATAAACATACGTGTGCATGTGTCTTTATAGCAGCATGATTTATAGTCCTTTGGGTATATACCCAGTAATGGGATGGCTGGGTCGAATGGAATTTCTAGTTCTAGATCCCTGAGGAATCGCCACACTGACTTCCACAAGGGCTGAACTAGTTTACAGTCCCACCAACAGTGTAAAAGTGTTCCTATTTCTCCACATCCTCTCCAGCACCTGTTGTTTCCTGACTTTTTAATGATTGCCATTCTAACTGGTGTGAGATGGTATCTCATTGTGGTTTTGATTTGCATTTCTCTGATGGCCAGTGATGGTGAGCATTTTTTCATGTGTTTTTTGGCTGCATAAATGTCTTCTTTTGAGAAGTGTCTGTTCATGTCCTTCACCCACTTTTTGATGGGGTTGTTTGTTTTTTTCTTGTAAATTTGTTGGAGTTCATTGTAGATTCTGGATATTAGCCCTTTGTCAGATGAGTACCTTACTTTTCATTGAGCTGTTTTGAAACACTCTTTTTGTTGAATCTTCCAGTGGTCATTTGGAGTGCTTTGAGGCCTATTGTGGAAATGGAAATATCTTCACAAAAAAATTAGACAGAAGCATTCCGACAATCTTCTTGGTTATATGTGCATTCTTCTCACAAAGTTCAACCTTCCTTTTGATTGAGCAGCCCACAAACACTCTTTTTGTAGAATCTGCATGTGGAGTTTTGGAGCACTTTGAGGTCTGTGGTGGAAAATGAAATATCCTCACATAAAAACTAGGCAGAAGAATTCTGACAAACTTCTTTGTGATGTGTACATTCACCTCACAGAGTTGAACCTTAGTTTTCATTGAGCAGTTTTCAAACCCTCTTTTTGTAGAATCTACAAGTGGAGATTTGGAGTGCTTTGATACCTGTGTTGGAAAAGGAAATATATTTACATAAATACTAGACAGAAGCATTCTGACAAACTTCTTTGAAATGTGTGCTTTCATCTCACAGAGTTGGAGTTGAACCTTGCTTTTTATTGAGAAGTTTTGAAACATTTTTTTTCATATAATCTGCAAGTAGACATTTGGAGAGCCTTGATGCCAATGGTGGAAAAGGAAATATCTTCATATAATAACTAGACAGAAGAGTAAACTATCGCAAGAACAAAAAACCAAACACCACGTATTCTCACTCACAGGTGAGAATTGAACAATGAGAACACATGGACACAGGAAGGGGAACATCACATTTCGGGGACTGTTGTGGGGTGGGGGGAGGGTGGAGGGATAGCATTGGGAGATATACCTAATGCTAGATGACGAGTTGGGAGGTGTAGCGCACCAGCATGGCACATGTATACATATGTAACTTACCTGCACGTTGCGCACATGTACCATAGAGCCAAAAGAATAATAATAATAATAATAATAATAATAATAATAATAAAAGAAGAAGCATTCTGAGAAACTTCTTTGTGATGGGTGCATTCATCTCACAGAGTGGAACATTTCTTTTGGTTGAGCAGCTTTGAATGACTTTTTGGAGAATCTTCAAGTGCACATTTGGAGCGCTTTGTGGCCTATGGTGAAAAAGCAAATATCTTCTCATAAAAACTAGACAGAAGCATTCTGAAAAACGTCTTAGTCATGTATACATTCATCTCAGAGAATTGTACCTTACGTTTCATTGAGCAGTTTTGAAAAACTCTTTCTGTAGTATCTACAAGTGGCCATTTGGAACACTTTGAGGCCTATGGTGGAAAAGGAAATATCTTCACATAAAAACCAGACAGAAGCATTCTGACAAACATTTTGTGATGTGTGCATTCATCTCACAGGGTTGGACATTTCTTTTGATTGAGCAGCTTTGAAACACTCTTTTTGTAGGATTTGAAAGTGGACATTTGGAGTGCTTTGTGTCCTATGGTGGAAAAGGAATTATCTTCACATGAAAAATATACAGAAGCATTCTGACAAACTTCTTTGTGATGTGTGCATTCATCTCACAGAGTTGAACCTTACTTTTCATTGAGCAGTTTTGAAACTCTCTGTAGAATCTACAAGTGGACATTTGGAGCACTCTTAGGTCTATGGTGGAAAAGGAATTACCTTAACATAATAACGAGACAGAAGGATTCTGACAAACTCCTTTGTCGTGTGTGCATTCATCTCTCAGAGTTGAACCTTACTTTTCATTGAGCAGCTTTGAAACACTCTTTTTGTAGAATCTGCAAGTGGACATTTGTGGCACTTTGAGACCTATGGTGGAAAAGTAAATATGTTCACATAAAAACCAGACAGAAGCATTGTGACAAACTTCTTTGTGATGTGTGCAATTATCTCACAGAATTGAACCTTACTTTTCATTGAGCAGTTTTGTAACACTCTTTATGTAGAATCAGCCAGTGGACATTTGGAGTGCTTTGAGTCCTATTGTGTACATGGAAATATCTTCACATAAAAACTAGACAGAAGCATTCTGACAAACTTCTTGGTGAAGTGTGCATTCATCTCACAGAGTTGAAACTTTCTTTTGATTAAGCAACTTTTAAACACTCTTTTGTAGAATCTGCAAGTGGACATTTCGAGCGCTTTGAGACCAGTGGTGGAAAAGGAAATACCTTCACATAACATCTAGACAGAAGCATTCTGACAAACTACTTTGGATGTGTGCATTCATCTCACAGAGTAGAACTTTAGTTTTCAATGAGCAGTTTTAAAAAACTCTTTTTGTAGAATCTGCAAGTGAACATTTGGAGCACCTTTAGTCCGATGGTGGGAAAGGAAATATCTTCAAATAAAAACTAGAGAGAAGGACTCTCACAAACTTCTCTGTGACGGGTGCATTCATCTCACAGAGTTGAACATTTCTTTTGATTGAGCAGCTTTGAAACACGCTTTTTGTAGAATCTGCGAGAGGACATTTGGAGCGTTTTAAAGCCTATTGTGGAAAAGGGAATATCTTCATATAAAAACTAGTCAGAAGAATTCTGACAAACTTCTTCATGATTTGTGAATTCATCTCACAGAGTTGAACCTTACTTTTCATTGAGCAGCCTTGAAGCACTTTCTTTGTAGAATCTGCAAGTGGACATTTGGAGCGCTTTGAGGCCTATGGTGGAAAAAGTAATATCTTCACATAAAATTAGAGGGAAGTATTGTAACACACTTCTTTGTGATGTGTGCATTCACCTCACAGAGTTGAATGATACTTTTCATTGTGCAGTTTTGAAACACTCCTTTTGTAGTATCTGCAAGTGTACATTTGGAGCACTTTGATGCCAATGGTGGAAAAGGAAATACTTTCACATTAAAAATATACTGAAGCATGCTCACAAACATCTTTGTGACTTGTGCATTCATCTCACAGAGTTGAACCTTTCCTTTGCTTGAGCAGCTCTGAAACACCGTTTTTGTAGAATCTGCAAGTGGACATTTGGAGTGCTTTGAGGCCTATGGTGGAAAACGTAATATCTTCACATAAATCTGGATTGAAGAATTCCGTCAAACTTCTTTGTGATGTGTGCATTCATCTCACAGAGTTGAACCTTAGTTTTCATTGAGCAGTTTTGAAACACTCTTTTTGTAGAATCTGCAAGTGGACATTTGGAGCTCTTGGAGGCCTGTAGTGGAAAAGGAGATATCTTCACATTAAAACCAGACAAATCATTCTCACAAACTTCCTTGTATTCTGTGCATTCATCTCACAGAGTTGAACCTTGGTTGTCATTGAGCAGTTTTGAAATCCTCTTTTTATAGAATCTGCAGGTAGACATTTGGAGCGCCTTGAGGCCTGTGGTGTATAACGAAACATCTTCATATAATAACTAGACAAACGCATTCTGAGAAACTTCTTTGTGATGGGTGCACTCATCTCACGTAGTTGAACCTTTCTTTTGGTGGAGAAGCTTTGAAACACTCTTTTTGTAGAATCTGCAAGTGGACATTTGGTGCACATTTGAGCCTATGGTGGAAAAGGAGCTATGTTCACATAATAATTAGACAGAAGCCTATGGGGGAAAAGGGAATATCTTCACTTAAAAAGTATACGGAAACATTCCATCAAACTCCTTTGTAATGTGTGCATTCATCTCACCGAGTAGAACCTTCCTTTCATTGCAGAGTTTTGAAACCCTATTTTTGTAGAATCTACAAGTGGACGTTTGGAGGACTTTGAGGCCTATATTGGAAAAGAAAATTTCTTCACACAAAAAATAGACAGAAGCGTTCTGACAAACTCCTTTGGGATGTGTGCATTCATTGCACAGAGTTGAACCTTTCTTTTTATTGAGCAGTTTGAAACACTCTTTTTGTAGAATCTGCAAGTGGACATTTGGAACGCTTTGAAGCCTATGGTTTAAAAGGAAATATCTTCACCTAAAAACCACCCAGAAGCATTCTGACAAAGTTCTTGGTGATGTGTGCATTCATCTCACGGAGTTGAACCTTTCTTTTGATTGAGCAGACTTGAAACACTATTTTTGTAGAATCTGAAAGTGGATATTTGGAGCGCATTTAGGCCTAGGGTGGAAAAGGAAGTATCTTCGAATAATAACTAGACAGAAGCATTCTGACACACTTCTTTGTGATGTGTGCATTCATCTCACAGAGTTGAACCTTACTTTTCATTGAGCTGTTTTGAAACACTCTTTTTGTTGAATCTTCCAGTGGTCATTTGGAGTGCTTTGAGGCCTATTGTGGAAATGGAAATATCTTCACAAAAAAATTAGACAGAAGCATTCCGACAATCTTCTTGGTTATATGTGCATTCTTCTCACAAAGTTCAACCTTCCTTTTGATTGAGCAGGCCACAAACACTCTTTTTGTAGAATCTGCATGTGGAGTTTTGGAGCACTTTGAGGTCTGTGGTGGAAAATGAAATATCCTCACATAAAAACTAGGCAGAAGAATTCTGACAAACTTCTTTGTGATGTGTACATTCACCTCACAGAGTTGAACCTTAGTTTTCATTGAGCAGTTTTCAAACCCTCTTTTTGTAGAATCCACAAGTGGAGATTTGGAGTGCTTTGATACCTGTGTTGGAAAAGGAAATATATTTACATAAATACTAGACAGAAGCATTCTGACAAACTTCTTTGAAATGTGTGCTTTCATCTCACAGAGTTGGAGTTGAACCTTGCTTTTTATTGAGAAGTTTTGAAACATTTTTTTCATATAATCTGCAAGTAGACATTTGGAGCGCCTTGATGCCAATGGTGGAAAAGGAAATATCTTCATATAATAACTAGACAGAAGAGTAAACTATCGCAAGAACAAAAAACCAAACACCACGTATTCTCACTCACAGGTGAGAATTGAACAATGAGAACACATGGACACAGGAAGGGGAACATCACATTTCGGGGACTGTTGTGGGGTGGGGGGAGGGTGGAGGGATAGCATTGGGAGATATACCTAATGCTAGATGACGAGTTGGGAGGTGTAGCGCACCAGCATGGCACATGTATACATATGTAACTTACCTGCACGTTGCGCACATGTACCATAGAGCCAAAAGAATACTAATAATAATAATAATAATAATAATAATAATAATAAAAGAAGAAGCATTCTGAGAAACTTCTTTGTGATGGGTGCATTCATCTCACAGAGTGGAACATTTCTTTTGGTTGAGCAGCTTTGAATGACTTTTTGGAGAATCTTCAAGTGCACATTTGGAGCGCTTTGTGGCCTATGGTGAAAAAGCAAATATCTTCTCATAAAAACTAGACAGAAGCATTCTGAAAAACGTCTTAGTCATGTATACATTCATCTCAGAGAATTGTACCTTACGTTTCATTGAGCAGTTTTGAAAAACTCTTTCTGTAGTATCTACAAGTGGCCATTTGGAGCACTTTGAGGCCTATGGTGGAAAAGGAAATATCTTCACATAAAAACCAGACAGAAGCATTCTGACAAACATTTTGTGATGTGTGCATTCATCTCACAGGGTTGGACATTTCTTTTGATTGAGCAGCTTTGAAACACTCTTTTTGTAGGATTTGAAAGTGGACATTTGGAGTGCTTTGTGTCCTATGGTGGAAAAGGAATTATCTTCACATGAAAAATATACAGAAGCATTCTGACAAACTTCTTTGTGATGTGTGCATTCATCTCACAGAGTTGAACCTTACTTTTCATTGAGCAGTTTTGAAACTCTCTGTAGAATCTACAAGTGGACATTTGGAGCACTCTTAGGTCTATGGTGGAAAAGGAATTACCTTAACATAATAACGAGACAGAAGGATTCTGACAAACTCCTTTGTCGTGTGTGCATTCATCTCACAGAGTTGAACCTTACTTTTCATTGAGCAGCTTTGAAACACTCTTTTTGTAGAATCTGCAAGTGGACATTTGTGGCACTTTGAGACCTATGGTGGAAAAGTAAATATGTTCACATAAAAACCAGACAGAAGCATTGTGACAAACTTCTTTGTGATGTGTGCAATTATCTCACAGAATTGAACCTTACTTTTCATTGAGCAGTTTTGTAACACTCTTTATGTAGAATCTGCCAGTGGACATTTGGAGTGCTTTGAGTCCTATTGTGTACATGGAAATATCTTCACATAAAAACTAGACAGAAGCATTCTGACAAACTTCTTGGTGAAGTGTGCATTCATCTCACAGAGTTGAAACTTTCTTTTGATTAAGCAACTTTTAAACACTCTTTTGTAGAATCTGCAAGTGGACATTTCGAGCGCTTTGAGACCAGTGGTGGAAAAGGAAATACCTTCACATAACATCTAGACAGAAGCATTCTGACAAACTACTTTGGATGTGTGCATTCATCTCACAGAGTAGAACTTTAGTTTTCAATGAGCAGTTTTAAAAAACTCTTTTTGTAGAATCTGCAAGTGAACATTTGGAGCACCTTTAGTCCTATGGTGGGAAAGGAAATATCTTCAAATAAAAACTAGACAGAAGGACTCTCACAAACTTCTCTGTGACGGGTGCATTCATCTCACAGAGTTGAACATTTCTTTTGATTGAGCAGCTTTGAAACACGCTTTTTGTAGAATCTGCGAGAGGACATTTGGAGCGTTTTAAAGCCTATTGTGGAAAAGGGAATATTTTCATATAAAAACTAGTCAGAAGAATTCTGACAAACTTCTTCATGATTTGTGAATTCCTCTCACAGAGTTGAACCTTACTTTTCATTGAGCAGCCTTGAAGCACTTTCTTTGTAGAATCTGCAAGTGGACATTTGGAGCGCTTTGAGGCCTATGGTGGAAAAAGAAATATCTTCACATAAAATTAGAGGGAAGTATTCTAACACACTTCTTTGTGATGTGTGCATTCACCTCACAGAGTTGAATGATACTTTTCATTGTGCAGTTTTGAAACACTCCTTTTGTAGTATCTGCAAGTGTACATTTGGAGCACTTTGATGCCAATGGTGGAAAAGGAAATATTTTCACATTAAAAATATACTGAAGCATGCTCACAAACATCTTTGTGACCTGTGCATTCATCTCACAGAGTTGAACCTTTCCTTTGCTTGAGCAGCTCTGAAACACCGTTTTTGTAGAATCTGCAAGTGGACATTTGGAGTGCTTTGAGGCCTATGGTGGAAAAGGTAATATCTTCACATAAATCTGGATTGAAGAATTCCGTCAAACTTCTTTGTGATGTGTGCATTCATCTCACAGAGTTGAACCTTAGTTTTCATTGAGCAGTTTTGAAACACTCTGTTTGTAGAATCTGCAAGTGGACATTTGGAGCTCTTGGAGGCCTGTAGTGGAAAAGGAGATATCTTCACATTAAAACCAGACAAATCATTCTCACAAACTTCCTTGTATTCTGTGCATTCATCTCACAGAGTTGAACCCTGGTTGTCATTGAGCAGTTTTGAAATCCTCTTTTTATAGAATCTGCAGGTAGACATTTGGAGCGCCTTGAGGCCTGTGGTGTATAACGAAACATCTTCATATAATAACTAGACAAAAGCATTCTGAGAAACTTCTTTGTGATGGGTGCACTCATCTCACGTAGTTGAACCTTTCTTTTGGTGGAGAAGCTTTGAAACACTCTTTTTGTAGAATCTGCAAGTGGACACTTGGAGCGCTTTGAGGCCCATGGTGGGATAAAAAATATCTTCACATAAAAACCAGCCAGAAGCATTCTGACGAACTTCTTTGTGATGTGTACATTCGTCTCACAGGGTTGAACCTTTCTTTTGAATGAGCAGCCTTGAAAAACTCTTTTTGTAGAATCTGCAAGTGGACATTTGGTGCACATTTGAGCCTATGGTGGAAAAGGAACTATCTTCACATAATAATTAGACAGAAGCCTATGGGGGAAAAGGGAATATCTTCACTTAAAAAGTATACGGAAACATTCCATCAAACTCCTTTGTAATGTGTGCATTCATCTCACCGAGTAGAACCTTCCTTTCATTGAAGAGTTTTGAAACCCTATTTTTGTAGAATCTACAAGTGGACGTTTGGAGGACTTTGAGGCCTATATTGGAAAAGAAAATTTCTTCACACAAAAAATGGACAGAAGCGTTCTGACAAACTCCTTTGGGATGTGTGCATTCATTGCACAGAGTTGAACCTTTCTTTTTATTGAGCAGTTTGAAACACTCTTTCTGTAGAATCTGCAAGTGGACATTTGGAACGCTTTGAAGCCTATGGTTTAAAAGGAAATATCTTCACCTAAAAACCACCCAGAAGCATTCTGACAAAGTTCTTGGTGATGTGTGCATTCATCTCACGGAGTTGAACCTTTCTTTTGATTGAGCAGACTTGAAACACTATTTTTGTAGAATCTGAAAGTGGATATTTGGAGCGCATTTAGGCCTAGGGTGGAAAAGGAAGTATCTTCAAATAATAACTAGACAGAAGCATTCTGACACACTTCTTTGTGATGTGTGCATTCATCTCACAGAGTTGAACCTTACTTTTCATTGAGCTGTTTTGAAACACTCTTTTTGTTGAATCTTCCAGTGGTCATTTGGAGTGCTTTGAGGCCTATTGTGGAAATGGAAATATCTTCACAAAAAAATTAGACAGAAGCATTCCGACAATCTTCTTGGTTATATGTGCATTCTTCTCACAAAGTTCAACCTTCCTTTTGATTGAGCAGGCCACAAACACTCTTTTTGTAGAATCTGCATGTGGAGTTTTGGAGCACTTTGAGGTCTGTGGTGGAAAATGAAATATCCTCACATAAAAACTAGGCAGAAGAATTCTGACAAACTTCTTTGTGATGTGTACATTCACCTCACAGAGTTGAACCTTAGTTTTCATTGAGCAGTTTTCAAACCCTCTTTTTGTAGAATCTACAAGTGGAGATTTGGAGTGCTTTGATACCTGTGTTGGAAAAGGAAATATATTTACATAAATACTAGACAGAAGCATTCTGACAAACTTCTTTGAAATGTGTGCTTTCATCTCACAGAGTTGGAGTTGAACCTTGCTTTTTATTGAGAAGTTTTGAAACATTTTTTTCATATAATCTGCAAGTAGACATTTGGAGCGCCTTGATGCCAATGGTGGAAAAGGAAATATCTTCATATAATAACTAGACAGAAGAGTAAACTATCGCAAGAACAAGAAACCAAACACCACGTATTCTCACTCACAGGTGAGAATTGAACAATGAGAACACATGGACACAGGAAGGGGAACATCACATTTCGGGGACTGTTGTGGGGTGGGGGGAGGGTGGAGGGATAGCATTGGGAGATATACCTAATGCTAGATGACGAGTTGGGAGGTGTAGCGCACCAGCATGGCACATGTATACATATGTAACTTACCTGCACGTTGCGCACATGTACCATAGAGCCAAAAGAATACTAATAATAATAATAATAATAATAATAATAATAATAATAAAAGAAGAAGCATTCTGAGAAACTTCTTTGTGATGGGTGCATTCATCTCACAGAGTGGAACATTTCTTTTGGTTGAGCAGCTTTGAATGACTTTTTGGAGAATCTTCAAGTGCACATTTGGAGCGCTTTGTGGCCTATGGTGAAAAAGCAAATATCTTCTCATAAAAACTAGACAGAAGCATTCTGAAAAACGTCTTAGTCATGTATACATTCATCTCAGAGAATTGTACCTTACGTTTCATTGAGCAGTTTTGAAAAACTCTTTCTGTAGTATCTACAAGTGGCCATTTGGAACACTTTGAGGCCTATGGTGGAAAAGGAAATATCTTCACATAAAAACCAGACAGAAGCATTCTGACAAACATTTTGTGATGTGTGCATTCATCTCACAGGGTTGGACATTTCTTTTGATTGAGCAGCTTTGAAACACTCTTTTTGTACGATTTGAAAGTGGACATTTGGAGTGCTTTGTGTCCTATGGTGGAAAAGGAATTATCTTCACATGAAAAATATACAGAAGCATTCTGACAAACTTCTTTGTGATGTGTGCATTCATCTCACAGAGTTGAACCTTACTTTTCATTGAGCAGTTTTGAAACTCTCTGTAGAATCTACAAGTGGACATTTGGAGCACTCTTAGGTCTATGGTGGAAAAGGAATTACCTTAACATAATAACGAGACAGAAGGATTCTGACAAACTCCTTTGTCGTGTGTGCATTCATCTCACAGAGTTGAACCTTACTTTTCATTGAGCAGCTTTGAAACACTCTTTTTGTAGAATCTGCAAGTGGACATTTGTGGCACTTTGAGACCTATGGTGGAAAAGTAAATATGTTCACATAAAAACCAGACAGAAGCATTGTGACAAACTTCTTTGTGATGTGTGCAATTATCTCACAGAATTGAACCTTACTTTTCATTGAGCAGTTTTGTAACACTCTTTATGTAGAATCTGCCAGTGGACATTTGGAGTGCTTTGAGTCCTATTGTGTACATGGAAATATCTTCACATAAAAACTAGACAGAAGCATTCTGACAAACTTCTTGGTGAAGTGTGCATTCATCTCACAGAGTTGAAACTTTCTTTTGATTAAGCAACTTTTAAACACTCTTTTGTAGAATCTGCAAGTGGACATTTCGAGCGCTTTGAGACCAGTGGTGGAAAAGGAAATACCTTCACATAACATCTAGACAGAAGCATTCTGACAAACTACTTTGGATGTGTGCATTCATCTCACAGAGTAGAACTTTAGTTTTCAATGAGCAGTTTTAAAAAACTCTTTTTGTAGAATCTGCAAGTGAACATTTGGAGCACCTTTAGTCCTATGGTGGGAAAGGAAATATCTTCAAATAAAAACTAGACAGAAGGACTCTCACAAACTTCTCTGTGACGGGTGCATTCATCTCACAGAGTTGAACATTTCTTTTGATTGAGCAGCTTTGAAACACGCTTTTTGTAGAATCTGCGAGAGGACATTTGGAGCGTTTTAAAGCCTATTGTGGAAAAGGGAATATCTTCATATAAAAACTAGTCAGAAGAATTCTGACAAACTTCTTCATGATTTGTGAATTCATCTCACAGAGTTGAACCTTACTTTTCATTGAGCAGCCTTGAAGCACTTTCTTTGTAGAATCTGCAAGTGGACATTTGGAGCGCTTTGAGGCCTATGGTGGAAAAAGTAATATCTTCACATAAAATTAGAGGGAAGTTTTGTAACACACTTCTTTGTGATGTGTGCATTCACCTCACAGAGTTGAATGATACTTTTCATTGTGCAGTTTTGAAACACTCCTTTTGTAGTATCTGCAAGTGTACATTTGGAGCACTTTGATGCCAATGGTGGAAAAGGAAATACTTTCACATTAAAAATATACTGAAGCATGCTCACAAACATCTTTGTGACTTGTGCATTCATCTCACAGAGTTGAACCTTTCCTTTGCTTGAGCAGCTCTGAAACACCGTTTTTGTAGAATCTGCAAGTGGACATTTGGAGTGCTTTGAGGCCTATGGTGGAAAACGTAATATCTTCACATAAATCTGGATTGAAGAATTCCGTCAAACTTCTTTGTGATGTGTGCATTCATCTCACAGAGTTGAACCTTAGTTTTCATTGAGCAGTTTTGAAACACTCTTTTTGTAGAATCTGCAAGTGGACATTTGGAGCTCTTGGAGGCCTGTAGTGGAAAAGGAGATATCTTCACATTAAAACCAGACAAATCATTCTCACAAACTTCCTTGTATTCTGTGCATTCATCTCACAGAGTTGAACCTTGGTTGTCATTGAGCAGTTTTGAAATCCTCTTTTTATAGAATCTGCAGGTAGACATTTGGAGCGCCTTGAGGCCTGTGGTGTATAACGAAACATCTTCATATAATAACTAGACAAACGCATTCTGAGAAACTTCTTTGTGATGGGTGCACTCATCTCACGTAGTTGAACCTTTCTTTTGGTAGAGAAGCTTTGAAACACTCTTTTTGTAGAATCTGCAAGTGGACACTTGGAGCGCTTTGAGGCCCATGGTGGGATAAAAAATATCTTCACATAAAAACCAGCCAGAAGCATTCTGACGAACTTCTTTGTGATGTGTGCATTCGTCTCACAGGGTTGAACCTTTCTTTTGATTGAGCAGCTTTGAAAAACTCTTTTTGTAGAATCTGCAAGTGGACATTTGGTGCACATTTGAGCCTATGGTGGAAAAGGAGCTATGTTCACATAATAATTAGACAGAAGCCTATGGGGGAAAAGGGAATATCTTCACTTAAAAAGTATACGGAAACATTCCATCAAACTCCTTTGTAATGTGTGCATTCATCTCACCGAGTAGAACCTTCCTTTCATTGCAGAGTTTTGAAACCCTATTTTTGTAGAATCTACAAGTGGACGTTTGGAGGACTTTGAGGCCTATATTGGAAAAGAAAATTTCTTCACACAAAAAATAGACAGAAGCGTTCTGACAAACTCCTTTGGGATGTGTGCATTCATTGCACAGAGTTGAACCTTTCTTTTTATTGAGCAGTTTGAAACACTCTTTTTGTAGAATCTGCAAGTGGACATTTGGAACGCTTTGAAGCCTATGGTTTAAAAGGAAATATCTTCACCTAAAAACCACCCAGAAGCATTCTGACAAAGTTCTTGGTGATGTGTGCATTCATCTCACGGAGTTGAACCTTTCTTTTGATTGAGCAGACTTGAAACACTATTTTTGTAGAATCTGAAAGTGGATATTTGGAGCGCATTTAGGCCTAGGGTGGAAAAGGAAGTATCTTCGAATAATAACTAGACAGAAGCATTCTGACACACTTCTTTGTGATGTGTGCATTCATCTCACAGAGTTGAACCTTACTTTTCATTGAGCTGTTTTGAAACACTCTTTTTGTTGAATCTTCCAGTGGTCATTTGGAGTGCTTTGAGGCCTATTGTGGAAATGGAAATATCTTCACAAAAAAATTAGACAGAAGCATTCCGACAATCTTCTTGGTTATATGTGCATTCTTCTCACAAAGTTCAACCTTCCTTTTGATTGAGCAAACACTCTTTTTGTAGAATCTGCATGTGGAGTTTTGGAGCACTTTGAGGTCTGTGGTGGAAAATGAAATATCCTCACATAAAAACTAGGCAGAAGAATTCTGACAAACTTCTTTGTGATGTGTACATTCACCTCACAGAGTTGAACCTTAGTTTTCATTGAGCAGTTTTCAAACCCTCTTTTTGTAGAATCTACAAGTGGAGATTTGGAGTGCTTTGATACCTGTGTTGGAAAAGGAAATATATTTACATAAATACTAGACAGAAGCATTCTGACAAACTTCTTTGAAATGTGTGCTTTCATCTCACAGAGTTGGAGTTGAACCTTGCTTTTTATTGAGAAGTTTTGAAACATTTTTTTCATATAATCTGCAAGTAGACATTTGGAGCGCCTTGATGCCAATGGTGGAAAAGGAAATATCTTCATATAATAACTAGACAGAAGAGTAAACTATCGCAAGAACAAAAAACCAAACACCACGTATTCTCACTCACAGGTGAGAATTGAACAATGAGAACACATGGACACAGGAAGGGGAACATCACATTTCGGGGACTGTTGTGGGGTGGGGGGAGGGTGGAGGGATAGCATTGGGAGATATACCTAATGCTAGATGACGAGTTGGGAGGTGTAGCGCACCAGCATGGCACATGTATACATATGTAACTTACCTGCACGTTGCGCACATGTACCATAGAGCCAAAAGAATACTAATAATAATAATAATAATAATAATAATAATAATAATAAAAGAAGAAGCATTCTGAGAAACTTCTTTGTGATGGGTGCATTCATCTCACAGAGTGGAACATTTCTTTTGGTTGAGCAGCTTTGAATGACTTTTTGGAGAATCTTCAAGTGCACATTTGGAGCGCTTTGTGGCCTATGGTGAAAAAGCAAATATCTTCTCATAAAAACTAGACAGAAGCATTCTGAAAAACGTCTTAGTCATGTATACATTCATCTCAGAGAATTGTACCTTACGTTTCATTGAGCAGTTTTGAAAAACTCTTTCTGTAGTATCTACAAGTGGCCATTTGGAGCACTTTGAGGCCTATGGTGGAAAAGGAAATATCTTCACATAAAAACCAGACAGAAGCATTCTGACAAACATTTTGTGATGTGTGCATTCATCTCACAGGGTTGGACATTTCTTTTGATTGAGCAGCTTTGAAACACTCTTTTTGTAGGATTTGAAAGTGGACATTTGGAGTGCTTTGTGTCCTATGGTGGAAAAGGAATTATCTTCACATGAAAAATATACAGAAGCATTCTGACAAACTTCTTTGTGATGTGTGCATTCATCTCACAGAGTTGAACCTTACTTTTCATTGAGCAGTTTTGAAACTCTCTGTAGAATCTACAAGTGGACATTTGGAGCACTCTTAGGTCTATGGTGGAAAAGGAATTACCTTAACATAATAACGAGACAGAAGGATTCTGACAAACTCCTTTGTCGTGTGTGCATTCATCTCACAGAGTTGAACCTTACTTTTCATTGAGCAGCTTTGAAACACTCTTTTTGTAGAATCTGCAAGTGGACATTTGTGGCACTTTGAGACCTATGGTGGAAAAGTAAATATGTTCACATAAAAACCAGACAGAAGCATTGTGACAAACTTCTTTGTGATGTGTGCAATTATCTCACAGAATTGAACCTTACTTTTCATTGAGCAGTTTTGTAACACTCTTTATGTAGAATCTGCCAGTGGACATTTGGAGTGCTTTGAGTCCTATTGTGTACATGGAAATATCTTCACATAAAAACTAGACAGAAGCATTCTGACAAACTTCTTGGTGAAGTGTGCATTCATCTCACAGAGTTGAAACTTTCTTTTGATTAAGCAACTTTTAAACACTCTTTTGTAGAATCTGCAAGTGGACATTTCGAGCGCTTTGAGACCAGTGGTGGAAAAGGAAATACCTTCACATAACATCTAGACAGAAGCATTCTGACAAACTACTTTGGATGTGTGCATTCATCTCACAGAGTAGAACTTTAGTTTTCAATGAGCAGTTTTAAAAAACTCTTTTTGTAGAATCTGCAAGTGAACATTTGGAGCACCTTTAGTCCTATGGTGGGAAAGGAAATATCTTCAAATAAAAACTAGACAGAAGGACTCTCACAAACTTCTCTGTGACGGGTGCATTCATCTCACAGAGTTGAACATTTCTTTTGATTGAGCAGCTTTGAAACACGCTTTTTGTAGAATCTGCGAGAGGACATTTGGAGCGTTTTAAAGCCTATTGTGGAAAAGGGAATATTTTCATATAAAAACTAGTCAGAAGAATTCTGACAAACTTCTTCATGATTTGTGAATTCCTCTCACAGAGTTGAACCTTACTTTTCATTGAGCAGCCTTGAAGCACTTTCTTTGTAGAATCTGCAAGTGGACATTTGGAGCGCTTTGAGGCCTATGGTGGAAAAAGAAATATCTTCACATAAAATTAGAGGGAAGTATTCTAACACACTTCTTTGTGATGTGTGCATTCACCTCACAGAGTTGAATGATACTTTTCATTGTGCAGTTTTGAAACACTCCTTTTGTAGTATCTGCAAGTGTACATTTGGAGCACTTTGATGCCAATGGTGGAAAAGGAAATATTTTCACATTAAAAATATACTGAAGCATGCTCACAAACATCTTTGTGACCTGTGCATTCATCTCACAGAGTTGAACCTTTCCTTTGCTTGAGCAGCTCTGAAACACCGTTTTTGTAGAATCTGCAAGTGGACATTTGGAGTGCTTTGAGGCCTATGGTGGAAAAGGTAATATCTTCACATAAATCTGGATTGAAGAATTCCGTCAAACTTCTTTGTGATGTGTGCATTCATCTCACAGAGTTGAACCTTAGTTTTCATTGAGCAGTTTTGAAACACTCTGTTTGTAGAATCTGCAAGTGGACATTTGGAGCTCTTGGAGGCCTGTAGTGGAAAAGGAGATATCTTCACATTAAAACCAGACAAATCATTCTCACAAACTTCCTTGTATTCTGTGCATTCATCTCACAGAGTTGAACCCTGGTTGTCATTGAGCAGTTTTGAAATCCTCTTTTTATAGAATCTGCAGGTAGACATTTGGAGCGCCTTGAGGCCTGTGGTGTATAACGAAACATCTTCATATAATAACTAGACAAAAGCATTCTGAGAAACTTCTTTGTGATGGGTGCACTCATCTCACGTAGTTGAACCTTTCTTTTGGTGGAGAAGCTTTGAAACACTCTTTTTGTAGAATCTGCAAGTGGACACTTGGAGCGCTTTGAGGCCCATGGTGGGATAAAAAATATCTTCACATAAAAACCAGCCAGAAGCATTCTGACGAACTTCTTTGTGATGTGTACATTCGTCTCACAGGGTTGAACCTTTCTTTTGAATGAGCAGCCTTGAAAAACTCTTTTTGTAGAATCTGCAAGTGGACATTTGGTGCACATTTGAGCCTATGGTGGAAAAGGAACTATCTTCACATAATAATTAGACAGAAGCCTATGGGGGAAAAGGGAATATCTTCACTTAAAAAGTATACGGAAACATTCCATCAAACTCCTTTGTAATGTGTGCATTCATCTCACCGAGTAGAACCTTCCTTTCATTGAAGAGTTTTGAAACCCTATTTTTGTAGAATCTACAAGTGGACGTTTGGAGGACTTTGAGGCCTATATTGGAAAAGAAAATTTCTTCACACAAAAAATGGACAGAAGCGTTCTGACAAACTCCTTTGGGATGTGTGCATTCATTGCACAGAGTTGAACCTTTCTTTTTATTGAGCAGTTTGAAACACTCTTTCTGTAGAATCTGCAAGTGGACATTTGGAACGCTTTGAAGCCTATGGTTTAAAAGGAAATATCTTCACCTAAAAACCACCCAGAAGCATTCTGACAAAGTTCTTGGTGATGTGTGCATTCATCTCACGGAGTTGAACCTTTCTTTTGATTGAGCAGACTTGAAACACTATTTTTGTAGAATCTGAAAGTGGATATTTGGAGCGCATTTAGGCCTAGGGTGGAAAAGGAAGTATCTTCAAATAATAACTAGACAGAAGCATTCTGACACACTTCTTTGTGATGTGTGCATTCATCTCACAGAGTTGAACCTTACTTTTCATTGAGCTGTTTTGAAACACTCTTTTTGTTGAATCTTCCAGTGGTCATTTGGAGTGCTTTGAGGCCTATTGTGGAAATGGAAATATCTTCACAAAAAAATTAGACAGAAGCATTCCGACAATCTTCTTGGTTATATGTGCATTCTTCTCACAAAGTTCAACCTTCCTTTTGATTGAGCAGGCCACAAACACTCTTTTTGTAGAATCTGCATGTGGAGTTTTGGAGCACTTTGAGGTCTGTGGTGGAAAATGAAATATCCTCACATAAAAACTAGGCAGAAGAATTCTGACAAACTTCTTTGTGATGTGTACATTCACCTCACAGAGTTGAACCTTAGTTTTCATTGAGCAGTTTTCAAACCCTCTTTTTGTAGAATCTACAAGTGGAGATTTGGAGTGCTTTGATACCTGTGTTGGAAAAGGAAATATATTTACATAAATACTAGACAGAAGCATTCTGACAAACTTCTTTGAAATGTGTGCTTTCATCTCACAGAGTTGGAGTTGAACCTTGCTTTTTATTGAGAAGTTTTGAAACATTTTTTTCATATAATCTGCAAGTAGACATTTGGAGCGCCTTGATGCCAATGGTGGAAAAGGAAATATCTTCATATAATAACTAGACAGAAGAGTAAACTATCGCAAGAACAAGAAACCAAACACCACGTATTCTCACTCACAGGTGAGAATTGAACAATGAGAACACATGGACACAGGAAGGGGAACATCACATTTCGGGGACTGTTGTGGGGTGGGGGGAGGGTGGAGGGATAGCATTGGGAGATATACCTAATGCTAGATGACGAGTTGGGAGGTGTAGCGCACCAGCATGGCACATGTATACATATGTAACTTACCTGCACGTTGCGCACATGTACCATAGAGCCAAAAGAATACTAATAATAATAATAATAATAATAATAATAATAATAATAAAAGAAGAAGCATTCTGAGAAACTTCTTTGTGATGGGTGCATTCATCTCACAGAGTGGAACATTTCTTTTGGTTGAGCAGCTTTGAATGACTTTTTGGAGAATCTTCAAGTGCACATTTGGAGCGCTTTGTGGCCTATGGTGAAAAAGCAAATATCTTCTCATAAAAACTAGACAGAAGCATTCTGAAAAACGTCTTAGTCATGTATACATTCATCTCAGAGAATTGTACCTTACGTTTCATTGAGCAGTTTTGAAAAACTCTTTCTGTAGTATCTACAAGTGGCCATTTGGAACACTTTGAGGCCTATGGTGGAAAAGGAAATATCTTCACATAAAAACCAGACAGAAGCATTCTGACAAACATTTTGTGATGTGTGCATTCATCTCACAGGGTTGGACATTTCTTTTGATTGAGCAGCTTTGAAACACTCTTTTTGTACGATTTGAAAGTGGACATTTGGAGTGCTTTGTGTCCTATGGTGGAAAAGGAATTATCTTCACATGAAAAATATACAGAAGCATTCTGACAAACTTCTTTGTGATGTGTGCATTCATCTCACAGAGTTGAACCTTACTTTTCATTGAGCAGTTTTGAAACTCTCTGTAGAATCTACAAGTGGACATTTGGAGCACTCTTAGGTCTATGGTGGAAAAGGAATTACCTTAACATAATAACGAGACAGAAGGATTCTGACAAACTCCTTTGTCGTGTGTGCATTCATCTCACAGAGTTGAACCTTACTTTTCATTGAGCAGCTTTGAAACACTCTTTTTGTAGAATCTGCAAGTGGACATTTGTGGCACTTTGAGACCTATGGTGGAAAAGTAAATATGTTCACATAAAAACCAGACAGAAGCATTGTGACAAACTTCTTTGTGATGTGTGCAATTATCTCACAGAATTGAACCTTACTTTTCATTGAGCAGTTTTGTAACACTCTTTATGTAGAATCTGCCAGTGGACATTTGGAGTGCTTTGAGTCCTATTGTGTACATGGAAATATCTTCACATAAAAACTAGACAGAAGCATTCTGACAAACTTCTTGGTGAAGTGTGCATTCATCTCACAGAGTTGAAACTTTCTTTTGATTAAGCAACTTTTAAACACTCTTTTGTAGAATCTGCAAGTGGACATTTCGAGCGCTTTGAGACCAGTGGTGGAAAAGGAAATACCTTCACATAACATCTAGACAGAAGCATTCTGACAAACTACTTTGGATGTGTGCATTCATCTCACAGAGTAGAACTTTAGTTTTCAATGAGCAGTTTTAAAAAACTCTTTTTGTAGAATCTGCAAGTGAACATTTGGAGCACCTTTAGTCCTATGGTGGGAAAGGAAATATCTTCAAATAAAAACTAGACAGAAGGACTCTCACAAACTTCTCTGTGACGGGTGCATTCATCTCACAGAGTTGAACATTTCTTTTGATTGAGCAGCTTTGAAACACGCTTTTTGTAGAATCTGCGAGAGGACATTTGGAGCGTTTTAAAGCCTATTGTGGAAAAGGGAATATCTTCATATAAAAACTAGTCAGAAGAATTCTGACAAACTTCTTCATGATTTGTGAATTCATCTCACAGAGTTGAACCTTACTTTTCATTGAGCAGCCTTGAAGCACTTTCTTTGTAGAATCTGCAAGTGGACATTTGGAGCGCTTTGAGGCCTATGGTGGAAAAAGTAATATCTTCACATAAAATTAGAGGGAAGTTTTGTAACACACTTCTTTGTGATGTGTGCATTCACCTCACAGAGTTGAATGATACTTTTCATTGTGCAGTTTTGAAACACTCCTTTTGTAGTATCTGCAAGTGTACATTTGGAGCACTTTGATGCCAATGGTGGAAAAGGAAATACTTTCACATTAAAAATATACTGAAGCATGCTCACAAACATCTTTGTGACTTGTGCATTCATCTCACAGAGTTGAACCTTTCCTTTGCTTGAGCAGCTCTGAAACACCGTTTTTGTAGAATCTGCAAGTGGACATTTGGAGTGCTTTGAGGCCTATGGTGGAAAACGTAATATCTTCACATAAATCTGGATTGAAGAATTCCGTCAAACTTCTTTGTGATGTGTGCATTCATCTCACAGAGTTGAACCTTAGTTTTCATTGAGCAGTTTTGAAACACTCTTTTTGTAGAATCTGCAAGTGGACATTTGGAGCTCTTGGAGGCCTGTAGTGGAAAAGGAGATATCTTCACATTAAAACCAGACAAATCATTCTCACAAACTTCCTTGTATTCTGTGCATTCATCTCACAGAGTTGAACCTTGGTTGTCATTGAGCAGTTTTGAAATCCTCTTTTTATAGAATCTGCAGGTAGACATTTGGAGCGCCTTGAGGCCTGTGGTGTATAACGAAACATCTTCATATAATAACTAGACAAACGCATTCTGAGAAACTTCTTTGTGATGGGTGCACTCATCTCACGTAGTTGAACCTTTCTTTTGGTAGAGAAGCTTTGAAACACTCTTTTTGTAGAATCTGCAAGTGGACACTTGGAGCGCTTTGAGGCCCATGGTGGGATAAAAAATATCTTCACATAAAAACCAGCCAGAAGCATTCTGACGAACTTCTTTGTGATGTGTGCATTCGTCTCACAGGGTTGAACCTTTCTTTTGATTGAGCAGCTTTGAAAAACTCTTTTTGTAGAATCTGCAAGTGGACATTTGGTGCACATTTGAGCCTATGGTGGAAAAGGAGCTATGTTCACATAATAATTAGACAGAAGCCTATGGGGGAAAAGGGAATATCTTCACTTAAAAAGTATACGGAAACATTCCATCAAACTCCTTTGTAATGTGTGCATTCATCTCACCGAGTAGAACCTTCCTTTCATTGCAGAGTTTTGAAACCCTATTTTTGTAGAATCTACAAGTGGACGTTTGGAGGACTTTGAGGCCTATATTGGAAAAGAAAATTTCTTCACACAAAAAATAGACAGAAGCGTTCTGACAAACTCCTTTGGGATGTGTGCATTCATTGCACAGAGTTGAACCTTTCTTTTTATTGAGCAGTTTGAAACACTCTTTTTGTAGAATCTGCAAGTGGACATTTGGAACGCTTTGAAGCCTATGGTTTAAAAGGAAATATCTTCACCTAAAAACCACCCAGAAGCATTCTGACAAAGTTCTTGGTGATGTGTGCATTCATCTCACGGAGTTGAACCTTTCTTTTGATTGAGCAGACTTGAAACACTATTTTTGTAGAATCTGAAAGTGGATATTTGGAGCGCATTTAGGCCTAGGGTGGAAAAGGAAGTATCTTCGAATAATAACTAGACAGAAGCATTCTGACACACTTCTTTGTGATGTGTGCATTCATCTCACAGAGTTGAACCTTACTTTTCATTGAGCTGTTTTGAAACACTCTTTTTGTTGAATCTTCCAGTGGTCATTTGGAGTGCTTTGAGGCCTATTGTGGAAATGGAAATATCTTCACAAAAAAATTAGACAGAAGCATTCCGACAATCTTCTTGGTTATATGTGCATTCTTCTCACAAAGTTCAACCTTCCTTTTGATTGAGCAAACACTCTTTTTGTAGAATCTGCATGTGGAGTTTTGGAGCACTTTGAGGTCTGTGGTGGAAAATGAAATATCCTCACATAAAAACTAGGCAGAAGAATTCTGACAAACTTCTTTGTGATGTGTACATTCACCTCACAGAGTTGAACCTTAGTTTTCATTGAGCAGTTTTCAAACCCTCTTTTTGTAGAATCTACAAGTGGAGATTTGGAGTGCTTTGATACCTGTGTTGGAAAAGGAAATATATTTACATAAATACTAGACAGAAGCATTCTGACAAACTTCTTTGAAATGTGTGCTTTCATCTCACAGAGTTGGAGTTGAACCTTGCTTTTTATTGAGAAGTTTTGAAACATTTTTTTCATATAATCTGCAAGTAGACATTTGGAGCGCCTTGATGCCAATGGTGGAAAAGGAAATATCTTCATATAATAACTAGACAGAAGAGTAAACTATCGCAAGAACAAAAAACCAAACACCACGTATTCTCACTCACAGGTGAGAATTGAACAATGAGAACACATGGACACAGGAAGGGGAACATCACATTTCGGGGACTGTTGTGGGGTGGGGGGAGGGTGGAGGGATAGCATTGGGAGATATACCTAATGCTAGATGACGAGTTGGGAGGTGTAGCGCACCAGCATGGCACATGTATACATATGTAACTTACCTGCACGTTGCGCACATGTACCATAGAGCCAAAAGAATACTAATAATAATAATAATAATAATAATAATAATAATAAAAGAAGAAGCATTCTGAGAAACTTCTTTGTGATGGGTGCATTCATCTCACAGAGTGGAACATTTCTTTTGGTTGAGCAGCTTTGAATGACTTTTTGGAGAATCTTCAAGTGCACATTTGGAGCGCTTTGTGGCCTATGGTGAAAAAGCAAATATCTTCTCATAAAAACTAGACAGAAGCATTCTGAAAAACGTCTTAGTCATGTATACATTCATCTCAGAGAATTGTACCTTACGTTTCATTGAGCAGTTTTGAAAAACTCTTTCTGTAGTATCTACAAGTGGCCATTTGGAGCACTTTGAGGCCTATGGTGGAAAAGGAAATATCTTCACATAAAAACCAGACAGAAGCATTCTGACAAACATTTTGTGATGTGTGCATTCATCTCACAGGGTTGGACATTTCTTTTGATTGAGCAGCTTTGAAACACTCTTTTTGTAGGATTTGAAAGTGGACATTTGGAGTGCTTTGTGTCCTATGGTGGAAAAGGAATTATCTTCACATGAAAAATATACAGAAGCATTCTGACAAACTTCTTTGTGATGTGTGCATTCATCTCACAGAGTTGAACCTTACTTTTCATTGAGCAGTTTTGAAACTCTCTGTAGAATCTACAAGTGGACATTTGGAGCACTCTTAGGTCTATGGTGGAAAAGGAATTACCTTAACATAATAACGAGACAGAAGGATTCTGACAAACTCCTTTGTCGTGTGTGCATTCATCTCACAGAGTTGAACCTTACTTTTCATTGAGCAGCTTTGAAACACTCTTTTTGTAGAATCTGCAAGTGGACATTTGTGGCACTTTGAGACCTATGGTGGAAAAGTAAATATGTTCACATAAAAACCAGACAGAAGCATTGTGACAAACTTCTTTGTGATGTGTGCAATTATCTCACAGAATTGAACCTTACTTTTCATTGAGCAGTTTTGTAACACTCTTTATGTAGAATCTGCCAGTGGACATTTGGAGTGCTTTGAGTCCTATTGTGTACATGGAAATATCTTCACATAAAAACTAGACAGAAGCATTCTGACAAACTTCTTGGTGAAGTGTGCATTCATCTCACAGAGTTGAAACTTTCTTTTGATTAAGCAACTTTTAAACACTCTTTTGTAGAATCTGCAAGTGGACATTTCGAGCGCTTTGAGACCAGTGGTGGAAAAGGAAATACCTTCACATAACATCTAGACAGAAGCATTCTGACAAACTACTTTGGATGTGTGCATTCATCTCACAGAGTAGAACTTTAGTTTTCAATGAGCAGTTTTAAAAAACTCTTTTTGTAGAATCTGCAAGTGAACATTTGGAGCACCTTTAGTCCTATGGTGGGAAAGGAAATATCTTCAAATAAAAACTAGACAGAAGGACTCTCACAAACTTCTCTGTGACGGGTGCATTCATCTCACAGAGTTGAACATTTCTTTTGATTGAGCAGCTTTGAAACACGCTTTTTGTAGAATCTGCGAGAGGACATTTGGAGCGTTTTAAAGCCTATTGTGGAAAAGGGAATATCTTCATATAAAAACTAGTCAGAAGAATTCTGACAAACTTCTTCATGATTTGTGAATTCATCTCACAGAGTTGAACCTTACTTTTCATTGAGCAGCCTTGAAGCACTTTCTTTGTAGAATCTGCAAGTGGACATTTGGAGCGCTTTGAGGCCTATGGTGGAAAAAGTAATATCTTCACATAAAATTAGAGGGAAGTTTTGTAACACACTTCTTTGTGATGTGTGCATTCACCTCACAGAGTTGAATGATACTTTTCATTGTGCAGTTTTGAAACACTCCTTTTGTAGTATCTGCAAGTGTACATTTGGAGCACTTTGATGCCAATGGTGGAAAAGGAAATACTTTCACATTAAAAATATACTGAAGCATGCTCACAAACATCTTTGTGACTTGTGCATTCATCTCACAGAGTTGAACCTTTCCTTTGCTTGAGCAGCTCTGAAACACCGTTTTTGTAGAATCTGCAAGTGGACATTTGGAGTGCTTTGAGGCCTATGGTGGAAAACGTAATATCTTCACATAAATCTGGATTGAAGAATTCCGTCAAACTTCTTTGTGATGTGTGCATTCATCTCACAGAGTTGAACCTTAGTTTTCATTGAGCAGTTTTGAAACACTCTTTTTGTAGAATCTGCAAGTGGACATTTGGAGCTCTTGGAGGCCTGTAGTGGAAAAGGAGATATCTTCACATTAAAACCAGACAAATCATTCTCACAAACTTCCTTGTATTCTGTGCATTCATCTCACAGAGTTGAACCTTGGTTGTCATTGAGCAGTTTTGAAATCCTCTTTTTATAGAATCTGCAGGTAGACATTTGGAGCGCCTTGAGGCCTGTGGTGTATAACGAAACATCTTCATATAATAACTAGACAAACGCATTCTGAGAAACTTCTTTGTGATGGGTGCACTCATCTCACGTAGTTGAACCTTTCTTTTGGTAGAGAAGCTTTGAAACACTCTTTTTGTAGAATCTGCAAGTGGACACTTGGAGCGCTTTGAGGCCCATGGTGGGATAAAAAATATCTTCACATAAAAACCAGCCAGAAGCATTCTGACGAACTTCTTTGTGATGTGTGCATTCGTCTCACAGGGTTGAACCTTTCTTTTGATTGAGCAGCTTTGAAAAACTCTTTTTGTAGAATCTGCAAGTGGACATTTGGTGCACATTTGAGCCTATGGTGGAAAAGGAGCTATGTTCACATAATAATTAGACAGAAGCCTATGGGGGAAAAGGGAATATCTTCACTTAAAAAGTATACGGAAACATTCCATCAAACTCCTTTGTAATGTGTGCATTCATCTCACCGAGTAGAACCTTCCTTTCATTGCAGAGTTTTGAAACCCTATTTTTGTAGAATCTACAAGTGGACGTTTGGAGGACTTTGAGGCCTATATTGGAAAAGAAAATTTCTTCACACAAAAAATAGACAGAAGCGTTCTGACAAACTCCTTTGGGATGTGTGCATTCATTGCACAGAGTTGAACCTTTCTTTTTATTGAGCAGTTTGAAACACTCTTTTTGTAGAATCTGCAAGTGGACATTTGGAACGCTTTGAAGCCTATGGTTTAAAAGGAAATATCTTCACCTAAAAACCACCCAGAAGCATTCTGACAAAGTTCTTGGTGATGTGTGCATTCATCTCACGGAGTTGAACCTTTCTTTTGATTGAGCAGACTTGAAACACTATTTTTGTAGAATCTGAAAGTGGATATTTGGAGCGCATTTAGGCCTAGGGTGGAAAAGGAAGTATCTTCGAATAATAACTAGACAGAAGCATTCTGACACACTTCTTTGTGATGTGTGCATTCATCTCACAGAGTTGAACCTTACTTTTCATTGAGCTGTTTTGAAACACTCTTTTTGTTGAATCTTCCAGTGGTCATTTGGAGTGCTTTGAGGCCTATTGTGGAAATGGAAATATCTTCACAAAAAAATTAGACAGAAGCATTCCGACAATCTTCTTGGTTATATGTGCATTCTTCTCACAAAGTTCAACCTTCCTTTTGATTGAGCAAACACTCTTTTTGTAGAATCTGCATGTGGAGTTTTGGAGCACTTTGAGGTCTGTGGTGGAAAATGAAATATCCTCACATAAAAACTAGGCAGAAGAATTCTGACAAACTTCTTTGTGATGTGTACATTCACCTCACAGAGTTGAACCTTAGTTTTCATTGAGCAGTTTTCAAACCCTCTTTTTGTAGAATCTACAAGTGGAGATTTGGAGTGCTTTGATACCTGTGTTGGAAAAGGAAATATATTTACATAAATACTAGACAGAAGCATTCTGACAAACTTCTTTGAAATGTGTGCTTTCATCTCACAGAGTTGGAGTTGAACCTTGCTTTTTATTGAGAAGTTTTGAAACATTTTTTTCATATAATCTGCAAGTAGACATTTGGAGCGCCTTGATGCCAATGGTGGAAAAGGAAATATCTTCATATAATAACTAGACAGAAGAGTAAACTATCGCAAGAACAAAAAACCAAACACCACGTATTCTCACTCACAGGTGAGAATTGAACAATGAGAACACATGGACACAGGAAGGGGAACATCACATTTCGGGGACTGTTGTGGGGTGGGGGGAGGGTGGAGGGATAGCATTGGGAGATATACCTAATGCTAGATGACGAGTTGGGAGGTGTAGCGCACCAGCATGGCACATGTATACATATGTAACTTACCTGCACGTTGCGCACATGTACCATAGAGCCAAAAGAATACTAATAATAATAATAATAATAATAATAATAATAATAATAAAAGAAGAAGCATTCTGAGAAACTTCTTTGTGATGGGTGCATTCATCTCACAGAGTGGAACATTTCTTTTGGTTGAGCAGCTTTGAATGACTTTTTGGAGAATCTTCAAGTGCACATTTGGAGCGCTTTGTGGCCTATGGTGAAAAAGCAAATATCTTCTCATAAAAACTAGACAGAAGCATTCTGAAAAACGTCTTAGTCATGTATACATTCATCTCAGAGAATTGTACCTTACGTTTCATTGAGCAGTTTTGAAAAACTCTTTCTGTAGTATCTACAAGTGGCCATTTGGAACACTTTGAGGCCTATGGTGGAAAAGGAAATATCTTCACATAAAAACCAGACAGAAGCATTCTGACAAACATTTTGTGATGTGTGCATTCATCTCACAGGGTTGGACATTTCTTTTGATTGAGCAGCTTTGAAACACTCTTTTTGTAGGATTTGAAAGTGGACATTTGGAGTGCTTTGTGTCCTATGGTGGAAAAGGAATTATCTTCACATGAAAAATATACAGAAGCATTCTGACAAACTTCTTTGTGATGTGTGCATTCATCTCACAGAGTTGAACCTTACTTTTCATTGAGCAGTTTTGAAACTCTCTGTAGAATCTACAAGTGGACATTTGGAGCACTCTTAGGTCTATGGTGGAAAAGGAATTACCTTAACATAATAACGAGACAGAAGGATTCTGACAAACTCCTTTGTCGTGTGTGCATTCATCTCACAGAGTTGAACCTTACTTTTCATTGAGCAGCTTTGAAACACTCTTTTTGTAGAATCTGCAAGTGGACATTTGTGGCACTTTGAGACCTATGGTGGAAAAGTAAATATGTTCACATAAAAACCAGACAGAAGCATTGTGACAAACTTCTTTGTGATGTGTGCAATTATCTCACAGAATTGAACCTTACTTTTCATTGAGCAGTTTTGTAACACTCTTTATGTAGAATCTGCCAGTGGACATTTGGAGTGCTTTGAGTCCTATTGTGTACATGGAAATATCTTCACATAAAAACTAGACAGAAGCATTCTGACAAACTTCTTGGTGAAGTGTGCATTCATCTCACAGAGTTGAAACTTTCTTTTGATTAAGCAACTTTTAAACACTCTTTTGTAGAATCTGCAAGTGGACATTTCGAGCGCTTTGAGACCAGTGGTGGAAAAGGAAATACCTTCACATAACATCTAGACAGAAGCATTCTGACAAACTACTTTGGATGTGTGCATTCATCTCACAGAGTAGAACTTTAGTTTTCAATGAGCAGTTTTAAAAAACTCTTTTTGTAGAATCTGCAAGTGAACATTTGGAGCACCTTTAGTCCTATGTTGGGAAAGGAAATATCTTCAAATAAAAACTAGACAGAAGGACTCTCACAAACTTCTCTGTGACGGGTGCATTCATCTCACAGAGTTGAACATTTCTTTTGATTGAGCAGCTTTGAAACACGCTTTTTGTAGAATCTGCGAGAGGACATTTGGAGCGTTTTAAAGCCTATTGTGGAAAAGGGAATATCTTCATATAAAAACTAGTCAGAAGAATTCTGACAAACTTCTTCATGATTTGTGAATTCATCTCACAGAGTTGAACCTTACTTTTCATTGAGCAGCCTTGAAGCACTTTCTTTGTAGAATCTGCAAGTGGACATTTGGAGCGCTTTGAGGCCTATGGTGGAAAAAGTAATATCTTCACATAAAATTAGAGGGAAGTATTGTAACACACTTCTTTGTGATGTGTGCATTCACCTCACAGAGTTGAATGATACTTTTCATTGTGCAGTTTTGAAACACTCCTTTTGTAGTATCTGCAAGTGTACATTTGGAGCACTTTGATGCCAATGGTGGAAAAGGAAATACTTTCACATTAAAAATATACTGAAGCATGCTCACAAACATCTTTGTGACTTGTGCATTCATCTCACAGAGTTGAACCTTTCCTTTGCTTGAGCAGCTCTGAAACACCGTTTTTGTAGAATCTGCAAGTGGACATTTGGAGTGCTTTGAGGCCTATGGTGGAAAACGTAATATCTTCACATAAATCTGGATTGAAGAATTCCGTCAAACTTCTTTGTGATGTGTGCATTCATCTCACAGAGTTGAACCTTAGTTTTCATTGAGCAGTTTTGAAACACTCTTTTTGTAGAATCTGCAAGTGGACATTTGGAGCTCTTGGAGGCCTGTAGTGGAAAAGGAGATATCTTCACATTAAAACCAGACAAATCATTCTCACAAACTTCCTTGTATTCTGTGCATTCATCTCACAGAGTTGAACCTTGGTTGTCATTGAGCAGTTTTGAAATCCTCTTTTTATAGAATCTGCAGGTAGACATTTGGAGCGCCTTGAGGCCTGTGGTGTATAACGAAACATCTTCATATAATAACTAGACAAACGCATTCTGAGAAACTTCTTTGGGATGGGTGCACTCATCTCACGTAGTTGAACCTTTCTTTTGGTGGAGAAGCTTTGAAACACTCTTTTTGTAGAATCTGCAAGTGGACACTTGGAGCGCTTTGAGGCCCATGGTGGGATAAAAAATATCTTCACATAAAAACCAGCCAGAAGCATTCTGACGAACTTCTTTGTGATGTGTGCATTCGTCTCACAGGGTTGAACCTTTCTTTTGATTGAGCAGCTTTGAAAAACTCTTTTTGTAGAATCTGCAAGTGGACATTTGGTGCACATTTGAGCCTATGGTGGAAAAGGAGCTATGTTCACATAATAATTAGACAGAAGCCTATGGGGGAAAAGGGAATATCTTCACTTAAAAAGTATACGGAAACATTCCATCAAACTCCTTTGTAATGTGTGCATTCATCTCACCGAGTAGAACCTTCCTTTCATTGCAGAGTTTTGAAACCCTATTTTTGTAGAATCTACAAGTGGACGTTTGGAGGACTTTGAGGCCTATATTGGAAAAGAAAATTTCTTCACACAAAAAATAGACAGAAGCGTTCTGACAAACTCCTTTGGGATGTGTGCATTCATTGCACAGAGTTGAACCTTTCTTTTTATTGAGCAGTTTGAAACACTCTTTTTGTAGAATCTGCAAGTGGACATTTGGAACGCTTTGAAGCCTATGGTTTAAAAGGAAATATCTTCACCTAAAAACCACCCAGAAGCATTCTGACAAAGTTCTTGGTGATGTGTGCATTCATCTCACGGAGTTGAACCTTTCTTTTGATTGAGCAGACTTGAAACACTATTTTTGTAGAATCTGAAAGTGGATATTTGGAGCGCATTTAGGCCTAGGGTGGAAAAGGAAGTATCTTCGAATAATAACTAGACAGAAGCATTCTGACACACTTCTTTGTGATGTGTGCATTCATCTCACAGAGTTGAACCTTACTTTTCATTGAGCTGTTTTGAAACACTCTTTTTGTTGAATCTTCCAGTGGTCATTTGGAGTGCTTTGAGGCCTATTGTGGAAATGGAAATATCTTCACAAAAAAATTAGACAGAAGCATTCCGACAATCTTCTTGGTTATATGTGCATTCTTCTCACAAAGTTCAACCTTCCTTTTGATTGAGCAGCCCACAAACACTCTTTTTGTAGAATCTGCATGTGGAGTTTTGGAGCACTTTGAGGTCTGTGGTGGAAAATGAAATATCCTCACATAAAAACTAGGCAGAAGAATTCTGACAAACTTCTTTGTGATGTGTACATTCACCTCACAGAGTTGAACCTTAGTTTTCATTGAGCAGTTTTCAAACCCTCTTTTTGTAGAATCTACAAGTGGAGATTTGGAGTGCTTTGATACCTGTGTTGGAAAAGGAAATATATTTACATAAATACTAGACAGAAGCATTCTGACAAACTTCTTTGAAATGTGTGCTTTCATCTCACAGAGTTGGAGTTGAACCTTCCTTTTTATTGAGAAGTTTTGAAACATTTTTTTCATATAATCTGCAAGTAGACATTTGGAGCGCCTTGATGCCAATGGTGGAAAAGGAAATATCTTCATATAATAACTAGAAAGAAGAGTAAACTATCGCAAGAACAAGAAACCAAACACCACGTATTCTCACTCACAGGTGAGAATTGAACAATGAGAACACATGGACACAGGAAGGGGAACATCACATTTCGGGGACTGTTGTGGGGTGGGGAGAGGTTGGAGGGATAGCATTGGGAGATATACCTAGTGCTAGATGACGAGTTGGGAGGTGTAGCGCACCAGCATGGCACATGTATACATATGTAACTTACCTGCACGTTGCGCACATGTACCATAGAGCCAAAAGAATTATAATAATAATTATAATAATAATAATAATAATAATAAAAGAAGAAGCATTCTGAGAAACTTCTTTGTGATGGGTGCATTCATCTCACAGAGTGGAACATTTCTTTTGGTTGAGCAGCTTTGAATGACTTTTTGGAGAATCTTCAAGTGCACATTTGGAGCGCTTTGTGGCCTATGGTGAAAAAGCAAATATCTTCTCATAAAAACTAGACAGAAGCATTCTGAAAAACGTCTTAGTCATGTATACATTCATCTCAGAGAATTGTACCTTACGTTTCATTGAGCAGTTTTGAAAAACTCTTTCTGTAGTATCTACTAGTGGCCATTTGGAGCACTTTGAGGCCTATGGTGGAAAAGGAAATATCTTCACATAAAAACCAGACAGAAGCATTCTGACAAACATTTTGTGATGTGTGCATTCATCTCACAGGGTTGGACATTTCTTTTGATTGAGCAGCTTTGAAACACTCTTTTTGTAGGATTTGAAATTGGACATTTGGAGTGCTTTGTGTCCTATGGTGGAAAAGGAATTATCTTCACATGAAAAATATACAGAAGCATTCTGACAAACTTCTTTGTGATGTTTGCATTCATCTCACAGAGTTGAACCTTACTTTTCATTGAGCAGTTTTGAAACTCTCTGTAGAATCTACAAGTGGACATTTGGAGCACTCTTAGGTCTATGGTGGAAAAGGAATTACCTTAACATAATAACGAGACAGAAGGATTCTGACAAACTCCTTTGTCGTGTGTGCATTCATCTCACAGAGTTGAACCTTACTTTTCATTGAGCAGCTTTGAAACACTCTTTTTGTAGAATCTGCAAGTGGACATTTGTGGCACTTTGAGACCTATGGTGGAAAAGTAAATATGTTCACATAAAAACCAGACAGAAGCATTGTGACAAACTTCTTTGTGATGTGTGCAATTATCTCACAGAATTGAACCTTACTTTTCATTGAGCAGTTTTGTAACACTCTTTATGTAGAATCTGCCAGTGGACATTTGGAGTGCTTTGAGTCCTATTGTGTACATGGAAATATCTTCACATAAAAACTAGACAGAAGCATTCTGACAAACTTCTTGGTGAAGTGTGCATTCATCTCACAGAGTTGAAACTTTCTTTTGATTAAGCAACTTTTAAACACTCTTTTGTAGAATCTGCAAGTGGACATTTCGAGCGCTTTGAGACCAGTGGTGGAAAAGGAAATACCTTCACATAACATCTAGACAGAAGCATTCTGACAAACTACTTTGGATGTGTGCATTCATCTCACAGAGTAGAACTTTAGTTTTCAATGAGCAGTTTTAAAAAACTCTTTTTGTAGAATCTGCAAGTGAACATTTGGAGCACCTTTAGTCCGATGGTGGGGAAGGAAATATCTTCAAATAAAAACTAGACAGAAGGACTCTCACAAACTTCTCTGTGACGGGTGCATTCATCTCACAGAGTTGAACATTTCTTTTGATTGAGCAGCTTTGAAACACGCTTTTTGTAGAATCTGCGAGAGGACATTTGGAGCGTTTTAAAGCCTATTGTGGAAAAGGGAATATCTTCATATAAAAACTAGTCAGAAGAATTCTGACAAACTTCTTCATGATTTGTGAATTCATCTCACAGAGTTGAACCTTACTTTTCATTGAGCAGCCTTGAAGCACTTTCTTTGTAGAATCTGCAAGTGGACATTTGGAGCGCTTTGAGGCCTATGGTGGAAAAAGTAATATCTTCACATAAAATTAGAGGGAAGTTTTGTAACACACTTCTTTGTGATGTGTGCATTCACCTCACAGAGTTGAATGATACTTTTCATTGTGCAGTTTTGAAACACTCCTTTTGTAGTATCTGCAAGTGTACATTTGGAGCACTTTGATGCCAATGGTGGAAAAGGAAATACTTTCACATTAAAAATATACTGAAGCATGCTCACAAACATCTTTGTGACTTGTGCATTCATCTCACAGAGTTGAACCTTTCCTTTGCTTGAGCAGCTCTGAAACACCGTTTTTGTAGAATCTGCAAGTGGACATTTGGAGTGCTTTGAGGCCTATGGTGGAAAACGTAATATCTTCACATAAATCTGGATTGAAGAATTCCGTCAAACTTCTTTGTGATGTGTGCATTCATCTCACAGAGTTGAACCTTAGTTTTCATTGAGCAGTTTTGAAACACTCTTTTTGTAGAATCTGCAAGTGGACATTTGGAGCTCTTGGAGGCCTGTAGTGGAAAAGGAGATATCTTCACATTAAAACCAGACAAATCATTCTCACAAACTTCCTTGTATTCTGTGCATTCATCTCACAGAGTTGAACCTTGGTTGTCATTGAGCAGTTTTGAAATCCTCTTTTTATAGAATCTGCAGGTAGACATTTGGAGCGCCTTGAGGCCTGTGGTGTATAACGAAACATCTTCATATAATAACTAGACAAACGCATTCTGAGAAACTTCTTTGTGATGGGTGCACTCATCTCACGTAGTTGAACCTTTCTTTTGGTAGAGAAGCTTTGAAACACTCTTTTTGTAGAATCTGCAAGTGGACACTTGGAGCGCTTTGAGGCCCATGGTGGGATAAAAAATATCTTCACATAAAAACCAGCCAGAAGCATTCTGACGAACTTCTTTGTGATGTGTGCATTCGTCTCACAGGGTTGAACCTTTCTTTTGATTGAGCAGCTTTGAAAAACTCTTTTTGTAGAATCTGCAAGTGGACATTTGGTGCACATTTGAGCCTATGGTGGAAAAGGAGCTATGTTCACATAATAATTAGACAGAAGCCTATGGGGGAAAAGGGAATATCTTCACTTAAAAAGTATACGGAAACATTCCATCAAACTCCTTTGTAATGTGTGCATTCATCTCACCGAGTAGAACCTTCCTTTCATTGCAGAGTTTTGAAACCCTATTTTTGTAGAATCTACAAGTGGACGTTTGGAGGACTTTGAGGCCTATATTGGAAAAGAAAATTTCTTCACACAAAAAATAGACAGAAGCGTTCTGACAAACTCCTTTGGGATGTGTGCATTCATTGCACAGAGTTGAACCTTTCTTTTTATTGAGCAGTTTGAAACACTCTTTTTGTAGAATCTGCAAGTGGACATTTGGAACGCTTTGAAGCCTATGGTTTAAAAGGAAATATCTTCACCTAAAAACCACCCAGAAGCATTCTGACAAAGTTCTTGGTGATGTGTGCATTCATCTCACGGAGTTGAACCTTTCTTTTGATTGAGCAGACTTGAAACACTATTTTTGTAGAATCTGAAAGTGGATATTTGGAGCGCATTTAGGCCTAGGGTGGAAAAGGAAGTATCTTCGAATAATAACTAGACAGAAGCATTCTGACACACTTCTTTGTGATGTGTGCATTCATCTCACAGAGTTGAACCTTACTTTTCATTGAGCTGTTTTGAAACACTCTTTTTGTTGAATCTTCCAGTGGTCATTTGGAGTGCTTTGAGGCCTATTGTGGAAATGGAAATATCTTCACAAAAAAATTAGACAGAAGCATTCCGACAATCTTCTTGGTTATATGTGCATTCTTCTCACAAAGTTCAACCTTCCTTTTGATTGAGCAAACACTCTTTTTGTAGAATCTGCATGTGGAGTTTTGGAGCACTTTGAGGTCTGTGGTGGAAAATGAAATATCCTCACATAAAAACTAGGCAGAAGAATTCTGACAAACTTCTTTGTGATGTGTACATTCACCTCACAGAGTTGAACCTTAGTTTTCATTGAGCAGTTTTCAAACCCTCTTTTTGTAGAATCTACAAGTGGAGATTTGGAGTGCTTTGATACCTGTGTTGGAAAAGGAAATATATTTACATAAATACTAGACAGAAGCATTCTGACAAACTTCTTTGAAATGTGTGCTTTCATCTCACAGAGTTGGAGTTGAACCTTGCTTTTTATTGAGAAGTTTTGAAACATTTTTTTCATATAATCTGCAAGTAGACATTTGGAGCGCCTTGATGCCAATGGTGGAAAAGGAAATATCTTCATATAATAACTAGACAGAAGAGTAAACTATCGCAAGAACAAAAAACCAAACACCACGTATTCTCACTCACAGGTGAGAATTGAACAATGAGAACACATGGACACAGGAAGGGGAACATCACATTTCGGGGACTGTTGTGGGGTGGGGGGAGGGTGGAGGGATAGCATTGGGAGATATACCTAATGCTAGATGACGAGTTGGGAGGTGTAGCGCACCAGCATGGCACATGTATACATATGTAACTTACCTGCACGTTGCGCACATGTACCATAGAGCCAAAAGAATACTAATAATAATAATAATAATAATAATAATAATAATAATAAAAGAAGAAGCATTCTGAGAAACTTCTTTGTGATGGGTGCATTCATCTCACAGAGTGGAACATTTCTTTTGGTTGAGCAGCTTTGAATGACTTTTTGGAGAATCTTCAAGTGCACATTTGGAGCGCTTTGTGGCCTATGGTGAAAAAGCAAATATCTTCTCATAAAAACTAGACAGAAGCATTCTGAAAAACGTCTTAGTCATGTATACATTCATCTCAGAGAATTGTACCTTACGTTTCATTGAGCAGTTTTGAAAAACTCTTTCTGTAGTATCTACAAGTGGCCATTTGGAACACTTTGAGGCCTATGGTGGAAAAGGAAATATCTTCACATAAAAACCAGACAGAAGCATTCTGACAAACATTTTGTGATGTGTGCATTCATCTCACAGGGTTGGACATTTCTTTTGATTGAGCAGCTTTGAAACACTCTTTTTGTAGGATTTGAAAGTGGACATTTGGAGTGCTTTGTGTCCTATGGTGGAAAAGGAATTATCTTCACATGAAAAATATACAGAAGCATTCTGACAAACTTCTTTGTGATGTGTGCATTCATCTCACAGAGTTGAACCTTACTTTTCATTGAGCAGTTTTGAAACTCTCTGTAGAATCTACAAGTGGACATTTGGAGCACTCTTAGGTCTATGGTGGAAAAGGAATTACCTTAACATAATAACGAGACAGAAGGATTCTGACAAACTCCTTTGTCGTGTGTGCATTCATCTCACAGAGTTGAACCTTACTTTTCATTGAGCAGCTTTGAAACACTCTTTTTGTAGAATCTGCAAGTGGACATTTGTGGCACTTTGAGACCTATGGTGGAAAAGTAAATATGTTCACATAAAAACCAGACAGAAGCATTGTGACAAACTTCTTTGTGATGTGTGCAATTATCTCACAGAATTGAACCTTACTTTTCATTGAGCAGTTTTGTAACACTCTTTATGTAGAATCTGCCAGTGGACATTTGGAGTGCTTTGAGTCCTATTGTGTACATGGAAATATCTTCACATAAAAACTAGACAGAAGCATTCTGACAAACTTCTTGGTGAAGTGTGCATTCATCTCACAGAGTTGAAACTTTCTTTTGATTAAGCAACTTTTAAACACTCTTTTGTAGAATCTGCAAGTGGACATTTCGAGCGCTTTGAGACCAGTGGTGGAAAAGGAAATACCTTCACATAACATCTAGACAGAAGCATTCTGACAAACTACTTTGGATGTGTGCATTCATCTCACAGAGTAGAACTTTAGTTTTCAATGAGCAGTTTTAAAAAACTCTTTTTGTAGAATCTGCAAGTGAACATTTGGAGCACCTTTAGTCCTATGGTGGGAAAGGAAATATCTTCAAATAAAAACTAGACAGAAGGACTCTCACAAACTTCTCTGTGACGGGTGCATTCATCTCACAGAGTTGAACATTTCTTTTGATTGAGCAGCTTTGAAACACGCTTTTTGTAGAATCTGCGAGAGGACATTTGGAGCGTTTTAAAGCCTATTGTGGAAAAGGGAATATCTTCATATAAAAACTAGTCAGAAGAATTCTGACAAACTTCTTCATGATTTGTGAATTCATCTCACAGAGTTGAACCTTACTTTTCATTGAGCAGCCTTGAAGCACTTTCTTTGTAGAATCTGCAAGTGGACATTTGGAGCGCTTTGAGGCCTATGGTGGAAAAAGTAATATCTTCACATAAAATTAGAGGGAAGTTTTGTAACACACTTCTTTGTGATGTGTGCATTCACCTCACAGAGTTGAATGATACTTTTCATTGTGCAGTTTTGAAACACTCCTTTTGTAGTATCTGCAAGTGTACATTTGGAGCACTTTGATGCCAATGGTGGAAAAGGAAATACTTTCACATTAAAAATATACTGAAGCATGCTCACAAACATCTTTGTGACTTGTGCATTCATCTCACAGAGTTGAACCTTTCCTTTGCTTGAGCAGCTCTGAAACACCGTTTTTGTAGAATCTGCAAGTGGACATTTGGAGTGCTTTGAGGCCTATGGTGGAAAACGTAATATCTTCACATAAATCTGGATTGAAGAATTCCGTCAAACTTCTTTGTGATGTGTGCATTCATCTCACAGAGTTGAACCTTAGTTTTCATTGAGCAGTTTTGAAACACTCTTTTTGTAGAATCTGCAAGTGGACATTTGGAGCTCTTGGAGGCCTGTAGTGGAAAAGGAGATATCTTCACATTAAAACCAGACAAATCATTCTCACAAACTTCCTTGTATTCTGTGCATTCATCTCACAGAGTTGAACCTTGGTTGTCATTGAGCAGTTTTGAAATCCTCTTTTTATAGAATCTGCAGGTAGACATTTGGAGCGCCTTGAGGCCTGTGGTGTATAACGAAACATCTTCATATAATAACTAGACAAACGCATTCTGAGAAACTTCTTTGTGATGGGTGCACTCATCTCACGTAGTTGAACCTTTCTTTTGGTAGAGAAGCTTTGAAACACTCTTTTTGTAGAATCTGCAAGTGGACACTTGGAGCGCTTTGAGGCCCATGGTGGGATAAAAAATATCTTCACATAAAAACCAGCCAGAAGCATTCTGACGAACTTCTTTGTGATGTGTGCATTCGTCTCACAGGGTTGAACCTTTCTTTTGATTGAGCAGCTTTGAAAAACTCTTTTTGTAGAATCTGCAAGTGGACATTTGGTGCACATTTGAGCCTATGGTGGAAAAGGAGCTATGTTCACATAATAATTAGACAGAAGCCTATGGGGGAAAAGGGAATATCTTCACTTAAAAAGTATACGGAAACATTCCATCAAACTCCTTTGTAATGTGTGCATTCATCTCACCGAGTAGAACCTTCCTTTCATTGCAGAGTTTTGAAACCCTATTTTTGTAGAATCTACAAGTGGACGTTTGGAGGACTTTGAGGCCTATATTGGAAAAGAAAATTTCTTCACACAAAAAATAGACAGAAGCGTTCTGACAAACTCCTTTGGGATGTGTGCATTCATTGCACAGAGTTGAACCTTTCTTTTTATTGAGCAGTTTGAAACACTCTTTTTGTAGAATCTGCAAGTGGACATTTGGAACGCTTTGAAGCCTATGGTTTAAAAGGAAATATCTTCACCTAAAAACCACCCAGAAGCATTCTGACAAAGTTCTTGGTGATGTGTGCATTCATCTCACGGAGTTGAACCTTTCTTTTGATTGAGCAGACTTGAAACACTATTTTTGTAGAATCTGAAAGTGGATATTTGGAGCGCATTTAGGCCTAGGGTGGAAAAGGAAGTATCTTCGAATAATAACTAGACAGAAGCATTCTGACACACTTCTTTGTGATGTGTGCATTCATCTCACAGAGTTGAACCTTACTTTTCATTGAGCTGTTTTGAAACACTCTTTTTGTTGAATCTTCCAGTGGTCATTTGGAGTGCTTTGAGGCCTATTGTGGAAATGGAAATATCTTCACAAAAAAATTAGACAGAAGCATTCCGACAATCTTCTTGGTTATATGTGCATTCTTCTCACAAAGTTCAACCTTCCTTTTGATTGAGCAAACACTCTTTTTGTAGAATCTGCATGTGGAGTTTTGGAGCACTTTGAGGTCTGTGGTGGAAAATGAAATATCCTCACATAAAAACTAGGCAGAAGAATTCTGACAAACTTCTTTGTGATGTGTACATTCACCTCACAGAGTTGAACCTTAGTTTTCATTGAGCAGTTTTCAAACCCTCTTTTTGTAGAATCTACAAGTGGAGATTTGGAGTGCTTTGATACCTGTGTTGGAAAAGGAAATATATTTACATAAATACTAGACAGAAGCATTCTGACAAACTTCTTTGAAATGTGTGCTTTCATCTCACAGAGTTGGAGTTGAACCTTGCTTTTTATTGAGAAGTTTTGAAACATTTTTTTCATATAATCTGCAAGTAGACATTTGGAGCGCCTTGATGCCAATGGTGGAAAAGGAAATATCTTCATATAATAACTAGACAGAAGAGTAAACTATCGCAAGAACAAAAAACCAAACACCACGTATTCTCACTCACAGGTGAGAATTGAACAATGAGAACACATGGACACAGGAAGGGGAACATCACATTTCGGGGACTGTTGTGGGGTGGGGGGAGGGTGGAGGGATAGCATTGGGAGATATACCTAATGCTAGATGACGAGTTGGGAGGTGTAGCGCACCAGCATGGCACATGTATACATATGTAACTTACCTGCACGTTGCGCACATGTACCATAGAGCCAAAAGAATACTAATAATAATAATAATAATAATAATAATAATAATAATAAAAGAAGAAGCATTCTGAGAAACTTCTTTGTGATGGGTGCATTCATCTCACAGAGTGGAACATTTCTTTTGGTTGAGCAGCTTTGAATGACTTTTTGGAGAATCTTCAAGTGCACATTTGGAGCGCTTTGTGGCCTATGGTGAAAAAGCAAATATCTTCTCATAAAAACTAGACAGAAGCATTCTGAAAAACGTCTTAGTCATGTATACATTCATCTCAGAGAATTGTACCTTACGTTTCATTGAGCAGTTTTGAAAAACTCTTTCTGTAGTATCTACAAGTGGCCATTTGGAACACTTTGAGGCCTATGGTGGAAAAGGAAATATCTTCACATAAAAACCAGACAGAAGCATTCTGACAAACATTTTGTGATGTGTGCATTCATCTCACAGGGTTGGACATTTCTTTTGATTGAGCAGCTTTGAAACACTCTTTTTGTAGGATTTGAAAGTGGACATTTGGAGTGCTTTGTGTCCTATGGTGGAAAAGGAATTATCTTCACATGAAAAATATACAGAAGCATTCTGACAAACTTCTTTGTGATGTGTGCATTCATCTCACAGAGTTGAACCTTACTTTTCATTGAGCAGTTTTGAAACTCTCTGTAGAATCTACAAGTGGACATTTGGAGCACTCTTAGGTCTATGGTGGAAAAGGAATTACCTTAACATAATAACGAGACAGAAGGATTCTGACAAACTCCTTTGTCGTGTGTGCATTCATCTCACAGAGTTGAACCTTACTTTTCATTGAGCAGCTTTGAAACACTCTTTTTGTAGAATCTGCAAGTGGACATTTGTGGCACTTTGAGACCTATGGTGGAAAAGTAAATATGTTCACATAAAAACCAGACAGAAGCATTGTGACAAACTTCTTTGTGATGTGTGCAATTATCTCACAGAATTGAACCTTACTTTTCATTGAGCAGTTTTGTAACACTCTTTATGTAGAATCTGCCAGTGGACATTTGGAGTGCTTTGAGTCCTATTGTGTACATGGAAATATCTTCACATAAAAACTAGACAGAAGCATTCTGACAAACTTCTTGGTGAAGTGTGCATTCATCTCACAGAGTTGAAACTTTCTTTTGATTAAGCAACTTTTAAACACTCTTTTGTAGAATCTGCAAGTGGACATTTCGAGCGCTTTGAGACCAGTGGTGGAAAAGGAAATACCTTCACATAACATCTAGACAGAAGCATTCTGACAAACTACTTTGGATGTGTGCATTCATCTCACAGAGTAGAACTTTAGTTTTCAATGAGCAGTTTTAAAAAACTCTTTTTGTAGAATCTGCAAGTGAACATTTGGAGCACCTTTAGTCCTATGTTGGGAAAGGAAATATCTTCAAATAAAAACTAGACAGAAGGACTCTCACAAACTTCTCTGTGACGGGTGCATTCATCTCACAGAGTTGAACATTTCTTTTGATTGAGCAGCTTTGAAACACGCTTTTTGTAGAATCTGCGAGAGGACATTTGGAGCGTTTTAAAGCCTATTGTGGAAAAGGGAATATCTTCATATAAAAACTAGTCAGAAGAATTCTGACAAACTTCTTCATGATTTGTGAATTCATCTCACAGAGTTGAACCTTACTTTTCATTGAGCAGCCTTGAAGCACTTTCTTTGTAGAATCTGCAAGTGGACATTTGGAGCGCTTTGAGGCCTATGGTGGAAAAAGTAATATCTTCACATAAAATTAGAGGGAAGTATTGTAACACACTTCTTTGTGATGTGTGCATTCACCTCACAGAGTTGAATGATACTTTTCATTGTGCAGTTTTGAAACACTCCTTTTGTAGTATCTGCAAGTGTACATTTGGAGCACTTTGATGCCAATGGTGGAAAAGGAAATACTTTCACATTAAAAATATACTGAAGCATGCTCACAAACATCTTTGTGACTTGTGCATTCATCTCACAGAGTTGAACCTTTCCTTTGCTTGAGCAGCTCTGAAACACCGTTTTTGTAGAATCTGCAAGTGGACATTTGGAGTGCTTTGAGGCCTATGGTGGAAAACGTAATATCTTCACATAAATCTGGATTGAAGAATTCCGTCAAACTTCTTTGTGATGTGTGCATTCATCTCACAGAGTTGAACCTTAGTTTTCATTGAGCAGTTTTGAAACACTCTTTTTGTAGAATCTGCAAGTGGACATTTGGAGCTCTTGGAGGCCTGTAGTGGAAAAGGAGATATCTTCACATTAAAACCAGACAAATCATTCTCACAACCTTCCTTGTATTCTGTGCATTCATCTCACAGAGTTGAACCTTGGTTGTCATTGAGCAGTTTTGAAATCCTCTTTTTATAGAATCTGCAGGTAGACATTTGGAGCGCCTTGAGGCCTGTGGTGTATAACGAAACATCTTCATATAATAACTAGACAAACGCATTCTGAGAAACTTCTTTGGGATGGGTGCACTCATCTCACGTAGTTGAACCTTTCTTTTGGTGGAGAAGCTTTGAAACACTCTTTTTGTAGAATCTGCAAGTGGACACTTGGAGCGCTTTGAGGCCCATGGTGGGATAAAAAATATCTTCACATAAAAACCAGCCAGAAGCATTCTGACGAACTTCTTTGTGATGTGTGCATTCGTCTCACAGGGTTGAACCTTTCTTTTGATTGAGCAGCTTTGAAAAACTCTTTTTGTAGAATCTGCAAGTGGACATTTGGTGCACATTTGAGCCTATGGTGGAAAAGGAGCTATGTTCACATAATAATTAGACAGAAGCCTATGGGGGAAAAGGGAATATCTTCACTTAAAAAGTATACGGAAACATTCCATCAAACTCCTTTGTAATGTGTGCATTCATCTCACCGAGTAGAACCTTCCTTTCATTGCAGAGTTTTGAAACCCTATTTTTGTAGAATCTACAAGTGGACGTTTGGAGGACTTTGAGGCCTATATTGGAAAAGAAAATTTCTTCACACAAAAAATAGACAGAAGCGTTCTGACAAACTCCTTTGGGATGTGTGCATTCATTGCACAGAGTTGAACCTTTCTTTTTATTGAGCAGTTTGAAACACTCTTTTTGTAGAATCTGCAAGTGGACATTTGGAACGCTTTGAAGCCTATGGTTTAAAAGGAAATATCTTCACCTAAAAACCACCCAGAAGCATTCTGACAAAGTTCTTGGTGATGTGTGCATTCATCTCACGGAGTTGAACCTTTCTTTTGATTGAGCAGACTTGAAACACTATTTTTGTAGAATCTGAAAGTGGATATTTGGAGCGCATTTAGGCCTAGGGTGGAAAAGGAAGTATCTTCGAATAATAACTAGACAGAAGCATTCTGACACACTTCTTTGTGATGTGTGCATTCATCTCACAGAGTTGAACCTTACTTTTCATTGAGCTGTTTTGAAACACTCTTTTTGTTGAATCTTCCAGTGGTCATTTGGAGTGCTTTGAGGCCTATTGTGGAAATGGAAATATCTTCACAAAAAAATTAGACAGAAGCATTCCGACAATCTTCTTGGTTATATGTGCATTCTTCTCACAAAGTTCAACCTTCCTTTTGATTGAGCAGCCCACAAACACTCTTTTTGTAGAATCTGCATGTGGAGTTTTGGAGCACTTTGAGGTCTGTGGTGGAAAATGAAATATCCTCACATAAAAACTAGGCAGAAGAATTCTGACAAACTTCTTTGTGATGTGTACATTCACCTCACAGAGTTGAACCTTAGTTTTCATTGAGCAGTTTTCAAACCCTCTTTTTGTAGAATCTACAAGTGGAGATTTGGAGTGCTTTGATACCTGTGTTGGAAAAGGAAATATATTTACATAAATACTAGACAGAAGCATTCTGACAAACTTCTTTGAAATGTGTGCTTTCATCTCACAGAGTTGGAGTTGAACCTTCCTTTTTATTGAGAAGTTTTGAAACATTTTTTTCATATAATCTGCAAGTAGACATTTGGAGCGCCTTGATGCCAATGGTGGAAAAGGAAATATCTTCATATAATAACTAGAAAGAAGAGTAAACTATCGCAAGAACAAGAAACCAAACACCACGTATTCTCACTCACAGGTGAGAATTGAACAATGAGAACACATGGACACAGGAAGGGGAACATCACATTTCGGGGACTGTTGTGGGGTGGGGAGAGGTTGGAGGGATAGCATTGGGAGATATACCTAGTGCTAGATGACGAGTTGGGAGGTGTAGCGCACCAGCATGGCACATGTATACATATGTAACTTACCTGCACGTTGCGCACATGTACCATAGAGCCAAAAGAATTATAATAATAATTATAATAATAATAATAATAATAATAATAAAAGAAGAAGCATTCTGAGAAACTTCTTTGTGATGGGTGCATTCATCTCACAGAGTGGAACATTTCTTTTGGTTGAGCAGCTTTGAATGACTTTTTGGAGAATCTTCAAGTGCACATTTGGAGCGCTTTGTGGCCTATGGTGAAAAAGCAAATATCTTCTCATAAAAACTAGACAGAAGCATTCTGAAAAACGTCTTAGTCATGTATACATTCATCTCAGAGAATTGTACCTTACGTTTCATTGAGCAGTTTTGAAAAACTCTTTCTGTAGTATCTACTAGTGGCCATTTGGAGCACTTTGAGGCCTATGGTGGAAAAGGAAATATCTTCACATAAAAACCAGACAGAAGCATTCTGACAAACATTTTGTGATGTGTGCATTCATCTCACAGGGTTGGACATTTCTTTTGATTGAGCAGCTTTGAAACACTCTTTTTGTAGGATTTGAAATTGGACATTTGGAGTGCTTTGTGTCCTATGGTGGAAAAGGAATTATCTTCACATGAAAAATATACAGAAGCATTCTGACAAACTTCTTTGTGATGTTTGCATTCATCTCACAGAGTTGAACCTTACTTTTCATTGAGCAGTTTTGAAACTCTCTGTAGAATCTACAAGTGGACATTTGGAGCACTCTTAGGTCTATGGTGGAAAAGGAATTACCTTAACATAATAACGAGACAGAAGGATTCTGACAAACTCCTTTGTCGTGTGTGCATTCATCTCACAGAGTTGAACCTTACTTTTCATTGAGCAGCTTTGAAACACTCTTTTTGTAGAATCTGCAAGTGGACATTTGTGGCACTTTGAGACCTATGGTGGAAAAGTAAATATGTTCACATAAAAACCAGACAGAAGCATTGTGACAAACTTCTTTGTGATGTGTGCAATTATCTCACAGAATTGAACCTTACTTTTCATTGAGCAGTTTTGTAACACTCTTTATGTAGAATCTGCCAGTGGACATTTGGAGTGCTTTGAGTCCTATTGTGTACATGGAAATATCTTCACATAAAAACTAGACAGAAGCATTCTGACAAACTTCTTGGTGAAGTGTGCATTCATCTCACAGAGTTGAAACTTTCTTTTGATTAAGCAACTTTTAAACACTCTTTTGTAGAATCTGCAAGTGGACATTTCGAGCGCTTTGAGACCAGTGGTGGAAAAGGAAATACCTTCACATAACATCTAGACAGAAGCATTCTGACAAACTACTTTGGATGTGTGCATTCATCTCACAGAGTAGAACTTTAGTTTTCAATGAGCAGTTTTAAAAAACTCTTTTTGTAGAATCTGCAAGTGAACATTTGGAGCACCTTTAGTCCTATGGTGGGAAAGGAAATATCTTCAAATAAAAACTAGACAGAAGGACTCTCACAAACTTCTCTGTGACGGGTGCATTCATCTCACAGAGTTGAACATTTCTTTTGATTGAGCAGCTTTGAAACACGCTTTTTGTAGAATCTGCGAGAGGACATTTGGAGCGTTTTAAAGCCTATTGTGGAAAAGGGAATATCTTCATATAAAAACTAGTCAGAAGAATTCTGACAAACTTCTTCATGATTTGTGAATTCATCTCACAGAGTTGAACCTTACTTTTCATTGAGCAGCCTTGAAGCACTTTCTTTGTAGAATCTGCAAGTGGACATTTGGAGCGCTTTGAGGCCTATGGTGGAAAAAGTAATATCTTCACATAAAATTAGAGGGAAGTATTGTAACACACTTCTTTGTGATGTGTGCATTCACCTCACAGAGTTGAATGATACTTTTCATTGTGCAGTTTTGAAACACTCCTTTTGTAGTATCTGCAAGTGTACATTTGGAGCACTTTGATGCCAATGGTGGAAAAGGAAATACTTTCACATTAAAAATATACTGAAGCATGCTCACAAACATCTTTGTGACTTGTGCATTCATCTCACAGAGTTGAACCTTTCCTTTGCTTGAGCAGCTCTGAAACACCGTTTTTGTAGAATCTGCAAGTGGACATTTGGAGTGCTTTGAGGCCTATGGTGGAAAACGTAATATCTTCACATAAATCTGGATTGAAGAATTCCGTCAAACTTCTTTGTGATGTGTGCATTCATCTCACAGAGTTGAACCTTAGTTTTCATTGAGCAGTTTTGAAACACTCTTTTTGTAGAATCTGCAAGTGGACATTTGGAGCTCTTGGAGGCCTGTAGTGGAAAAGGAGATATCTTCACATTAAAACCAGACAAATCATTCTCACAAACTTCCTTGTATTCTGTGCATTCATCTCACAGAGTTGAACCTTGGTTGTCATTGAGCAGTTTTGAAATCCTCTTTTTATAGAATCTGCAGGTAGACATTTGGAGCGCCTTGAGGCCTGTGGTGTATAACGAAACATCTTCATATAATAACTAGACAAACGCATTCTGAGAAACTTCTTTGGGATGGGTGCACTCATCTCACGTAGTTGAACCTTTCTTTTGGTGGAGAAGCTTTGAAACACTCTTTTTGTAGAATCTGCAAGTGGACACTTGGAGCGCTTTGAGGCCCATGGTGGGATAAAAAATATCTTCACATAAAAACCAGCCAGAAGCATTCTGACGAACTTCTTTGTGATGTGTGCATTCGTCTCACAGGGTTGAACCTTTCTTTTGATTGAGCAGCTTTGAAAAACTCTTTTTGTAGAATCTGCAAGTGGACATTTGGTGCACATTTGAGCCTATGGTGGAAAAGGAGCTATGTTCACATAATAATTAGACAGAAGCCTATGGGGGAAAAGGGAATATCTTCACTTAAAAAGTATACGGAAACATTCCATCAAACTCCTTTGTAATGTGTGCATTCATCTCACCGAGTAGAACCTTCCTTTCATTGCAGAGTTTTGAAACCCTATTTTTGTAGAATCTACAAGTGGACGTTTGGAGGACTTTGAGGCCTATATTGGAAAAGAAAATTTCTTCACACAAAAAATAGACAGAAGCGTTCTGACAAACTCCTTTGGGATGTGTGCATTCATTGCACAGAGTTGAACCTTTCTTTTTATTGAGCAGTTTGAAACACTCTTTTTGTAGAATCTGCAAGTGGACATTTGGAACGCTTTGAAGCCTATGGTTTAAAAGGAAATATCTTCACCTAAAAACCACCCAGAAGCATTCTGACAAAGTTCTTGGTGATGTGTGCATTCATCTCACGGAGTTGAACCTTTCTTTTGATTGAGCAGACTTGAAACACTATTTTTGTAGAATCTGAAAGTGGATATTTGGAGCGCATTTAGGCCTAGGGTGGAAAAGGAAGTATCTTCGAATAATAACTAGACAGAAGCATTCTGACACACTTCTTTGTGATGTGTGCATTCATCTCACAGAGTTGAACCTTACTTTTCATTGAGCTGTTTTGAAACACTCTTTTTGTTGAATCTTCCAGTGGTCATTTGGAGTGCTTTGAGGCCTATTGTGGAAATGGAAATATCTTCACAAAAAAATTAGACAGAAGCATTCCGACAATCTTCTTGGTTATATGTGCATTCTTCTCACAAAGTTCAACCTTCCTTTTGATTGAGCAGCCCACAAACACTCTTTTTGTAGAATCTGCATGTGGAGTTTTGGAGCACTTTGAGGTCTGTGGTGGAAAATGAAATATCCTCACATAAAAACTAGGCAGAAGAATTCTGACAAACTTCTTTGTGATGTGTACATTCACCTCACAGAGTTGAACCTTAGTTTTCATTGAGCAGTTTTCAAACCCTCTTTTTGTAGAATCTACAAGTGGAGATTTGGAGTGCTTTGATACCTGTGTTGGAAAAGGAAATATATTTACATAAATACTAGACAGAAGCATTCTGACAAACTTCTTTGAAATGTGTGCTTTCATCTCACAGAGTTGGAGTTGAACCTTCCTTTTTATTGAGAAGTTTTGAAACATTTTTTTCATATAATCTGCAAGTAGACATTTGGAGCGCCTTGATGCCAATGGTGGAAAAGGAAATATCTTCATATAATAACTAGAAAGAAGAGTAAACTATCGCAAGAACAAGAAACCAAACACCACGTATTCTCACTCACAGGTGAGAATTGAACAATGAGAACACATGGACACAGGAAGGGGAACATCACATTTCGGGGACTGTTGTGGGGTGGGGAGAGGTTGGAGGGATAGCATTGGGAGATATACCTAGTGCTAGATGACGAGTTGGGAGGTGTAGCGCACCAGCATGGCACATGTATACATATGTAACTTACCTGCACGTTGCGCACATGTACCATAGAGCCAAAAGAATTATAATAATAATTATAATAATAATAATAATAATAATAATAAAAGAAGAAGCATTCTGAGAAACTTCTTTGTGATGGGTGCATTCATCTCACAGAGTGGAACATTTCTTTTGGTTGAGCAGCTTTGAATGACTTTTTGGAGAATCTTCAAGTGCACATTTGGAGCGCTTTGTGGCCTATGGTGAAAAAGCAAATATCTTCTCATAAAAACTAGACAGAAGCATTCTGAAAAACGTCTTAGTCATGTATACATTCATCTCAGAGAATTGTACCTTACGTTTCATTGAGCAGTTTTGAAAAACTCTTTCTGTAGTATCTACTAGTGGCCATTTGGAGCACTTTGAGGCCTATGGTGGAAAAGGAAATATCTTCACATAAAAACCAGACAGAAGCATTCTGACAAACATTTTGTGATGTGTGCATTCATCTCACAGGGTTGGACATTTCTTTTGATTGAGCAGCTTTGAAACACTCTTTTTGTAGGATTTGAAATTGGACATTTGGAGTGCTTTGTGTCCTATGGTGGAAAAGGAATTATCTTCACATGAAAAATATACAGAAGCATTCTGACAAACTTCTTTGTGATGTTTGCATTCATCTCACAGAGTTGAACCTTACTTTTCATTGAGCAGTTTTGAAACTCTCTGTAGAATCTACAAGTGGACATTTGGAGCACTCTTAGGTCTATGGTGGAAAAGGAATTACCTTAACATAATAACGAGACAGAAGGATTCTGACAAACTCCTTTGTCGTGTGTGCATTCATCTCACAGAGTTGAACCTTACTTTTCATTGAGCAGCTTTGAAACACTCTTTTTGTAGAATCTGCAAGTGGACATTTGTGGCACTTTGAGACCTATGGTGGAAAAGTAAATATGTTCACATAAAAACCAGACAGAAGCATTGTGACAAACTTCTTTGTGATGTGTGCAATTATCTCACAGAATTGAACCTTACTTTTCATTGAGCAGTTTTGTAACACTCTTTATGTAGAATCTGCCAGTGGACATTTGGAGTGCTTTGAGTCCTATTGTGTACATGGAAATATCTTCACATAAAAACTAGACAGAAGCATTCTGACAAACTTCTTGGTGAAGTGTGCATTCATCTCACAGAGTTGAAACTTTCTTTTGATTAAGCAACTTTTAAACACTCTTTTGTAGAATCTGCAAGTGGACATTTCGAGCGCTTTGAGACCAGTGGTGGAAAAGGAAATACCTTCACATAACATCTAGACAGAAGCATTCTGACAAACTACTTTGGATGTGTGCATTCATCTCACAGAGTAGAACTTTAGTTTTCAATGAGCAGTTTTAAAAAACTCTTTTTGTAGAATCTGCAAGTGAACATTTGGAGCACCTTTAGTCCGATGGTGGGGAAGGAAATATCTTCAAATAAAAACTAGACAGAAGGACTCTCACAAACTTCTCTGTGACGGGTGCATTCATCTCACAGAGTTGAACATTTCTTTTGATTGAGCAGCTTTGAAACACGCTTTTTGTAGAATCTGCGAGAGGACATTTGGAGCGTTTTAAAGCCTATTGTGGAAAAGGGAATATCTTCATATAAAAACTAGTCAGAAGAATTCTGACAAACTTCTTCATGATTTGTGAATTCCTCTCACAGAGTTGAACCTTACTTTTCATTGAGCAGCCTTGAAGCACTTTCTTTGTAGAATCTGCAAGTGGACATTTGGAGCGCTTTGAGGCCTATGGTGGAAAAAGAAATATCTTCACATAAAATTAGAGGGAAGTATTGTAACACACTTCTTTGTGATGTGTGCATTCACCTCACAGAGTTGAATGATACTTTTCATTGTGCAGTTTTGAAACACTCCTTTTGTAGTATCTGCAAGTGTACATTTGGAGCACTTTGATGCCAATGGTGGAAAAGGAAATATTTTCACATTAAAAATATACTGAAGCATGCTCACAAACATCTTTGTGACTTGTGCATTCATCTCACAGAGTTGAACCTTTCCTTTGCTTGAGCAGCTCTGAAACACCGTTTTTGTAGAATCTGCAAGTGGACATTTGGAGTGCTTTGAGGCCTATGGTGGAAAACGTAATATCTTCACATAAATCTGGATTGAAGAATTCCGTCAAACTTCTTTGTGATGTGTGCATTCATCTCACAGAGTTGAACCTTAGTTTTCATTGAGCAGTTTTGAAACACTCTTTTTGTAGAATCTGCAAGTGGACATTTGGAGCTCTTGGAGGCCTGTAGTGGAAAAGGAGATATCTTCACATTAAAACCAGACAAATCATTCTCACAAACTTCCTTGTATTCTGTGCATTCATCTCACAGAGTTGAACCTTGGTTGTCATTGAGCAGTTTTGAAATCCTCTTTTTATAGAATCTGCAGGTAGACATTTGGAGCGCCTTGAGGCCTGTGGTGTATAACGAAACATCTTCATATAATAACTAGACAAATGCATTCTGAGAAACTTCTTTGTGATGGGTGCACTCATCTCACGTAGTTGAACCTTTCTTTTGGTGGAGAAGCTTTGAAACACTCTTTTTGTAGAATCTGCAAGTGGACACTTGGAGCGCTTTGAGGCCCATGGTGGGATAAAAAATATCTTCACATAAAAACCAGCCAGAAGCATTCTGACGAACTTCTTGGTGATGTGTGCATTCGTCTCACAGGGTTGAACCTTTCTTTTGATTGAGCAGCTTTGAAAAACTCTTTTTGTAGAATCTGCAAGTGGACATTTGGTGCACATTTGAGCCTATGGTGGAAAAGGAGCTATGTTCACATAATAATTAGACAGAAGCCTATGGGGGAAAAGGGAATATCTTCACTTAAAAAGTATACGGAAACATTCCATCAAACTCCTTTGTAATGTGTGCATTCATCTCACCGAGTAGAACCTTCCTTTCATTGCAGAGTTTTGAAACCCTATTTTTGTAGAATCTACAAGTGGACGTTTGGAGGACTTTGAGGCCTATATTGGAAAAGAAAATTTCTTCACACAAAAAATAGACAGAAGCGTTCTGACAAACTCCTTTGGGATGTGTGCATTCATTGCACAGAGTTGAACCTTTCTTTTTATTGAGCAGTTTGAAACACTCTTTTTGTAGAATCTGCAAGTGGACATTTGGAACGCTTTGAAGCCTATGGTTTAAAAGGAAATATCTTCACCTAAAAACCACCCAGAAGCATTCTGACAAAGTTCTTGGTGATGTGTGCATTCATCTCACGGAGTTGAACCTTTCTTTTGATTGAGCAGACTTGAAACACTATTTTTGTAGAATCTGAAAGTGGATATTTGGAGCGCATTTAGGCCTAGGGTGGAAAAGGAAGTATCTTCAAATAATAACTAGACAGAAGCATTCTGACACACTTCTTTGTGATGTGTGCATTCATCTCACAGAGTTGAACCTTACTTTTCATTGAGCTGTTTTGAAACACTCTTTTTGTTGAATCTTCCAGTGGTCATTTGGAGTGCTTTGAGGCCTATTGTGGAAATGGAAATATCTTCACAAAAAAATTAGACAGAAGCATTCCGACAATCTTCTTGGTTATATGTGCATTCTTCTCACAAAGTTCAACCTTCCTTTTGATTGAGCAGCCCACAAACACTCTTTTTGTAGAATCTGCATGTGGAGTTTTGGAGCACTTTGAGGTCTGTGGTGGAAAATGAAATATCCTCACATAAAAACTAGGCAGAAGAATTCTGACAAACTTCTTTGTGATGTGTACATTCACCTCACAGAGTTGAACCTTAGTTTTCATTGAGCAGTTTTCAAACCCTCTTTTTGTAGAATCTACAAGTGGAGATTTGGAGTGCTTTGATACCTGTGTTGGAAAAGGAAATATATTTACATAAATACTAGACAGAAGCATTCTGACAAACTTCTTTGAAATGTGTGCTTTCATCTCACAGTGTTGGAGTTGAACCTTACTTTTTATTGAGAAGTTTTGAAACATTTTTTTCATATAATCTGCAAGTAGACATTTGGAGCGCCTTGATGCCAATGGTGGAAAAGGAAATATCTTCATATAATAACTAGACAGAAGAGTAAACTATCGCAAGAACAAAAAACCAAACACCACGTATTCTCACTCACAGGTGAGAATTGAACAATGAGAACACATGGACACAGGAAGGGGAACATCACATTTCGGGGACTGTTGTGGGGTGGGGGGAGGGTGGAGGGACAGCATTGGGAGATATACCTAATGCTAGATGACGAGTTGGGAGGTGTAGCGCACCAGCATGGCACATGTATACATATGTAACTTACCTGCACGTTGCGCACATGTACCATAGAGCCTAAAGTATTATAATAATAATAATAATAATAATATTAATAATAAAAGAAGAAGCATTCTGAGAAACTTCTTTGTGATGGGTGCATTCATCTCACAGAGTGGAACATTTCTTTTGGTTGAGCAGCTTTGAATGACTTTTTGGAGAATCTTCAAGTGCACATTTGGAGCGCTTTGTGGCCTATGGTGAAAAAGCAAATATCTTCTCATAAAAACTAGACAGAAGCATTCTGAAAAACGTCTTAGTCATGTATACATTCATCTCAGAGAATTGTACCTTACGTTTCATTGAGCAGTTTTGAAAAACTCTTTCTGTAGTATCTACAAGTGGCCATTTGGAGCACTTTGAGGCCTAAGGTGGAAAAGGAAATATCTTCACATAAAAACCAGACAGAAGCATTCTGACAAACATTTTGTGATGTGTGCATTCATCTCACAGGGTTGGACATTTCTTTTGATTGAGCAGCTTTGAAACACTCTTTTTGTAGGATTTGAAAGTGGACATTTGGAGTGCTTTGTGTCCTATGGTGGAAAAGGAATTATCTTCACATGAAAAATATACAGAAGCATTCTGACAAACTTCTTTGTGATGTGTGCATTCATCTCACAGAGTTGAATCTTACTTTTCATTGAGCAGTTTTGAAACTCTCTGTAGAATCTACAAGTGGACATTTGGAGCACTCTTAGGTCTATGGTGGAAAAGGAATTACCTTAACATAATAACGAGACAGAAGGATTCTGACAAACTCCTTTGTCGTGTGTGCATTCATCTCACAGAGTTGAACCTTACTTTTCATTGAGCAGCTTTGAAACACTCTTTTTGTAGAATCTGCGAGTGGACATTTGTGGCACTTTGAGACCTATGGTGGAAAAGTAAATATGTTCACATAAAAACCAGACAGAAGCATTGTGACAAACTTCTTTGTGATGTGTGCAATTATCTCACAGAATTCAACCTTACTTTTCATTGAGCAGTTTTGTAACACTCTTTATGTAGAATCTGCCCGTGGACATTTGGAGTGCTTTGAGTCCTATTGTGTACATGGAAATATCTTCACATAAAAACTAGACAGAAGCATTCTGACAAACTTCTTGGTGAAGTGTGCATTTATCTCACAGAGTTGAAACTTTCTTTTGATTAAGCAACTTTTAAACACTCTTTTGTAGAATCTGCAAGTGGACATTTCGAGCGCTTTGAGACCAGTGGTGGAAAAGGAAATACCTTCACATAACATCTAGACAGAAGCATTCTGACAAACTACTTTGGATGTGTGCATTCATCTCACAGAGTAGAACTTTAGTTTTCAATGAGCAGTTTTAAAAATCTCTTTTTGTAGAATCTGCAAGTGAACATTTGGAGCACCTTTAGTCCGATGGTGGGAAAGGAAATATCTTCAAATAAAAACTAGACAGAAGGACTCTCACAAACTTCTCTGTGACGGGTGCATTCATCTCACAGAGTTGAACATTTCTTTTGATTGAGCAGCTTTGAAACACGCTTTTTGTAGAATCTGCGAGAGGACATTTGGAGCGTTTTAAAGCCTATTGTGGAAAAGGGAATATCTTCATATGAAAACTAGTCAGAAGAATTCTGACAAACTTCTTCATGATTTGTGAATTCATCTCACAGAGTTGAACCTTACTTTTCATTGAGCAGCCTTGAAGCACTTTCTTTGTAGAATCTGCAAGTGGACATTTGGAGCGCTTTGAGGCCTATGGTGGAAAAAGAAATATCTTCACATAAAATTAGAGGGAAGTATTGTAACACACTTCTTTGTGATGTGTGCATTCACCTCACAGAGTTGAATGATACTTTTCATTGTGCAGTTTTGAAACACTCCTTTTGTAGTATCTGCAAGTGTACATTTGGAGCACTTTGATGCCAATGGTGGAAAAGGAAATATTTTCACATTAAAAATATACTGAAGCATGCTCACAAACATCTTTGTGACTTGTGCATTCATCTCACAGAGTTGAACCTTTCCTTTGCTTGAGCAGCTCTGAAACACCGTTTTTGTAGAATCTGCAAGTGGACATTTGGAGTGCTTTGAGGCCTATGGTGGAAAACGTAATTTCTTCACATAAATCTGGATTGAAGAATTCCGTCAAACTTCTTTGTGATGTGTGCATTCATCTCACAGAGTTGAACCTTAGTTTTCATTGAGCAGTTTTGAAACACTCTTTTTGTAGAATCTGCAAGTGGACATTTGGAGCTCTTGGAGGCCTGTAGTGGAAAAGGAGATATCTTCACATTAAAACCAGACAAATCATTCTCACAAACTTCCTTGTATTCTGTGCATTCATCTCACAGAGTTGAACCCTGGTTGTCATTGAGCAGTTTTGAAATCCTCTTTTTATAGAATCTGCAGGTAGACATTTGGAGCGCCTTGAGGCCTGTGGTGTATAACGAAACATCTTCATATAATAACTAGACAAAAGCATTCTGAGAAACTTCTTTGTGATGGGTGCACTCATCTCACGTAGTTGAACCTTTCTTTTGGTGGAGAAGCTTTGAAACACTCTTTTTGTAGAATCTGCAAGTGGACACTTGGAGCGCTTTGAGGCCCATGGTGGGATAAAAAATATCTTCACATAAAAACCAGCCAGAAGCATTCTGACGAACTTCTTTGTGATGTGTACATTCGTCTCACAGGGTTGAACCTTTCTTTTGAATGAGCAGCCTTGAAAAACTCTTTTTGTAGAATCTGCAAGTGGACATTTGGTGCACATTTGAGCCTATGGTGGAAAAGGAACTATCTTCACATAATAATTAGACAGAAGCCTATGGGGGAAAAGGGAATATCTTCACTTAAAAAGTATACGGAAACATTCCATCAAACTCCTTTGTAATGTGTGCATTCATCTCACCGAGTAGAACCTTCCTTTCATTGAAGAGTTTTGAAACCCTATTTTTGTAGAATCTACAAGTGGACGTTTGGAGGACTTTGAGGCCTATATTGGAAAAGAAAATTTCTTCACACAAAAAATGGACAGAAGCGTTCTGACAAACTCCTTTGGGATGTGTGCATTCATTGCACAGAGTTGAACCTTTCTTTTTATTGAGCAGTTTGAAACACTCTTTCTGTAGAATCTGCAAGTGGACATTTGGAACGCTTTGAAGCCTATGGTTTAAAAGGAAATATCTTCACCTAAAAACCACCCAGAAGCATTCTGACAAAGTTCTTGGTGATGTGTGCATTCATCTCACGGAGTTGAACCTTTCTTTTGATTGAGCAGACTTGAAACACTATTTTTGTAGAATCTGAAAGTGGATATTTGGAGCGCATTTAGGCCTAGGGTGGAAAAGGAAGTATCTTCAAATAATAACTAGACAGAAGCATTCTGACACACTTCTTTGTGATGTGTGCATTCATCTCACAGAGTTGAACCTTACTTTTCATTGAGCTGTTTTGAAACACTCTTTTTGTTGAATCTTCCAGTGGTCATTTGGAGTGCTTTGAGGCCTATTGTGGAAATGGAAATATCTTCACAAAAAAATTAGACAGAAGCATTCCGACAATCTTCTTGGTTATATGTGCATTCTTCTCACAAAGTTCAACCTTCCTTTTGATTGAGCAGGCCACAAACACTCTTTTTGTAGAATCTGCATGTGGAGTTTTGGAGCACTTTGAGGTCTGTGGTGGAAAATGAAATATCCTCACATAAAAACTAGGCAGAAGAATTCTGACAAACTTCTTTGTGATGTGTACATTCACCTCACAGAGTTGAACCTTAGTTTTCATTGAGCAGTTTTCAAACCCTCTTTTTGTAGAATCTACAAGTGGACATTTGGAGTGCTTTGATACCTGTGTTGGAAAAGGAAATATATTTACATAAATACTAGACAGAAGCATTCTGACAAACTTCTTTGAAATGTGTGCTTTCATCTCACAGAGTTGGAGTTGAACCTTGCTTTTTATTGAGAAGTTTTGAAACATTTTTTTCATATAATCTGCAAGTAGACATTTGGAGCGCCTTGATGCCAATGGTGGAAAAGGAAATATCTTCATATAATAACTAGACAGAAGAGTAAACTATCGCAAGAACAAGAAACCAAACACCACGTATTCTCACTCACAGGTGAGAATTGAACAATGAGAACACATGGACACAGGAAGGGGAACATCACATTTCGGGGACTGTTGTGGGGTGGGGGGAGGGTGGAGGGATAGCATTGGGAGATATACCTAATGCTAGATGACGAGTTGGGAGGTGTAGCGCACCAGCATGGCACATGTATACATATGTAACTTACCTGCACGTTGCGCACATGTACCATAGAGCCAAAAGAATACTAATAATAATAATAATAATAATAATAATAATAATAATAAAAGAAGAAGCATTCTGAGAAACTTCTTTGTGATGGGTGCATTCATCTCACAGAGTGGAACATTTCTTTTGGTTGAGCAGCTTTGAATGACTTTTTGGAGAATCTTCAAGTGCACATTTGGAGCGCTTTGTGGCCTATGGTGAAAAAGCAAATATCTTCTCATAAAAACTAGACAGAAGCATTCTGAAAAACGTCTTAGTCATGTATACATTCATCTCAGAGAATTGTACCTTACGTTTCATTGAGCAGTTTTGAAAAACTCTTTCTGTAGTATCTACAAGTGGCCATTTGGAACACTTTGAGGCCTATGGTGGAAAAGGAAATATCTTCACATAAAAACCAGACAGAAGCATTCTGACAAACATTTTGTGATGTGTGCATTCATCTCACAGGGTTGGACATTTCTTTTGATTGAGCAGCTTTGAAACACTCTTTTTGTACGATTTGAAAGTGGACATTTGGAGTGCTTTGTGTCCTATGGTGGAAAAGGAATTATCTTCACATGAAAAATATACAGAAGCATTCTGACAAACTTCTTTGTGATGTGTGCATTCATCTCACAGAGTTGAACCTTACTTTTCATTGAGCAGTTTTGAAACTCTCTGTAGAATCTACAAGTGGACATTTGGAGCACTCTTAGGTCTATGGTGGAAAAGGAATTACCTTAACATAATAACGAGACAGAAGGATTCTGACAAACTCCTTTGTCGTGTGTGCATTCATCTCACAGAGTTGAACCTTACTTTTCATTGAGCAGCTTTGAAACACTCTTTTTGTAGAATCTGCAAGTGGACATTTGTGGCACTTTGAGACCTATGGTGGAAAAGTAAATATGTTCACATAAAAACCAGACAGAAGCATTGTGACAAACTTCTTTGTGATGTGTGCAATTATCTCACAGAATTGAACCTTACTTTTCATTGAGCAGTTTTGTAACACTCTTTATGTAGAATCTGCCAGTGGACATTTGGAGTGCTTTGAGTCCTATTGTGTACATGGAAATATCTTCACATAAAAACTAGACAGAAGCATTCTGACAAACTTCTTGGTGAAGTGTGCATTCATCTCACAGAGTTGAAACTTTCTTTTGATTAAGCAACTTTTAAACACTCTTTTGTAGAATCTGCAAGTGGACATTTCGAGCGCTTTGAGACCAGTGGTGGAAAAGGAAATACCTTCACATAACATCTAGACAGAAGCATTCTGACAAACTACTTTGGATGTGTGCATTCATCTCACAGAGTAGAACTTTAGTTTTCAATGAGCAGTTTTAAAAAACTCTTTTTGTAGAATCTGCAAGTGAACATTTGGAGCACCTTTAGTCCTATGGTGGGAAAGGAAATATCTTCAAATAAAAACTAGACAGAAGGACTCTCACAAACTTCTCTGTGACGGGTGCATTCATCTCACAGAGTTGAACATTTCTTTTGATTGAGCAGCTTTGAAACACGCTTTTTGTAGAATCTGCGAGAGGACATTTGGAGCGTTTTAAAGCCTATTGTGGAAAAGGGAATATCTTCATATAAAAACTAGTCAGAAGAATTCTGACAAACTTCTTCATGATTTGTGAATTCATCTCACAGAGTTGAACCTTACTTTTCATTGAGCAGCCTTGAAGCACTTTCTTTGTAGAATCTGCAAGTGGACATTTGGAGCGCTTTGAGGCCTATGGTGGAAAAAGTAATATCTTCACATAAAATTAGAGGGAAGTTTTGTAACACACTTCTTTGTGATGTGTGCATTCACCTCACAGAGTTGAATGATACTTTTCATTGTGCAGTTTTGAAACACTCCTTTTGTAGTATCTGCAAGTGTACATTTGGAGCACTTTGATGCCAATGGTGGAAAAGGAAATACTTTCACATTAAAAATATACTGAAGCATGCTCACAAACATCTTTGTGACTTGTGCATTCATCTCACAGAGTTGAACCTTTCCTTTGCTTGAGCAGCTCTGAAACACCGTTTTTGTAGAATCTGCAAGTGGACATTTGGAGTGCTTTGAGGCCTATGGTGGAAAACGTAATATCTTCACATAAATCTGGATTGAAGAATTCCGTCAAACTTCTTTGTGATGTGTGCATTCATCTCACAGAGTTGAACCTTAGTTTTCATTGAGCAGTTTTGAAACACTCTTTTTGTAGAATCTGCAAGTGGACATTTGGAGCTCTTGGAGGCCTGTAGTGGAAAAGGAGATATCTTCACATTAAAACCAGACAAATCATTCTCACAAACTTCCTTGTATTCTGTGCATTCATCTCACAGAGTTGAACCTTGGTTGTCATTGAGCAGTTTTGAAATCCTCTTTTTATAGAATCTGCAGGTAGACATTTGGAGCGCCTTGAGGCCTGTGGTGTATAACGAAACATCTTCATATAATAACTAGACAAACGCATTCTGAGAAACTTCTTTGTGATGGGTGCACTCATCTCACGTAGTTGAACCTTTCTTTTGGTAGAGAAGCTTTGAAACACTCTTTTTGTAGAATCTGCAAGTGGACACTTGGAGCGCTTTGAGGCCCATGGTGGGATAAAAAATATCTTCACATAAAAACCAGCCAGAAGCATTCTGACGAACTTCTTTGTGATGTGTGCATTCGTCTCACAGGGTTGAACCTTTCTTTTGATTGAGCAGCTTTGAAAAACTCTTTTTGTAGAATCTGCAAGTGGACATTTGGTGCACATTTGAGCCTATGGTGGAAAAGGAGCTATGTTCACATAATAATTAGACAGAAGCCTATGGGGGAAAAGGGAATATCTTCACTTAAAAAGTATACGGAAACATTCCATCAAACTCCTTTGTAATGTGTGCATTCATCTCACCGAGTAGAACCTTCCTTTCATTGCAGAGTTTTGAAACCCTATTTTTGTAGAATCTACAAGTGGACGTTTGGAGGACTTTGAGGCCTATATTGGAAAAGAAAATTTCTTCACACAAAAAATAGACAGAAGCGTTCTGACAAACTCCTTTGGGATGTGTGCATTCATTGCACAGAGTTGAACCTTTCTTTTTATTGAGCAGTTTGAAACACTCTTTTTGTAGAATCTGCAAGTGGACATTTGGAACGCTTTGAAGCCTATGGTTTAAAAGGAAATATCTTCACCTAAAAACCACCCAGAAGCATTCTGACAAAGTTCTTGGTGATGTGTGCATTCATCTCACGGAGTTGAACCTTTCTTTTGATTGAGCAGACTTGAAACACTATTTTTGTAGAATCTGAAAGTGGATATTTGGAGCGCATTTAGGCCTAGGGTGGAAAAGGAAGTATCTTCGAATAATAACTAGACAGAAGCATTCTGACACACTTCTTTGTGATGTGTGCATTCATCTCACAGAGTTGAACCTTACTTTTCATTGAGCTGTTTTGAAACACTCTTTTTGTTGAATCTTCCAGTGGTCATTTGGAGTGCTTTGAGGCCTATTGTGGAAATGGAAATATCTTCACAAAAAAATTAGACAGAAGCATTCCGACAATCTTCTTGGTTATATGTGCATTCTTCTCACAAAGTTCAACCTTCCTTTTGATTGAGCAAACACTCTTTTTGTAGAATCTGCATGTGGAGTTTTGGAGCACTTTGAGGTCTGTGGTGGAAAATGAAATATCCTCACATAAAAACTAGGCAGAAGAATTCTGACAAACTTCTTTGTGATGTGTACATTCACCTCACAGAGTTGAACCTTAGTTTTCATTGAGCAGTTTTCAAACCCTCTTTTTGTAGAATCTACAAGTGGAGATTTGGAGTGCTTTGATACCTGTGTTGGAAAAGGAAATATATTTACATAAATACTAGACAGAAGCATTCTGACAAACTTCTTTGAAATGTGTGCTTTCATCTCACAGAGTTGGAGTTGAACCTTGCTTTTTATTGAGAAGTTTTGAAACATTTTTTTCATATAATCTGCAAGTAGACATTTGGAGCGCCTTGATGCCAATGGTGGAAAAGGAAATATCTTCATATAATAACTAGACAGAAGAGTAAACTATCGCAAGAACAAAAAACCAAACACCACGTATTCTCACTCACAGGTGAGAATTGAACAATGAGAACACATGGACACAGGAAGGGGAACATCACATTTCGGGGACTGTTGTGGGGTGGGGGGAGGGTGGAGGGATAGCATTGGGAGATATACCTAATGCTAGATGACGAGTTGGGAGGTGTAGCGCACCAGCATGGCACATGTATACATATGTAACTTACCTGCACGTTGCGCACATGTACCATAGAGCCAAAAGAATACTAATAATAATAATAATAATAATAATAATAATAATAATAAAAGAAGAAGCATTCTGAGAAACTTCTTTGTGATGGGTGCATTCATCTCACAGAGTGGAACATTTCTTTTGGTTGAGCAGCTTTGAATGACTTTTTGGAGAATCTTCAAGTGCACATTTGGAGCGCTTTGTGGCCTATGGTGAAAAAGCAAATATCTTCTCATAAAAACTAGACAGAAGCATTCTGAAAAACGTCTTAGTCATGTATACATTCATCTCAGAGAATTGTACCTTACGTTTCATTGAGCAGTTTTGAAAAACTCTTTCTGTAGTATCTACAAGTGGCCATTTGGAGCACTTTGAGGCCTATGGTGGAAAAGGAAATATCTTCACATAAAAACCAGACAGAAGCATTCTGACAAACATTTTGTGATGTGTGCATTCATCTCACAGGGTTGGACATTTCTTTTGATTGAGCAGCTTTGAAACACTCTTTTTGTAGGATTTGAAAGTGGACATTTGGAGTGCTTTGTGTCCTATGGTGGAAAAGGAATTATCTTCACATGAAAAATATACAGAAGCATTCTGACAAACTTCTTTGTGATGTGTGCATTCATCTCACAGAGTTGAACCTTACTTTTCATTGAGCAGTTTTGAAACTCTCTGTAGAATCTACAAGTGGACATTTGGAGCACTCTTAGGTCTATGGTGGAAAAGGAATTACCTTAACATAATAACGAGACAGAAGGATTCTGACAAACTCCTTTGTCGTGTGTGCATTCATCTCACAGAGTTGAACCTTACTTTTCATTGAGCAGCTTTGAAACACTCTTTTTGTAGAATCTGCAAGTGGACATTTGTGGCACTTTGAGACCTATGGTGGAAAAGTAAATATGTTCACATAAAAACCAGACAGAAGCATTGTGACAAACTTCTTTGTGATGTGTGCAATTATCTCACAGAATTGAACCTTACTTTTCATTGAGCAGTTTTGTAACACTCTTTATGTAGAATCTGCCAGTGGACATTTGGAGTGCTTTGAGTCCTATTGTGTACATGGAAATATCTTCACATAAAAACTAGACAGAAGCATTCTGACAAACTTCTTGGTGAAGTGTGCATTCATCTCACAGAGTTGAAACTTTCTTTTGATTAAGCAACTTTTAAACACTCTTTTGTAGAATCTGCAAGTGGACATTTCGAGCGCTTTGAGACCAGTGGTGGAAAAGGAAATACCTTCACATAACATCTAGACAGAAGCATTCTGACAAACTACTTTGGATGTGTGCATTCATCTCACAGAGTAGAACTTTAGTTTTCAATGAGCAGTTTTAAAAAACTCTTTTTGTAGAATCTGCAAGTGAACATTTGGAGCACCTTTAGTCCTATGGTGGGAAAGGAAATATCTTCAAATAAAAACTAGACAGAAGGACTCTCACAAACTTCTCTGTGACGGGTGCATTCATCTCACAGAGTTGAACATTTCTTTTGATTGAGCAGCTTTGAAACACGCTTTTTGTAGAATCTGCGAGAGGACATTTGGAGCGTTTTAAAGCCTATTGTGGAAAAGGGAATATCTTCATATAAAAACTAGTCAGAAGAATTCTGACAAACTTCTTCATGATTTGTGAATTCATCTCACAGAGTTGAACCTTACTTTTCATTGAGCAGCCTTGAAGCACTTTCTTTGTAGAATCTGCAAGTGGACATTTGGAGCGCTTTGAGGCCTATGGTGGAAAAAGTAATATCTTCACATAAAATTAGAGGGAAGTTTTGTAACACACTTCTTTGTGATGTGTGCATTCACCTCACAGAGTTGAATGATACTTTTCATTGTGCAGTTTTGAAACACTCCTTTTGTAGTATCTGCAAGTGTACATTTGGAGCACTTTGATGCCAATGGTGGAAAAGGAAATACTTTCACATTAAAAATATACTGAAGCATGCTCACAAACATCTTTGTGACTTGTGCATTCATCTCACAGAGTTGAACCTTTCCTTTGCTTGAGCAGCTCTGAAACACCGTTTTTGTAGAATCTGCAAGTGGACATTTGGAGTGCTTTGAGGCCTATGGTGGAAAACGTAATATCTTCACATAAATCTGGATTGAAGAATTCCGTCAAACTTCTTTGTGATGTGTGCATTCATCTCACAGAGTTGAACCTTAGTTTTCATTGAGCAGTTTTGAAACACTCTTTTTGTAGAATCTGCAAGTGGACATTTGGAGCTCTTGGAGGCCTGTAGTGGAAAAGGAGATATCTTCACATTAAAACCAGACAAATCATTCTCACAAACTTCCTTGTATTCTGTGCATTCATCTCACAGAGTTGAACCTTGGTTGTCATTGAGCAGTTTTGAAATCCTCTTTTTATAGAATCTGCAGGTAGACATTTGGAGCGCCTTGAGGCCTGTGGTGTATAACGAAACATCTTCATATAATAACTAGACAAACGCATTCTGAGAAACTTCTTTGTGATGGGTGCACTCATCTCACGTAGTTGAACCTTTCTTTTGGTAGAGAAGCTTTGAAACACTCTTTTTGTAGAATCTGCAAGTGGACACTTGGAGCGCTTTGAGGCCCATGGTGGGATAAAAAATATCTTCACATAAAAACCAGCCAGAAGCATTCTGACGAACTTCTTTGTGATGTGTGCATTCGTCTCACAGGGTTGAACCTTTCTTTTGATTGAGCAGCTTTGAAAAACTCTTTTTGTAGAATCTGCAAGTGGACATTTGGTGCACATTTGAGCCTATGGTGGAAAAGGAGCTATGTTCACATAATAATTAGACAGAAGCCTATGGGGGAAAAGGGAATATCTTCACTTAAAAAGTATACGGAAACATTCCATCAAACTCCTTTGTAATGTGTGCATTCATCTCACCGAGTAGAACCTTCCTTTCATTGCAGAGTTTTGAAACCCTATTTTTGTAGAATCTACAAGTGGACGTTTGGAGGACTTTGAGGCCTATATTGGAAAAGAAAATTTCTTCACACAAAAAATAGACAGAAGCGTTCTGACAAACTCCTTTGGGATGTGTGCATTCATTGCACAGAGTTGAACCTTTCTTTTTATTGAGCAGTTTGAAACACTCTTTTTGTAGAATCTGCAAGTGGACATTTGGAACGCTTTGAAGCCTATGGTTTAAAAGGAAATATCTTCACCTAAAAACCACCCAGAAGCATTCTGACAAAGTTCTTGGTGATGTGTGCATTCATCTCACGGAGTTGAACCTTTCTTTTGATTGAGCAGACTTGAAACACTATTTTTGTAGAATCTGAAAGTGGATATTTGGAGCGCATTTAGGCCTAGGGTGGAAAAGGAAGTATCTTCGAATAATAACTAGACAGAAGCATTCTGACACACTTCTTTGTGATGTGTGCATTCATCTCACAGAGTTGAACCTTACTTTTCATTGAGCTGTTTTGAAACACTCTTTTTGTTGAATCTTCCAGTGGTCATTTGGAGTGCTTTGAGGCCTATTGTGGAAATGGAAATATCTTCACAAAAAAATTAGACAGAAGCATTCCGACAATCTTCTTGGTTATATGTGCATTCTTCTCACAAAGTTCAACCTTCCTTTTGATTGAGCAAACACTCTTTTTGTAGAATCTGCATGTGGAGTTTTGGAGCACTTTGAGGTCTGTGGTGGAAAATGAAATATCCTCACATAAAAACTAGGCAGAAGAATTCTGACAAACTTCTTTGTGATGTGTACATTCACCTCACAGAGTTGAACCTTAGTTTTCATTGAGCAGTTTTCAAACCCTCTTTTTGTAGAATCTACAAGTGGAGATTTGGAGTGCTTTGATACCTGTGTTGGAAAAGGAAATATATTTACATAAATACTAGACAGAAGCATTCTGACAAACTTCTTTGAAATGTGTGCTTTCATCTCACAGAGTTGGAGTTGAACCTTGCTTTTTATTGAGAAGTTTTGAAACATTTTTTTCATATAATCTGCAAGTAGACATTTGGAGCGCCTTGATGCCAATGGTGGAAAAGGAAATATCTTCATATAATAACTAGACAGAAGAGTAAACTATCGCAAGAACAAAAAACCAAACACCACGTATTCTCACTCACAGGTGAGAATTGAACAATGAGAACACATGGACACAGGAAGGGGAACATCACATTTCGGGGACTGTTGTGGGGTGGGGGGAGGGTGGAGGGATAGCATTGGGAGATATACCTAATGCTAGATGACGAGTTGGGAGGTGTAGCGCACCAGCATGGCACATGTATACATATGTAACTTACCTGCACGTTGCGCACATGTACCATAGAGCCAAAAGAATACTAATAATAATAATAATAATAATAATAATAATAATAATAATAAAAGAAGAAGCATTCTGAGAAACTTCTTTGTGATGGGTGCATTCATCTCACAGAGTGGAACATTTCTTTTGGTTGAGCAGCTTTGAATGACTTTTTGGAGAATCTTCAAGTGCACATTTGGAGCGCTTTGTGGCCTATGGTGAAAAAGCAAATATCTTCTCATAAAAACTAGACAGAAGCATTCTGAAAAACGTCTTAGTCATGTATACATTCATCTCAGAGAATTGTACCTTACGTTTCATTGAGCAGTTTTGAAAAACTCTTTCTGTAGTATCTACAAGTGGCCATTTGGAACACTTTGAGGCCTATGGTGGAAAAGGAAATATCTTCACATAAAAACCAGACAGAAGCATTCTGACAAACATTTTGTGATGTGTGCATTCATCTCACAGGGTTGGACATTTCTTTTGATTGAGCAGCTTTGAAACACTCTTTTTGTAGGATTTGAAAGTGGACATTTGGAGTGCTTTGTGTCCTATGGTGGAAAAGGAATTATCTTCACATGAAAAATATACAGAAGCATTCTGACAAACTTCTTTGTGATGTGTGCATTCATCTCACAGAGTTGAACCTTACTTTTCATTGAGCAGTTTTGAAACTCTCTGTAGAATCTACAAGTGGACATTTGGAGCACTCTTAGGTCTATGGTGGAAAAGGAATTACCTTAACATAATAACGAGACAGAAGGATTCTGACAAACTCCTTTGTCGTGTGTGCATTCATCTCACAGAGTTGAACCTTACTTTTCATTGAGCAGCTTTGAAACACTCTTTTTGTAGAATCTGCAAGTGGACATTTGTGGCACTTTGAGACCTATGGTGGAAAAGTAAATATGTTCACATAAAAACCAGACAGAAGCATTGTGACAAACTTCTTTGTGATGTGTGCAATTATCTCACAGAATTGAACCTTACTTTTCATTGAGCAGTTTTGTAACACTCTTTATGTAGAATCTGCCAGTGGACATTTGGAGTGCTTTGAGTCCTATTGTGTACATGGAAATATCTTCACATAAAAACTAGACAGAAGCATTCTGACAAACTTCTTGGTGAAGTGTGCATTCATCTCACAGAGTTGAAACTTTCTTTTGATTAAGCAACTTTTAAACACTCTTTTGTAGAATCTGCAAGTGGACATTTCGAGCGCTTTGAGACCAGTGGTGGAAAAGGAAATACCTTCACATAACATCTAGACAGAAGCATTCTGACAAACTACTTTGGATGTGTGCATTCATCTCACAGAGTAGAACTTTAGTTTTCAATGAGCAGTTTTAAAAAACTCTTTTTGTAGAATCTGCAAGTGAACATTTGGAGCACCTTTAGTCCTATGTTGGGAAAGGAAATATCTTCAAATAAAAACTAGACAGAAGGACTCTCACAAACTTCTCTGTGACGGGTGCATTCATCTCACAGAGTTGAACATTTCTTTTGATTGAGCAGCTTTGAAACACGCTTTTTGTAGAATCTGCGAGAGGACATTTGGAGCGTTTTAAAGCCTATTGTGGAAAAGGGAATATCTTCATATGAAAACTAGTCAGAAGAATTCTGACAAACTTCTTCATGATTTGTGAATTCATCTCACAGAGTTGAACCTTACTTTTCATTGAGCAGCCTTGAAGCACTTTCTTTGTAGAATCTGCAAGTGGACATTTGGAGCGCTTTGAGGCCTATGGTGGAAAAAGTAATATCTTCACATAAAATTAGAGGGAAGTATTGTAACACACTTCTTTGTGATGTGTGCATTCACCTCACAGAGTTGAATGATACTTTTCATTGTGCAGTTTTGAAACACTCCTTTTGTAGTATCTGCAAGTGTACATTTGGAGCACTTTGATGCCAATGGTGGAAAAGGAAATACTTTCACATTAAAAATATACTGAAGCATGCTCACAAACATCTTTGTGACTTGTGCATTCATCTCACAGAGTTGAACCTTTCCTTTGCTTGAGCAGCTCTGAAACACCGTTTTTGTAGAATCTGCAAGTGGACATTTGGAGTGCTTTGAGGCCTATGGTGGAAAACGTAATATCTTCACATAAATCTGGATTGAAGAATTCCGTCAAACTTCTTTGTGATGTGTGCATTCATCTCACAGAGTTGAACCTTAGTTTTCATTGAGCAGTTTTGAAACACTCTTTTTGTAGAATCTGCAAGTGGACATTTGGAGCTCTTGGAGGCCTGTAGTGGAAAAGGAGATATCTTCACATTAAAACCAGACAAATCATTCTCACAAACTTCCTTGTATTCTGTGCATTCATCTCACAGAGTTGAACCTTGGTTGTCATTGAGCAGTTTTGAAATCCTCTTTTTATAGAATCTGCAGGTAGACATTTGGAGCGCCTTGAGGCCTGTGGTGTATAACGAAACATCTTCATATAATAACTAGACAAACGCATTCTGAGAAACTTCTTTGGGATGGGTGCACTCATCTCACGTAGTTGAACCTTTCTTTTGGTGGAGAAGCTTTGAAACACTCTTTTTGTAGAATCTGCAAGTGGACACTTGGAGCGCTTTGAGGCCCATGGTGGGATAAAAAATATCTTCACATAAAAACCAGCCAGAAGCATTCTGACGAACTTCTTTGTGATGTGTGCATTCGTCTCACAGGGTTGAACCTTTCTTTTGATTGAGCAGCTTTGAAAAACTCTTTTTGTAGAATCTGCAAGTGGACATTTGGTGCACATTTGAGCCTATGGTGGAAAAGGAGCTATGTTCACATAATAATTAGACAGAAGCCTATGGGGGAAAAGGGAATATCTTCACTTAAAAAGTATACGGAAACATTCCATCAAACTCCTTTGTAATGTGTGCATTCATCTCACCGAGTAGAACCTTCCTTTCATTGCAGAGTTTTGAAACCCTATTTTTGTAGAATCTACAAGTGGACGTTTGGAGGACTTTGAGGCCTATATTGGAAAAGAAAATTTCTTCACACAAAAAATAGACAGAAGCGTTCTGACAAACTCCTTTGGGATGTGTGCATTCATTGCACAGAGTTGAACCTTTCTTTTTATTGAGCAGTTTGAAACACTCTTTTTGTAGAATCTGCAAGTGGACATTTGGAACGCTTTGAAGCCTATGGTTTAAAAGGAAATATCTTCACCTAAAAACCACCCAGAAGCATTCTGACAAAGTTCTTGGTGATGTGTGCATTCATCTCACGGAGTTGAACCTTTCTTTTGATTGAGCAGACTTGAAACACTATTTTTGTAGAATCTGAAAGTGGATATTTGGAGCGCATTTAGGCCTAGGGTGGAAAAGGAAGTATCTTCGAATAATAACTAGACAGAAGCATTCTGACACACTTCTTTGTGATGTGTGCATTCATCTCACAGAGTTGAACCTTACTTTTCATTGAGCTGTTTTGAAACACTCATTTTGTTGAATCTTCCAGTGGTCATTTGGAGTGCTTTGAGGCCTATTGTGGAAATGGAAATATCTTCACAAAAAAATTAGACAGAAGCATTCCGACAATCTTCTTGGTTATATGTGCATTCTTCTCACAAAGTTCAACCTTCCTTTTGATTGAGCAGCCCACAAACACTCTTTTTGTAGAATCTGCATGTGGAGTTTTGGAGCACTTTGAGGTCTGTGGTGGAAAATGAAATATCCTCACATAAAAACTAGGCAGAAGAATTCTGACAAACTTCTTTGTGATGTGTACATTCACCTCACAGAGTTGAACCTTAGTTTTCATTGAGCAGTTTTCAAACCCTCTTTTTGTAGAATCTACAAGTGGAGATTTGGAGTGCTTTGATACCTGTGTTGGAAAAGGAAATATATTTACATAAATACTAGACAGAAGCATTCTGACAAACTTCTTTGAAATGTGTGCTTTCATCTCACAGAGTTGGAGTTGAACCTTCCTTTTTATTGAGAAGTTTTGAAACATTTTTTTCATATAATCTGCAAGTAGACATTTGGAGCGCCTTGATGCCAATGGTGGAAAAGGAAATATCTTCATATAATAACTAGAAAGAAGAGTAAACTATCGCAAGAACAAGAAACCAAACACCACGTATTCTCACTCACAGGTGAGAATTGAACAATGAGAACACATGGACACAGGAAGGGGAACATCACATTTCGGGGACTGTTGTGGGGTGGGGAGAGGTTGGAGGGATAGCATTGGGAGATATACCTAGTGCTAGATGACGAGTTGGGAGGTGTAGCGCACCAGCATGGCACATGTATACATATGTAACTTACCTGCACGTTGCGCACATGTACCATAGAGCCAAAAGAATTATAATAATAATTATAATAATAATAATAATAATAATAATAAAAGAAGAAGCATTCTGAGAAACTTCTTTGTGATGGGTGCATTCATCTCACAGAGTGGAACATTTCTTTTGGTTGAGCAGCTTTGAATGACTTTTTGGAGAATCTTCAAGTGCACATTTGGAGCGCTTTGTGGCCTATGGTGAAAAAGCAAATATCTTCTCATAAAAACTAGACAGAAGCATTCTGAAAAACGTCTTAGTCATGTATACATTCATCTCAGAGAATTGTACCTTACGTTTCATTGAGCAGTTTTGAAAAACTCTTTCTGTAGTATCTACTAGTGGCCATTTGGAGCACTTTGAGGCCTATGGTGGAAAAGGAAATATCTTCACATAAAAACCAGACAGAAGCATTCTGACAAACATTTTGTGATGTGTGCATTCATCTCACAGGGTTGGACATTTCTTTTGATTGAGCAGCTTTGAAACACTCTTTTTGTAGGATTTGAAATTGGACATTTGGAGTGCTTTGTGTCCTATGGTGGAAAAGGAATTATCTTCACATGAAAAATATACAGAAGCATTCTGACAAACTTCTTTGTGATGTTTGCATTCATCTCACAGAGTTGAACCTTACTTTTCATTGAGCAGTTTTGAAACTCTCTGTAGAATCTACAAGTGGACATTTGGAGCACTCTTAGGTCTATGGTGGAAAAGGAATTACCTTAACATAATAACGAGACAGAAGGATTCTGACAAACTCCTTTGTCGTGTGTGCATTCATCTCACAGAGTTGAACCTTACTTTTCATTGAGCAGCTTTGAAACACTCTTTTTGTAGAATCTGCAAGTGGACATTTGTGGCACTTTGAGACCTATGGTGGAAAAGTAAATATGTTCACATAAAAACCAGACAGAAGCATTGTGACAAACTTCTTTGTGATGTGTGCAATTATCTCACAGAATTGAACCTTACTTTTCATTGAGCAGTTTTGTAACACTCTTTATGTAGAATCTGCCAGTGGACATTTGGAGTGCTTTGAGTCCTATTGTGTACATGGAAATATCTTCACATAAAAACTAGACAGAAGCATTCTGACAAACTTCTTGGTGAAGTGTGCATTCATCTCACAGAGTTGAAACTTTCTTTTGATTAAGCAACTTTTAAACACTCTTTTGTAGAATCTGCAAGTGGACATTTCGAGCGCTTTGAGACCAGTGGTGGAAAAGGAAATACCTTCACATAACATCTAGACAGAAGCATTCTGACAAACTACTTTGGATGTGTGCATTCATCTCACAGAGTAGAACTTTAGTTTTCAATGAGCAGTTTTAAAAAACTCTTTTTGTAGAATCTGCAAGTGAACATTTGGAGCACCTTTAGTCCGATGGTGGGGAAGGAAATATCTTCAAATAAAAACTAGACAGAAGGACTCTCACAAACTTCTCTGTGACGGGTGCATTCATCTCACAGAGTTGAACATTTCTTTTGATTGAGCAGCTTTGAAACACGCTTTTTGTAGAATCTGCGAGAGGACATTTGGAGCGTTTTAAAGCCTATTGTGGAAAAGGGAATATCTTCATATAAAAACTAGTCAGAAGAATTCTGACAAACTTCTTCATGATTTGTGAATTCCTCTCACAGAGTTGAACCTTACTTTTCATTGAGCAGCCTTGAAGCACTTTCTTTGTAGAATCTGCAAGTGGACATTTGGAGCGCTTTGAGGCCTATGGTGGAAAAAGAAATATCTTCACATAAAATTAGAGGGAAGTATTGTAACACACTTCTTTGTGATGTGTGCATTCACCTCACAGAGTTGAATGATACTTTTCATTGTGCAGTTTTGAAACACTCCTTTTGTAGTATCTGCAAGTGTACATTTGGAGCACTTTGATGCCAATGGTGGAAAAGGAAATATTTTCACATTAAAAATATACTGAAGCATGCTCACAAACATCTTTGTGACTTGTGCATTCATCTCACAGAGTTGAACCTTTCCTTTGCTTGAGCAGCTCTGAAACACCGTTTTTGTAGAATCTGCAAGTGGACATTTGGAGTGCTTTGAGGCCTATGGTGGAAAACGTAATTTCTTCACATAAATCTGGATTGAAGAATTCCGTCAAACTTCTTTGTGATGTGTGCATTCATCTCACAGAGTTGAACCTTAGTTTTCATTGAGCAGTTTTGAAACACTCTTTTTGTAGAATCTGCAAGTGGACATTTGGAGCTCTTGGAGGCCTGTAGTGGAAAAGGAGATATCTTCACATTAAAACCAGACAAATCATTCTCACAAACTTCCTTGTATTCTGTGCATTCATCTCACAGAGTTGAACCTTGGTTGTCATTGAGCAGTTTTGAAATCCTCTTTTTATAGAATCTGCAGGTAGACATTTGGAGCGCCTTGAGGCCTGTGGTGTATAACGAAACATCTTCATATAATAACTAGACAAATGCATTCTGAGAAACTTCTTTGTGATGGGTGCACTCATCTCACGTAGTTGAACCTTTCTTTTGGTGGAGAAGCTTTGAAACACTCTTTTTGTAGAATCTGCAAGTGGACACTTGGAGCGCTTTGAGGCCCATGGTGGGATAAAAAATATCTTCACATAAAAACCAGCCAGAAGCATTCTGACGAACTTCTTGGTGATGTGTGCATTCGTCTCACAGGGTTGAACCTTTCTTTTGATTGAGCAGCTTTGAAAAACTCTTTTTGTAGAATCTGCAAGTGGACATTTGGTGCACATTTGAGCCTATGGTGGAAAAGGAGCTATGTTCACATAATAATTAGACAGAAGCCTATGGGGGAAAAGGGAATATCTTCACTTAAAAAGTATACGGAAACATTCCATCAAACTCCTTTGTAATGTGTGCATTCATCTCACCGAGTAGAACCTTCCTTTCATTGCAGAGTTTTGAAACCCTATTTTTGTAGAATCTACAAGTGGACGTTTGGAGGACTTTGAGGCCTATATTGGAAAAGAAAATTTCTTCACACAAAAAATAGACAGAAGCGTTCTGACAAACTCCTTTGGGATGTGTGCATTCATTGCACAGAGTTGAACCTTTCTTTTTATTGAGCAGTTTGAAACACTCTTTTTGTAGAATCTGCAAGTGGACATTTGGAACGCTTTGAAGCCTATGGTTTAAAAGGAAATATCTTCACCTAAAAACCACCCAGAAGCATTCTGACAAAGTTCTTGGTGATGTGTGCATTCATCTCACGGAGTTGAACCTTTCTTTTGATTGAGCAGACTTGAAACACTATTTTTGTAGAATCTGAAAGTGGATATTTGGAGCGCATTTAGGCCTAGGGTGGAAAAGGAAGTATCTTCAAATAATAACTAGACAGAAGCATTCTGACACACTTCTTTGTGATGTGTGCATTCATCTCACAGAGTTGAACCTTACTTTTCATTGAGCTGTTTTGAAACACTCTTTTTGTTGAATCTTCCAGTGGTCATTTGGAGTGCTTTGAGGCCTATTGTGGAAATGGAAATATCTTCACAAAAAAATTAGACAGAAGCATTCCGACAATCTTCTTGGTTATATGTGCATTCTTCTCACAAAGTTCAACCTTCCTTTTGATTGAGCAGCCCACAAACACTCTTTTTGTAGAATCTGCATGTGGAGTTTTGGAGCACTTTGAGGTCTGTGGTGGAAAATGAAATATCCTCACATAAAAACTAGGCAGAAGAATTCTGACAAACTTCTTTGTGATGTGTACATTCACCTCACAGAGTTGAACCTTAGTTTTCATTGAGCAGTTTTCAAACCCTCTTTTTGTAGAATCTACAAGTGGAGATTTGGAGTGCTTTGATACCTGTGTTGGAAAAGGAAATATATTTACATAAATACTAGACAGAAGCATTCTGACAAACTTCTTTGAAATGTGTGCTTTCATCTCACAGTGTTGGAGTTGAACCTTACTTTTTATTGAGAAGTTTTGAAACATTTTTTTCATATAATCTGCAAGTAGACATTTGGAGCGCCTTGATGCCAATGGTGGAAAAGGAAATATCTTCATATAATAACTAGACAGAAGAGTAAACTATCGCAAGAACAAAAAACCAAACACCACGTATTCTCACTCACAGGTGAGAATTGAACAATGAGAACACATGGACACAGGAAGGGGAACATCACATTTCGGGGACTGTTGTGGGGTGGGGGGAGGGTGGAGGGACAGCATTGGGAGATATACCTAATGCTAGATGACGAGTTGGGAGGTGTAGCGCACCAGCATGGCACATGTATACATATGTAACTTACCTGCACGTTGCGCACATGTACCATAGAGCCTAAAGTATTATAATAATAATAATAATAATAATATTAATAATAAAAGAAGAAGCATTCTGAGAAACTTCTTTGTGATGGGTGCATTCATCTCACAGAGTGGAACATTTCTTTTGGTTGAGCAGCTTTGAATGACTTTTTGGAGAATCTTCAAGTGCACATTTGGAGCGCTTTGTGGCCTATGGTGAAAAAGCAAATATCTTCTCATAAAAACTAGACAGAAGCATTCTGAAAAACGTCTTAGTCATGTATACATTCATCTCAGAGAATTGTACCTTACGTTTCATTGAGCAGTTTTGAAAAACTCTTTCTGTAGTATCTACAAGTGGCCATTTGGAGCACTTTGAGGCCTAAGGTGGAAAAGGAAATATCTTCACATAAAAACCAGACAGAAGCATTCTGACAAACATTTTGTGATGTGTGCATTCATCTCACAGGGTTGGACATTTCTTTTGATTGAGCAGCTTTGAAACACTCTTTTTGTAGGATTTGAAAGTGGACATTTGGAGTGCTTTGTGTCCTATGGTGGAAAAGGAATTATCTTCACATGAAAAATATACAGAAGCATTCTGACAAACTTCTTTGTGATGTGTGCATTCATCTCACAGAGTTGAATCTTACTTTTCATTGAGCAGTTTTGAAACTCTCTGTAGAATCTACAAGTGGACATTTGGAGCACTCTTAGGTCTATGGTGGAAAAGGAATTACCTTAACATAATAACGAGACAGAAGGATTCTGACAAACTCCTTTGTCGTGTGTGCATTCATCTCACAGAGTTGAACCTTACTTTTCATTGAGCAGCTTTGAAACACTCTTTTTGTAGAATCTGCGAGTGGACATTTGTGGCACTTTGAGACCTATGGTGGAAAAGTAAATATGTTCACATAAAAACCAGACAGAAGCATTGTGACAAACTTCTTTGTGATGTGTGCAATTATCTCACAGAATTGAACCTTACTTTTCATTGAGCAGTTTTGTAACACTCTTTATGTAGAATCTGCCCGTGGACATTTGGAGTGCTTTGAGTCCTATTGTGTACATGGAAATATCTTCACATAAAAACTAGACAGAAGCATTCTGACAAACTTCTTGGTGAAGTGTGCATTTATCTCACAGAGTTGAAACTTTCTTTTGATTAAGCAACTTTTAAACACTCTTTTGTAGAATCTGCAAGTGGACATTTCGAGCGCTTTGAGACCAGTGGTGGAAAAGGAAATACCTTCACATAACATCTAGACAGAAGCATTCTGACAAACTACTTTGGATGTGTGCATTCATCTCACAGAGTAGAACTTTAGTTTTCAATGAGCAGTTTTAAAAATCTCTTTTTGTAGAATCTGCAAGTGAACATTTGGAGCACCTTTAGTCCGATGGTGGGAAAGGAAATATCTTCAAATAAAAACTAGACAGAAGGACTCTCACAAACTTCTCTGTGACGGGTGCATTCATCTCACAGAGTTGAACATTTCTTTTGATTGAGCAGCTTTGAAACACGCTTTTTGTAGAATCTGCGAGAGGACATTTGGAGCGTTTTAAAGCCTATTGTGGAAAAGGGAATATCTTCATATGAAAACTAGTCAGAAGAATTCTGACAAACTTCTTCATGATTTGTGAATTCATCTCACAGAGTTGAACCTTACTTTTCATTGAGCAGCCTTGAAGCACTTTCTTTGTAGAATCTGCAAGTGGACATTTGGAGCGCTTTGAGGCCTATGGTGGAAAAAGAAATATCTTCACATAAAATTAGAGGGAAGTATTGTAACACACTTCTTTGTGATGTGTGCATTCACCTCACAGAGTTGAATGATACTTTTCATTGTGCAGTTTTGAAACACTCCTTTTGTAGTATCTGCAAGTGTACATTTGGAGCACTTTGATGCCAATGGTGGAAAAGGAAATATTTTCACATTAAAAATATACTGAAGCATGCTCACAAACATCTTTGTGACTTGTGCATTCATCTCACAGAGTTGAACCTTTCCTTTGCTTGAGCAGCTCTGAAACACCGTTTTTGTAGAATCTGCAAGTGGACATTTGGAGTGCTTTGAGGCCTATGGTGGAAAACGTAATATCTTCACATAAATCTGGATTGAAGAATTCCGTCAAACTTCTTTGTGATGTGTGCATTCATCTCACAGAGTTGAACCTTAGTTTTCATTGAGCAGTTTTGAAACACTCTTTTTGTAGAATCTGCAAGTGGACATTTGGAGCTCTTGGAGGCCTGTAGTGGAAAAGGAGATATCTTCACATTAAAACCAGACAAATCATTCTCACAAACTTCCTTGTATTCTGTGCATTCATCTCACAGAGTTGAACCTTGGTTGTCATTGAGCAGTTTTGAAATCCTCTTTTTATAGAATCTGCAGGTAGACATTTGGAGCGCCTTGAGGCCTGTGGTGTATAACGAAACATCTTCATATAATAACTAGACAAACGCATTCTGAGAAACTTCTTTGTGATGGGTGCACTCATCTCACGTAGTTGAACCTTTCTTTTGGTGGAGAAGCTTTGAAACACTCTTTTTGTAGAATCTGCAAGTGGACACTTGGAGCGCTTTGAGGCCCATGGTGGGATAAAAAATATCTTCACATAAAAACCAGCCAGAAGCATTCTGACGAACTTCTTGGTGATGTGTGCATTCGTCTCACAGGGTTGAACCTTTCTTTTGATTGAGCAGCTTTGAAAAACTCTTTTTGTAGAATCTGCAAGTGGACATTTGGTGCACATTTGAGCCTATGGTGGAAAAGGAGCTATGTTCACATAATAATTAGACAGAAGCCTATGGGGGAAAAGGGAATATCTTCACTTAAAAAGTATACGGAAACATTCCATCAAACTCCTTTGTAATGTGTGCATTCATCTCACCGAGTAGAACCTTCCTTTCATTGCAGAGTTTTGAAACCCTATTTTTGTAGAATCTACAAGTGGACGTTTGGAGGACTTTGAGGCCTATATTGGAAAAGAAAATTTCTTCACACAAAAAATAGACAGAAGCGTTCTGACAAACTCCTTTGGGATGTGTGCATTCATTGCACAGAGTTGAACCTTTCTTTTTATTGAGCAGTTTGAAACACTCTTTTTGTAGAATCTGCAAGTGGACATTTGGAACGCTTTGAAGCCTATGGTTTAAAAGGAAATATCTTCACCTAAAAACCACCCAGAAGCATTCTGACAAAGTTCTTGGTGATGTGTGCATTCATCTCACGGAGTTGAACCTTTCTTTTGATTGAGCAGACTTGAAACACTATTTTTGTAGAATCTGAAAGTGGATATTTGGAGCGCATTTAGGCCTAGGGTGGAAAAGGAAGTATCTTCGAATAATAACTAGACAGAAGCATTCTGACACACTTCTTTGTGATGTGTGCATTCATCTCACAGAGTTGAACCTTACTTTTCATTGAGCTGTTTTGAAACACTCTTTTTGTTGAATCTTCCAGTGGTCATTTGGAGTGCTTTGAGGCCTATTGTGGAAATGGAAATATCTTCACAAAAAAATTAGACAGAAGCATTCCGACAATCTTCTTGGTTATATGTGCATTCTTCTCACAAAGTTCAACCTTCCTTTTGATTGAGCAGCCCACAAACACTCTTTTTGTAGAATCTGCATGTGGAGTTTTGGAGCACTTTGAGGTCTGTGGTGGAAAATGAAATATCCTCACATAAAAACTAGGCAGAAGAATTCTGACAAACTTCTTTGTGATGTGTACATTCACCTCACAGAGTTGAACCTTAGTTTTCATTGAGCAGTTTTCAAACCCTCTTTTTGTAGAATCTACAAGTGGAGATTTGGAGTGCTTTGATACCTGTGTTGGAAAAGGAAATATATTTACATAAATACTAGACAGAAGCATTCTGACAAACTTCTTTGAAATGTGTGCTTTCATCTCACAGAGTTGGAGTTGAACCTTCCTTTTTATTGAGAAGTTTTGAAACATTTTTTTCATATAATCTGCAAGTAGACATTTGGAGCGCCTTGATGCCAATGGTGGAAAAGGAAATATCTTCATATAATAACTAGAAAGAAGAGTAAACTATCGCAAGAACAAGAAACCAAACACCACGTATTCTCACTCACAGGTGAGAATTGAACAATGAGAACACATGGACACAGGAAGGGGAACATCACATTTCGGGGACTGTTGTGGGGTGGGGAGAGGTTGGAGGGATAGCATTGGGAGATATACCTAGTGCTAGATGACGAGTTGGGAGGTGTAGCGCACCAGCATGGCACATGTATACATATGTAACTTACCTGCACGTTGCGCACATGTACCATAGAGCCAAAAGAATTATAATAATAATTATAATAATAATAATAATAATAATAATAAAAGAAGAAGCATTCTGAGAAACTTCTTTGTGATGGGTGCATTCATCTCACAGAGTGGAACATTTCTTTTGGTTGAGCAGCTTTGAATGACTTTTTGGAGAATCTTCAAGTGCACATTTGGAGCGCTTTGTGGCCTATGGTGAAAAAGCAAATATCTTCTCATAAAAACTAGACAGAAGCATTCTGAAAAACGTCTTAGTCATGTATACATTCATCTCAGAGAATTGTACCTTACGTTTCATTGAGCAGTTTTGAAAAACTCTTTCTGTAGTATCTACTAGTGGCCATTTGGAGCACTTTGAGGCCTATGGTGGAAAAGGAAATATCTTCACATAAAAACCAGACAGAAGCATTCTGACAAACATTTTGTGATGTGTGCATTCATCTCACAGGGTTGGACATTTCTTTTGATTGAGCAGCTTTGAAACACTCTTTTTGTAGGATTTGAAATTGGACATTTGGAGTGCTTTGTGTCCTATGGTGGAAAAGGAATTATCTTCACATGAAAAATATACAGAAGCATTCTGACAAACTTCTTTGTGATGTTTGCATTCATCTCACAGAGTTGAACCTTACTTTTCATTGAGCAGTTTTGAAACTCTCTGTAGAATCTACAAGTGGACATTTGGAGCACTCTTAGGTCTATGGTGGAAAAGGAATTACCTTAACATAATAACGAGACAGAAGGATTCTGACAAACTCCTTTGTCGTGTGTGCATTCATCTCACAGAGTTGAACCTTACTTTTCATTGAGCAGCTTTGAAACACTCTTTTTGTAGAATCTGCGAGTGGACATTTGTGGCACTTTGAGACCTATGGTGGAAAAGTAAATATGTTCACATAAAAACCAGACAGAAGCATTGTGACAAACTTCTTTGTGATGTGTGCAATTATCTCACAGAATTGAACCTTACTTTTCATTGAGCAGTTTTGTAACACTCTTTATGTAGAATCTGCCCGTGGACATTTGGAGTGCTTTGAGTCCTATTGTGTACATGGAAATATCTTCACATAAAAACTAGACAGAAGCATTCTGACAAACTTCTTGGTGAAGTGTGCATTTATCTCACAGAGTTGAAACTTTCTTTTGATTAAGCAACTTTTAAACACTCTTTTGTAGAATCTGCAAGTGGACATTTCGAGCGCTTTGAGACCAGTGGTGGAAAAGGAAATACCTTCACATAACATCTAGACAGAAGCATTCTGACAAACTACTTTGGATGTGTGCATTCATCTCACAGAGTAGAACTTTAGTTTTCAATGAGCAGTTTTAAAAATCTCTTTTTGTAGAATCTGCAAGTGAACATTTGGAGCACCTTTAGTCCGATGGTGGGAAAGGAAATATCTTCAAATAAAAACTAGACAGAAGGACTCTCACAAACTTCTCTGTGACGGGTGCATTCATCTCACAGAGTTGAACATTTCTTTTGATTGAGCAGCTTTGAAACACGCTTTTTGTAGAATCTGCGAGAGGACATTTGGAGCGTTTTAAAGCCTATTGTGGAAAAGGGAATATCTTCATATGAAAACTAGTCAGAAGAATTCTGACAAACTTCTTCATGATTTGTGAATTCATCTCACAGAGTTGAACCTTACTTTTCATTGAGCAGCCTTGAAGCACTTTCTTTGTAGAATCTGCAAGTGGACATTTGGAGCGCTTTGAGGCCTATGGTGGAAAAAGAAATATCTTCACATAAAATTAGAGGGAAGTATTGTAACACACTTCTTTGTGATGTGTGCATTCACCTCACAGAGTTGAATGATACTTTTCATTGTGCAGTTTTGAAACACTCCTTTTGTAGTATCTGCAAGTGTACATTTGGAGCACTTTGATGCCAATGGTGGAAAAGGAAATATTTTCACATTAAAAATATACTGAAGCATGCTCACAAACATCTTTGTGACTTGTGCATTCATCTCACAGAGTTGAACCTTTCCTTTGCTTGAGCAGCTCTGAAACACCGTTTTTGTAGAATCTGCAAGTGGACATTTGGAGTGCTTTGAGGCCTATGGTGGAAAACGTAATATCTTCACATAAATCTGGATTGAAGAATTCCGTCAAACTTCTTTGTGATGTGTGCATTCATCTCACAGAGTTGAACCTTAGTTTTCATTGAGCAGTTTTGAAACACTCTTTTTGTAGAATCTGCAAGTGGACATTTGGAGCTCTTGGAGGCCTGTAGTGGAAAAGGAGATATCTTCACATTAAAACCAGACAAATCATTCTCACAAACTTCCTTGTATTCTGTGCATTCATCTCACAGAGTTGAACCTTGGTTGTCATTGAGCAGTTTTGAAATCCTCTTTTTATAGAATCTGCAGGTAGACATTTGGAGCGCCTTGAGGCCTGTGGTGTATAACGAAACATCTTCATATAATAACTAGACAAACGCATTCTGAGAAACTTCTTTGTGATGGGTGCACTCATCTCACGTAGTTGAACCTTTCTTTTGGTGGAGAAGCTTTGAAACACTCTTTTTGTAGAATCTGCAAGTGGACACTTGGAGCGCTTTGAGGCCCATGGTGGGATAAAAAATATCTTCACATAAAAACCAGCCAGAAGCATTCTGACGAACTTCTTGGTGATGTGTGCATTCGTCTCACAGGGTTGAACCTTTCTTTTGATTGAGCAGCTTTGAAAAACTCTTTTTGTAGAATCTGCAAGTGGACATTTGGTGCACATTTGAGCCTATGGTGGAAAAGGAGCTATGTTCACATAATAATTAGACAGAAGCCTATGGGGGAAAAGGGAATATCTTCACTTAAAAAGTATACGGAAACATTCCATCAAACTCCTTTGTAATGTGTGCATTCATCTCACCGAGTAGAACCTTCCTTTCATTGCAGAGTTTTGAAACCCTATTTTTGTAGAATCTACAAGTGGACGTTTGGAGGACTTTGAGGCCTATATTGGAAAAGAAAATTTCTTCACACAAAAAATAGACAGAAGCGTTCTGACAAACTCCTTTGGGATGTGTGCATTCATTGCACAGAGTTGAACCTTTCTTTTTATTGAGCAGTTTGAAACACTCTTTTTGTAGAATCTGCAAGTGGACATTTGGAACGCTTTGAAGCCTATGGTTTAAAAGGAAATATCTTCACCTAAAAACCACCCAGAAGCATTCTGACAAAGTTCTTGGTGATGTGTGCATTCATCTCACGGAGTTGAACCTTTCTTTTGATTGAGCAGACTTGAAACACTATTTTTGTAGAATCTGAAAGTGGATATTTGGAGCGCATTTAGGCCTAGGGTGGAAAAGGAAGTATCTTCGAATAATAACTAGACAGAAGCATTCTGACACACTTCTTTGTGATGTGTGCATTCATCTCACAGAGTTGAACCTTACTTTTCATTGAGCTGTTTTGAAACACTCTTTTTGTTGAATCTTCCAGTGGTCATTTGGAGTGCTTTGAGGCCTATTGTGGAAATGGAAATATCTTCACAAAAAAATTAGACAGAAGCATTCCGACAATCTTCTTGGTTATATGTGCATTCTTCTCACAAAGTTCAACCTTCCTTTTGATTGAGCAGCCCACAAACACTCTTTTTGTAGAATCTGCATGTGGAGTTTTGGAGCACTTTGAGGTCTGTGGTGGAAAATGAAATATCCTCACATAAAAACTAGGCAGAAGAATTCTGACAAACTTCTTTGTGATGTGTACATTCACCTCACAGAGTTGAACCTTAGTTTTCATTGAGCAGTTTTCAAACCCTCTTTTTGTAGAATCTACAAGTGGAGATTTGGAGTGCTTTGATACCTGTGTTGGAAAAGGAAATATATTTACATAAATACTAGACAGAAGCATTCTGACAAACTTCTTTGAAATGTGTGCTTTCATCTCACAGAGTTGGAGTTGAACCTTCCTTTTTATTGAGAAGTTTTGAAACATTTTTTTCATATAATCTGCAAGTAGACATTTGGAGCGCCTTGATGCCAATGGTGGAAAAGGAAATATCTTCATATAATAACTAGAAAGAAGAGTAAACTATCGCAAGAACAAGAAACCAAACACCACGTATTCTCACTCACAGGTGAGAATTGAACAATGAGAACACATGGACACAGGAAGGGGAACATCACATTTCGGGGACTGTTGTGGGGTGGGGAGAGGTTGGAGGGATAGCATTGGGAGATATACCTAGTGCTAGATGACGAGTTGGGAGGTGTAGCGCACCAGCATGGCACATGTATACATATGTAACTTACCTGCACGTTGCGCACATGTACCATAGAGCCAAAAGAATTATAATAATAATTATAATAATAATAATAATAATAATAATAAAAGAAGAAGCATTCTGAGAAACTTCTTTGTGATGGGTGCATTCATCTCACAGAGTGGAACATTTCTTTTGGTTGAGCAGCTTTGAATGACTTTTTGGAGAATCTTCAAGTGCACATTTGGAGCGCTTTGTGGCCTATGGTGAAAAAGCAAATATCTTCTCATAAAAACTAGACAGAAGCATTCTGAAAAACGTCTTAGTCATGTATACATTCATCTCAGAGAATTGTACCTTACGTTTCATTGAGCAGTTTTGAAAAACTCTTTCTGTAGTATCTACTAGTGGCCATTTGGAGCACTTTGAGGCCTATGGTGGAAAAGGAAATATCTTCACATAAAAACCAGACAGAAGCATTCTGACAAACATTTTGTGATGTGTGCATTCATCTCACAGGGTTGGACATTTCTTTTGATTGAGCAGCTTTGAAACACTCTTTTTGTAGGATTTGAAATTGGACATTTGGAGTGCTTTGTGTCCTATGGTGGAAAAGGAATTATCTTCACATGAAAAATATACAGAAGCATTCTGACAAACTTCTTTGTGATGTTTGCATTCATCTCACAGAGTTGAACCTTACTTTTCATTGAGCAGTTTTGAAACTCTCTGTAGAATCTACAAGTGGACATTTGGAGCACTCTTAGGTCTATGGTGGAAAAGGAATTACCTTAACATAATAACGAGACAGAAGGATTCTGACAAACTCCTTTGTCGTGTGTGCATTCATCTCACAGAGTTGAACCTTACTTTTCATTGAGCAGCTTTGAAACACTCTTTTTGTAGAATCTGCAAGTGGACATTTGTGGCACTTTGAGACCTATGGTGGAAAAGTAAATATGTTCACATAAAAACCAGACAGAAGCATTGTGACAAACTTCTTTGTGATGTGTGCAATTATCTCACAGAATTGAACCTTACTTTTCATTGAGCAGTTTTGTAACACTCTTTATGTAGAATCTGCCAGTGGACATTTGGAGTGCTTTGAGTCCTATTGTGTACATGGAAATATCTTCACATAAAAACTAGACAGAAGCATTCTGACAAACTTCTTGGTGAAGTGTGCATTCATCTCACAGAGTTGAAACTTTCTTTTGATTAAGCAACTTTTAAACACTCTTTTGTAGAATCTGCAAGTGGACATTTCGAGCGCTTTGAGACCAGTGGTGGAAAAGGAAATACCTTCACATAACATCTAGACAGAAGCATTCTGACAAACTACTTTGGATGTGTGCATTCATCTCACAGAGTAGAACTTTAGTTTTCAATGAGCAGTTTTAAAAAACTCTTTTTGTAGAATCTGCAAGTGAACATTTGGAGCACCTTTAGTCCGATGGTGGGGAAGGAAATATCTTCAAATAAAAACTAGACAGAAGGACTCTCACAAACTTCTCTGTGACGGGTGCATTCATCTCACAGAGTTGAACATTTCTTTTGATTGAGCAGCTTTGAAACACGCTTTTTGTAGAATCTGCGAGAGGACATTTGGAGCGTTTTAAAGCCTATTGTGGAAAAGGGAATATCTTCATATAAAAACTAGTCAGAAGAATTCTGACAAACTTCTTCATGATTTGTGAATTCCTCTCACAGAGTTGAACCTTACTTTTCATTGAGCAGCCTTGAAGCACTTTCTTTGTAGAATCTGCAAGTGGACATTTGGAGCGCTTTGAGGCCTATGGTGGAAAAAGAAATATCTTCACATAAAATTAGAGGGAAGTATTGTAACACACTTCTTTGTGATGTGTGCATTCACCTCACAGAGTTGAATGATACTTTTCATTGTGCAGTTTTGAAACACTCCTTTTGTAGTATCTGCAAGTGTACATTTGGAGCACTTTGATGCCAATGGTGGAAAAGGAAATATTTTCACATTAAAAATATACTGAAGCATGCTCACAAACATCTTTGTGACTTGTGCATTCATCTCACAGAGTTGAACCTTTCCTTTGCTTGAGCAGCTCTGAAACACCGTTTTTGTAGAATCTGCAAGTGGACATTTGGAGTGCTTTGAGGCCTATGGTGGAAAACGTAATTTCTTCACATAAATCTGGATTGAAGAATTCCGTCAAACTTCTTTGTGATGTGTGCATTCATCTCACAGAGTTGAACCTTAGTTTTCATTGAGCAGTTTTGAAACACTCTTTTTGTAGAATCTGCAAGTGGACATTTGGAGCTCTTGGAGGCCTGTAGTGGAAAAGGAGATATCTTCACATTAAAACCAGACAAATCATTCTCACAAACTTCCTTGTATTCTGTGCATTCATCTCACAGAGTTGAACCTTGGTTGTCATTGAGCAGTTTTGAAATCCTCTTTTTATAGAATCTGCAGGTAGACATTTGGAGCGCCTTGAGGCCTGTGGTGTATAACGAAACATCTTCATATAATAACTAGACAAATGCATTCTGAGAAACTTCTTTGTGATGGGTGCACTCATCTCACGTAGTTGAACCTTTCTTTTGGTGGAGAAGCTTTGAAACACTCTTTTTGTAGAATCTGCAAGTGGACACTTGGAGCGCTTTGAGGCCCATGGTGGGATAAAAAATATCTTCACATAAAAACCAGCCAGAAGCATTCTGACGAACTTCTTGGTGATGTGTGCATTCGTCTCACAGGGTTGAACCTTTCTTTTGATTGAGCAGCTTTGAAAAACTCTTTTTGTAGAATCTGCAAGTGGACATTTGGTGCACATTTGAGCCTATGGTGGAAAAGGAGCTATGTTCACATAATAATTAGACAGAAGCCTATGGGGGAAAAGGGAATATCTTCACTTAAAAAGTATACGGAAACATTCCATCAAACTCCTTTGTAATGTGTGCATTCATCTCACCGAGTAGAACCTTCCTTTCATTGCAGAGTTTTGAAACCCTATTTTTGTAGAATCTACAAGTGGACGTTTGGAGGACTTTGAGGCCTATATTGGAAAAGAAAATTTCTTCACACAAAAAATAGACAGAAGCGTTCTGACAAACTCCTTTGGGATGTGTGCATTCATTGCACAGAGTTGAACCTTTCTTTTTATTGAGCAGTTTGAAACACTCTTTTTGTAGAATCTGCAAGTGGACATTTGGAACGCTTTGAAGCCTATGGTTTAAAAGGAAATATCTTCACCTAAAAACCACCCAGAAGCATTCTGACAAAGTTCTTGGTGATGTGTGCATTCATCTCACGGAGTTGAACCTTTCTTTTGATTGAGCAGACTTGAAACACTATTTTTGTAGAATCTGAAAGTGGATATTTGGAGCGCATTTAGGCCTAGGGTGGAAAAGGAAGTATCTTCAAATAATAACTAGACAGAAGCATTCTGACACACTTCTTTGTGATGTGTGCATTCATCTCACAGAGTTGAACCTTACTTTTCATTGAGCTGTTTTGAAACACTCTTTTTGTTGAATCTTCCAGTGGTCATTTGGAGTGCTTTGAGGCCTATTGTGGAAATGGAAATATCTTCACAAAAAAATTAGACAGAAGCATTCCGACAATCTTCTTGGTTATATGTGCATTCTTCTCACAAAGTTCAACCTTCCTTTTGATTGAGCAGCCCACAAACACTCTTTTTGTAGAATCTGCATGTGGAGTTTTGGAGCACTTTGAGGTCTGTGGTGGAAAATGAAATATCCTCACATAAAAACTAGGCAGAAGAATTCTGACAAACTTCTTTGTGATGTGTACATTCACCTCACAGAGTTGAACCTTAGTTTTCATTGAGCAGTTTTCAAACCCTCTTTTTGTAGAATCTACAAGTGGAGATTTGGAGTGCTTTGATACCTGTGTTGGAAAAGGAAATATATTTACATAAATACTAGACAGAAGCATTCTGACAAACTTCTTTGAAATGTGTGCTTTCATCTCACAGTGTTGGAGTTGAACCTTACTTTTTATTGAGAAGTTTTGAAACATTTTTTTCATATAATCTGCAAGTAGACATTTGGAGCGCCTTGATGCCAATGGTGGAAAAGGAAATATCTTCATATAATAACTAGACAGAAGAGTAAACTATCGCAAGAACAAAAAACCAAACACCACGTATTCTCACTCACAGGTGAGAATTGAACAATGAGAACACATGGACACAGGAAGGGGAACATCACATTTCGGGGACTGTTGTGGGGTGGGGGGAGGGTGGAGGGACAGCATTGGGAGATATACCTAATGCTAGATGACGAGTTGGGAGGTGTAGCGCACCAGCATGGCACATGTATACATATGTAACTTACCTGCACGTTGCGCACATGTACCATAGAGCCTAAAGTATTATAATAATAATAATAATAATAATATTAATAATAAAAGAAGAAGCATTCTGAGAAACTTCTTTGTGATGGGTGCATTCATCTCACAGAGTGGAACATTTCTTTTGGTTGAGCAGCTTTGAATGACTTTTTGGAGAATCTTCAAGTGCACATTTGGAGCGCTTTGTGGCCTATGGTGAAAAAGCAAATATCTTCTCATAAAAACTAGACAGAAGCATTCTGAAAAACGTCTTAGTCATGTATACATTCATCTCAGAGAATTGTACCTTACGTTTCATTGAGCAGTTTTGAAAAACTCTTTCTGTAGTATCTACAAGTGGCCATTTGGAGCACTTTGAGGCCTAAGGTGGAAAAGGAAATATCTTCACATAAAAACCAGACAGAAGCATTCTGACAAACATTTTGTGATGTGTGCATTCATCTCACAGGGTTGGACATTTCTTTTGATTGAGCAGCTTTGAAACACTCTTTTTGTAGGATTTGAAAGTGGACATTTGGAGTGCTTTGTGTCCTATGGTGGAAAAGGAATTATCTTCACATGAAAAATATACAGAAGCATTCTGACAAACTTCTTTGTGATGTGTGCATTCATCTCACAGAGTTGAATCTTACTTTTCATTGAGCAGTTTTGAAACTCTCTGTAGAATCTACAAGTGGACATTTGGAGCACTCTTAGGTCTATGGTGGAAAAGGAATTACCTTAACATAATAACGAGACAGAAGGATTCTGACAAACTCCTTTGTCGTGTGTGCATTCATCTCACAGAGTTGAACCTTACTTTTCATTGAGCAGCTTTGAAACACTCTTTTTGTAGAATCTGCGAGTGGACATTTGTGGCACTTTGAGACCTATGGTGGAAAAGTAAATATGTTCACATAAAAACCAGACAGAAGCATTGTGACAAACTTCTTTGTGATGTGTGCAATTATCTCACAGAATTGAACCTTACTTTTCATTGAGCAGTTTTGTAACACTCTTTATGTAGAATCTGCCCGTGGACATTTGGAGTGCTTTGAGTCCTATTGTGTACATGGAAATATCTTCACATAAAAACTAGACAGAAGCATTCTGACAAACTTCTTGGTGAAGTGTGCATTTATCTCACAGAGTTGAAACTTTCTTTTGATTAAGCAACTTTTAAACACTCTTTTGTAGAATCTGCAAGTGGACATTTCGAGCGCTTTGAGACCAGTGGTGGAAAAGGAAATACCTTCACATAACATCTAGACAGAAGCATTCTGACAAACTACTTTGGATGTGTGCATTCATCTCACAGAGTAGAACTTTAGTTTTCAATGAGCAGTTTTAAAAATCTCTTTTTGTAGAATCTGCAAGTGAACATTTGGAGCACCTTTAGTCCGATGGTGGGAAAGGAAATATCTTCAAATAAAAACTAGACAGAAGGACTCTCACAAACTTCTCTGTGACGGGTGCATTCATCTCACAGAGTTGAACATTTCTTTTGATTGAGCAGCTTTGAAACACGCTTTTTGTAGAATCTGCGAGAGGACATTTGGAGCGTTTTAAAGCCTATTGTGGAAAAGGGAATATCTTCATATGAAAACTAGTCAGAAGAATTCTGACAAACTTCTTCATGATTTGTGAATTCATCTCACAGAGTTGAACCTTACTTTTCATTGAGCAGCCTTGAAGCACTTTCTTTGTAGAATCTGCAAGTGGACATTTGGAGCGCTTTGAGGCCTATGGTGGAAAAAGAAATATCTTCACATAAAATTAGAGGGAAGTATTGTAACACACTTCTTTGTGATGTGTGCATTCACCTCACAGAGTTGAATGATACTTTTCATTGTGCAGTTTTGAAACACTCCTTTTGTAGTATCTGCAAGTGTACATTTGGAGCACTTTGATGCCAATGGTGGAAAAGGAAATATTTTCACATTAAAAATATACTGAAGCATGCTCACAAACATCTTTGTGACTTGTGCATTCATCTCACAGAGTTGAACCTTTCCTTTGCTTGAGCAGCTCTGAAACACCGTTTTTGTAGAATCTGCAAGTGGACATTTGGAGTGCTTTGAGGCCTATGGTGGAAAACGTAATATCTTCACATAAATCTGGATTGAAGAATTCCGTCAAACTTCTTTGTGATGTGTGCATTCATCTCACAGAGTTGAACCTTAGTTTTCATTGAGCAGTTTTGAAACACTCTTTTTGTAGAATCTGCAAGTGGACATTTGGAGCTCTTGGAGGCCTGTAGTGGAAAAGGAGATATCTTCACATTAAAACCAGACAAATCATTCTCACAAACTTCCTTGTATTCTGTGCATTCATCTCACAGAGTTGAACCTTGGTTGTCATTGAGCAGTTTTGAAATCCTCTTTTTATAGAATCTGCAGGTAGACATTTGGAGCGCCTTGAGGCCTGTGGTGTATAACGAAACATCTTCATATAATAACTAGACAAACGCATTCTGAGAAACTTCTTTGTGATGGGTGCACTCATCTCACGTAGTTGAACCTTTCTTTTGGTGGAGAAGCTTTGAAACACTCTTTTTGTAGAATCTGCAAGTGGACACTTGGAGCGCTTTGAGGCCCATGGTGGGATAAAAAATATCTTCACATAAAAACCAGCCAGAAGCATTCTGACGAACTTCTTGGTGATGTGTGCATTCGTCTCACAGGGTTGAACCTTTCTTTTGATTGAGCAGCTTTGAAAAACTCTTTTTGTAGAATCTGCAAGTGGACATTTGGTGCACATTTGAGCCTATGGTGGAAAAGGAGCTATGTTCACATAATAATTAGACAGAAGCCTATGGGGGAAAAGGGAATATCTTCACTTAAAAAGTATACGGAAACATTCCATCAAACTCCTTTGTAATGTGTGCATTCATCTCACCGAGTAGAACCTTCCTTTCATTGCAGAGTTTTGAAACCCTATTTTTGTAGAATCTACAAGTGGACGTTTGGAGGACTTTGAGGCCTATATTGGAAAAGAAAATTTCTTCACACAAAAAATAGACAGAAGCGTTCTGACAAACTCCTTTGGGATGTGTGCATTCATTGCACAGAGTTGAACCTTTCTTTTTATTGAGCAGTTTGAAACACTCTTTTTGTAGAATCTGCAAGTGGACATTTGGAACGCTTTGAAGCCTATGGTTTAAAAGGAAATATCTTCACCTAAAAACCACCCAGAAGCATTCTGACAAAGTTCTTGGTGATGTGTGCATTCATCTCACGGAGTTGAACCTTTCTTTTGATTGAGCAGACTTGAAACACTATTTTTGTAGAATCTGAAAGTGGATATTTGGAGCGCATTTAGGCCTAGGGTGGAAAAGGAAGTATCTTCGAATAATAACTAGACAGAAGCATTCTGACACACTTCTTTGTGATGTGTGCATTCATCTCACAGAGTTGAACCTTACTTTTCATTGAGCTGTTTTGAAACACTCTTTTTGTTGAATCTTCCAGTGGTCATTTGGAGTGCTTTGAGGCCTATTGTGGAAATGGAAATATCTTCACAAAAAAATTAGACAGAAGCATTCCGACAATCTTCTTGGTTATATGTGCATTCTTCTCACAAAGTTCAACCTTCCTTTTGATTGAGCAGCCCACAAACACTCTTTTTGTAGAATCTGCATGTGGAGTTTTGGAGCACTTTGAGGTCTGTGGTGGAAAATGAAATATCCTCACATAAAAACTAGGCAGAAGAATTCTGACAAACTTCTTTGTGATGTGTACATTCACCTCACAGAGTTGAACCTTAGTTTTCATTGAGCAGTTTTCAAACCCTCTTTTTGTAGAATCCACAAGTGGAGATTTGGAGTGCTTTGATACCTGTGTTGGAAAAGGAAATATATTTACATAAATACTAGACAGAAGCATTCTGACAAACTTCTTTGAAATGTGTGCTTTCATCTCACAGAGTTGGAGTTGAACCTTGCTTTTTATTGAGAAGTTTTGAAACATTTTTTTCATATAATCTGCAAGTAGACATTTGGAGCGCCTTGATGCCAATGGTGGAAAAGGAAATATCTTCATATAATAACTAGACAGAAGAGTAAACTATCGCAAGAACAAAAAACCAAACACCACGTATTCTCACTCACCGGTGAGAATTGAACAATGAGAACACATGGACACAGGAAGGGGAACATCACATTTCGGGGACTGTTGTGGGGTGGGGGGAGGGTGGAGGGATAGCATTGGGAGATATACCTAATGCTAGATGACGAGTTGGGAGGTGTAGCGCACCAGCATGGCACATGTATACATATGTAAATTACCTGCACGTTGCGCACATGTACCATAGAGCCAAAAGAATACTACTACTAATAATAATAATAATAATAATAATAATAATAATAATAAAAGAAGAAGCATTCTGAGAAACTTCTTTGTGATGGGTGCATTCATCTCACAGAGTGGAACATTTCTTTTGGTTGAGCAGCTTTGAATGACTTTTTGGAGAATCTTCAAGTGCACATTTGGAGCGCTTTGTGGCCTATGGTGAAAAAGCAAATATCTTCTCATAAAAACTAGACAGAAGCATTCTGAAAAACGTCTTAGTCATGTATACATTCATCTCAGAGAATTGTACCTTACGTTTCATTGAGCAGTTTTGAAAAACTCTTTCTGTAGTATCTACAAGTGGCCATTTGGAACACTTTGAGGCCTATGGTGGAAAAGGAAATATCTTCACATAAAAACCAGACAGAAGCATTCTGACAAACATTTTGTGATGTGTGCATTCATCTCACAGGGTTGGACATTTCTTTTGATTGAGCAGCTTTGAAACACTCTTTTTGTAGGATTTGAAAGTGGACATTTGGAGTGCTTTGTGTCCTATGGTGGAAAAGGAATTATCTTCACATGAAAAATATACAGAAGCATTCTGACAAACTTCTTTGTGATGTGTGCATTCATCTCACAGAGTTGAACCTTACTTTTCATTGAGCAGTTTTGAAACTCTCTGTAGAATCTACAAGTGGACATTTGGAGCACTCTTAGGTCTATGGTGGAAAAGGAATTACCTTAACATAATAACGAGACAGAAGGATTCTGACAAACTCCTTTGTCGTGTGTGCATTCATCTCACAGAGTTGAACCTTACTTTTCATTGAGCAGCTTTGAAACACTCTTTTTGTAGAATCTGCAAGTGGACATTTGTGGCACTTTGAGACCTATGGTGGAAAAGTAAATATGTTCACATAAAAACCAGACAGAAGCATTGTGACAAACTTCTTTGTGATGTGTGCAATTATCTCACAGAATTGAACCTTACTTTTCATTGAGCAGTTTTGTAACACTCTTTATGTAGAATCTGCCAGTGGACATTTGGAGTGCTTTGAGTCCTATTGTGTACATGGAAATATCTTCACATAAAAACTAGACAGAAGCATTCTGACAAACTTCTTGGTGAAGTGTGCATTCATCTCACAGAGTTGAAACTTTCTTTTGATTAAGCAACTTTTAAACACTCTTTTGTAGAATCTGCAAGTGGACATTTCGAGCGCTTTGAGACCAGTGGTGGAAAAGGAAATACCTTCACATAACATCTAGACAGAAGCATTCTGACAAACTACTTTGGATGTGTGCATTCATCTCACAGAGTAGAACTTTAGTTTTCAATGAGCAGTTTTAAAAAACTCTTTTTGTAGAATCTGCAAGTGAACATTTGGAGCACCTTTAGTCCTATGGTGGGAAAGGAAATATCTTCAAATAAAAACTAGAGAGAAGGACTCTCACAAACTTCTCTGTGACGGGTGCATTCATCTCACAGAGTTGAACATTTCTTTTGATTGAGCAGCTTTGAAACACGCTTTTTGTAGAATCTGCGAGAGGACATTTGGAGCGTTTTAAAGCCTATTGTGGAAAAGGGAATATCTTCATATAAAAACTAGTCAGAAGAATTCTGACAAACTTCTTCATGATTTGTGAATTCATCTCACAGAGTTGAACCTTACTTTTCATTGAGCAGCCTTGAAGCACTTTCTTTGTAGAATCTGCAAGTGGACATTTGGAGCGCTTTGAGGCCTATGGTGGAAAAAGAAATATCTTCACATAAAATTAGAGGGAAGTATTGTAACACACTTCTTTGTGATGTGTGCATTCACCTCACAGAGTTGAATGATACTTTTCATTGTGCAGTTTTGAAACACTCCTTTTGTAGTATCTGCAAGTGTACATTTGGAGCACTTTGATGCCAATGGTGGAAAAGGAAATATTTTCACATTAAAAATATACTGAAGCATGCTCACAAACATCTTTGTGACTTGTGCATTCATCTCACAGAGTTGAACCTTTCCTTTGCTTGAGCAGCTCTGAAACACCGTTTTTGTAGAATCTGCAAGTGGACATTTGGAGTGCTTTGAGGCCTATGGTGGAAAACGTAATATCTTCACATAAATCTGGATTGAAGAATTCCGTCAAACTTCTTTGTGATGTGTGCATTCATCTCACAGAGTTGAACCTTAGTTTTCATTGAGCAGTTTTGAAACACTCTTTTTGTAGAATCTGCAAGTGGACATTTGGAGCTCTTGGAGGCCTGTAGTGGAAAAGGAGATATCTTCACATTAAAACCAGACAAATCATTCTCACAAACTTCCTTGTATTCTGTGCATTCATCTCACAGAGTTGAACCTTGGTTGTCATTGAGCAGTTTTGAAATCCTCTTTTTATAGAATCTGCAGGTAGACATTTGGAGCGCCTTGAGGCCTGTGGTGTATAACGAAACATCTTCATATAATAACTAGACAAACGCATTCTGAGAAACTTCTTTGTGATGGGTGCACTCATCTCACGTAGTTGAACCTTTCTTTTGGTGGAGAAGCTTTGAAACACTCTTTTTGTAGAATCTGCAAGTGGACACTTGGAGCGCTTTGAGGCCCATGGTGGGATAAAAAATATCTTCACATAAAAACCAGCCAGAAGCATTCTGACGAACTTCTTGGTGATGTGTGCATTCGTCTCACAGGGTTGAACCTTTCTTTTGATTGAGCAGCTTTGAAAAACTCTTTTTGTAGAATCTGCAAGTGGACATTTGGTGCACATTTGAGCCTATGGTGGAAAAGGAGCTATGTTCACATAATAATTAGACAGAAGCCTATGGGGGAAAAGGGAATATCTTCACTTAAAAAGTATACGGAAACATTCCATCAAACTCCTTTGTAATGTGTGCGTTCATCTCACCGAGTAGAACCTTCCTTTCATTGCAGCGTTTTGAAACCCTATTTTTGTAGAATCTACAAGTGGACGTTTGGAGGACTTTGAGGCCTATATTGGAAAAGAAAATTTCTTCACACAAAAAATAGACAGAAGCGTTCTGACAAACTCCTTTGGGATGTGTGCATTCATTGCACAGAGTTGAACCTTTCTTTTTATTGAGCAGTTTGAAACACTCTTTTTGTAGAATCTGCAAGTGGACATTTGGAACGCTTTGAAGCCTATGGTTTAAAAGGAAATATCTTCACCTAAAAACCACCCAGAAGCATTCTGACAAAGTTCTTGGTGATGTGTGCATTCATCTCACGGAGTTGAACCTTTCTTTTGATTGAGCAGACTTGAAACACTATTTTTGTAGAATCTGAAAGTGGATATTTGGAGCGCATTTAGGCCTAGGGTGGAAAAGGAAGTATCTTCGAATAATAACTAGACAGAAGCATTCTGACACACTTCTTTGTGATGTGTGCATTCATCTCACAGAGTTGAACCTTACTTTTCATTGAGCTGTTTTGAAACACTCTTTTTGTTGAATCTTCCAGTGGTCATTTGGAGTGCTTTGAGGCCTATTGTGGAAATGGAAATATCTTCACAAAAAAATTAGACAGAAGCATTCCGACAATCTTCTTGGTTATATGTGCATTCTTCTCACAAAGTTCAACCTTCCTTTTGATTGAGCAGCCCACAAACACTCTTTTTGTAGAATCTGCATGTGGAGTTTTGGAGCACTTTGAGGTCTGTGGTGGAAAATGAAATATCCTCACATAAAAACTAGGCAGAAGAATTCTGACAAACTTCTTTGTGATGTGTACATTCACCTCACAGAGTTGAACCTTAGTTTTCATTGAGCAGTTTTCAAACCCTCTTTTTGTAGAATCTACAAGTGGAGATTTGGAGTGCTTTGATACCTGTGTTGGAAAAGGAAATATATTTACATAAATACTAGACAGAAGCATTCTGACAAACTTCTTTGAAATGTGTGCTTTCATCTCACAGAGTTGGAGTTGAACCTTCCTTTTTATTGAGAAGTTTTGAAACATTTTTTTCGTATAATCTGCAAGTAGACATTTGGAGCGCCTTGATGCCAATGGTGGAAAAGGAAATATCTTCATATAATAACTAGAAAGAAGAGTAAACTATCGCAAGAACAAGAAACCAAACACCACGTATTCTCACTCACAGGTGAGAATTGAACAATGAGAACACATGGACACAGGAAGGGGAACATCACATTTCGGGGACTGTTGTGGGGTGGGGGGAGGGTGGAGGGATAGCATTGGGAGATATACCTAGTGCTAGATGACGAGTTGGGAGGTGTAGCGCACCAGCATGGCACATGTATACATATGTAACTTACCTGCACGTTGCGCACATGTACCATAGAGCCAAAAGAATTATAATAATAATTATTATAATAATAATAATAATAATAAAAGAAGAAGCATTCTGAGAAACTTCTTTGTGATGGGTGCATTCATCTCACAGAGTGGAACATTTCTTTTGGTTGAGCAGCTTTGAATGACTTTTTGGAGAATCTTCAAGTGCACATTTGGAGCGCTTTGTGGCCTATGGTGAAAAAGCAAATATCTTCTCATAAAAACTAGACAGAAGCATTCTGAAAAACGTCTTAGTCATGTATACATTCATCTCAGAGAATTGTACCTTACGTTTCATTGAGCAGTTTTGAAAAACTCTTTCTGTAGTATCTACAAGTGGCCATTTGGAGCACTTTGAGGCCTATGGTGGAAAAGGAAATATCTTCACATAAAAACCAGACAGAAGCATTCTGACAAACATTTTGTGATGTGTGCATTCATCTCACAGGGTTGGACATTTCTTTTGATTGAGCAGCTTTGAAACACTCTTTTTGTAGGATTTGAAATTGGACATTTGGAGTGCTTTGTGTCCTATGGTGGAAAAGGAATTATCTTCACATGAAAAATATACAGAAGCATTCTGACAAACTTCTTTGTGATGTTTGCATTCATCTCACAGAGTTGAACCTTACTTTTCATTGAGCAGTTTTGAAACTCTCTGTAGAATCTACAAGTGGACATTTGGAGCACTCTTAGGTCTATGGTGGAAAAGGAATTACCTTAACATAATAACGAGACAGAAGGATTCTGACAAACTCCTTTGTCGTGTGTGCATTCATCTCACAGAGTTGAACCTTACTTTTCATTGAGCAGCTTTGAAACACTCTTTTTGTAGAATCTGCAAGTGGACATTTGTGGCACTTTGAGACCTATGGTGGAAAAGTAAATATGTTCACATAAAAACCAGACAGAAGCATTGTGACAAACTTCTTTGTGATGTGTGCAATTATCTCACAGAATTGAACCTTACTTTTCATTGAGCAGTTTTGTATCACTCTTTATGTAGAATCTGCCAGTGGACATTTGGAGTGCTTTGAGTCCTATTGTGTACATGGAAATGTCTTCACATAAAAACTAGACAGAAGCATTCTGACAAACTTCTTGGTGAAGTGTGCATTCATCTCACAGATTTGAAACTTTCTTTTGATTAAGCAACTTTTAAACACTCTTTTGTAGAATCTGCAAGTGGACATTTCGAGCGCTTTGAGACCAGTGGTGGAAAAGGAAATACCTTCACATAACATCTAGACAGAAGCATTCTGACAAACTACTTTGGATGTGTGCATTCATCTCACAGAGTAGAACTTTAGTTTTCAATGAGCAGTTTTAAAAAACTCTTTTTGTAGAATCTGCAAGTGAACATTTGGAGCACCTTTAGTCCGATGGTGGGAAAGGAAATATCTTCAAATAAAAACTAGACAGAAGGACTCTCACAAACTTCTCTGTGACGGGTGCATTCATCTCACAGAGTTGAACATTTCTTTTGATTGAGCAGCTTTGAAACACGCTTTTTGTAGAATCTGCGAGAGGACATTTGGAGCGTTTTAAAGCCTATTGTGGAAAAGGGAATATCTTCATATAAAAACTAGTCAGAAGAATTCTGACAAACTTCTTCATGATTTGTGAATTCCTGTCACAGAGTTGAACCTTACTTTTCATTGAGCAGCCTTGAAGCACTTTCTTTGTAGAATCTGCAAGTGGACATTTGGAGCGCTTTGAGGCCTATGGTGGAAAAAGAAATATCTTCACATAAAATTAGAGGGAAGTATTGTAACACACTTCTTTGTGATGTGTGCATTCACCTCACAGAGTTGAATGATACTTTTCATTGTGCAGTTTTGAAACACTCCTTTTGTAGTATCTGCAAGTGTACATTTGGAGCACTTTGATGCCAATGGTGGAAAAGGAAATATTTTCACATTAAAAATATACTGAAGCATGCTCACAAACATCTTTGTGACTTGTGCATTCATCTCACAGAGTTGAACCTTTCCTTTGCTTGAGCAGCTCTGAAACACCGTTTTTGTAGAATCTGCAAGTGGACATTTGGAGTGCTTTGAGGCCTATGGTGGAAAACGTAATATCTTCACATAAATCTGGATTGAAGAATTCCGTCAAACTTCTTTGTGATGTGTGCATTCATCTCACAGAGTTGAACCTTAGTTTTCATTGAGCAGTTTTGAAACACTCTTTTTGTAGAATCTGCAAGTGGACATTTGGAGCTCTTGGAGGCCTGTAGTGGAAAAGGAGATATCTTCACATTAAAACCAGACAAATCATTCTCACAAACTTCCTTGTATTCTGTGCATTCATCTCACAGAGTTGAACCTTGGTTGTCATTGAGCAGTTTTGAAATCCTCTTTTTATAGAATCTGCAGGTAGACATTTGGAGCGCCTTGAGGCCTGTGGTGTATAACGAAACATCTTCATATAATAACTAGACAAACGCATTCTGAGAAACTTCTTTGTGATGGGTGCACTCATCTCACGTAGTTGAACCTTTCTTTTGGTGGAGAAGCTTTGAAACACTCTTTTTGTAGAATCTGCAAGTGGACACTTGGAGCGCTTTGAGGCCCATGGTGGGATAAAAAATATCTTCACATAAAAACCAGCCAGAAGCATTCTGACGAACTTCTTGGTGATGTGTGCATTCGTCTCACAGGGTTGAACCTTTCTTTTGATTGAGCAGCTTTGAAAAACTCTTTTTGTAGAATCTGCAAGTGGACATTTGGTGCACATTTGAGCCTATGGTGGAAAAGGAGCTATGTTCACATAATAATTAGACAGAAGCCTATGGGGGAAAAGGGAATATCTTCACTTAAAAAGTATACGGAAACATTCCATCAAACTCCTTTGTAATGTGTGCATTCATCTCACCGAGTAGAACCTTCCTTTCATTGCAGAGTTTTGAAACCCTATTTTTGTAGAATCTACAAGTGGACGTTTGGAGGACTTTGAGGCCTATATTGGAAAAGAAAATTTCTTCACACAAAAAATAGACAGAAGCGTTCTGACAAACTCCTTTGGGATGTGTGCATTCATTGCACAGAGTTGAACCTTTCTTTTTATTGAGCAGTTTGAAACACTCTTTTTGTAGAATCTGCAAGTGGACATTTGGAACGCTTTGAAGCCTATGGTTTAAAAGGAAATATCTTCACCTAAAAACCACCCAGAAGCATTCTGACAAAGTTCTTGGTGATGTGTGCATTCATCTCACGGAGTTGAACCTTTCTTTTGATTGAGCAGACTTGAAACACTATTTTTGTAGAATCTGAAAGTGGATATTTGGAGCGCATTTAGGCCTAGGGTGGAAAAGGAAGTATCTTCGAATAATAACTAGACAGAAGCATTCTGACACACTTCTTTGTGATGTGTGCATTCATCTCACAGAGTTGAACCTTACTTTTCATTGAGCTGTTTTGAAACACTCTTTTTGTTGAATCTTCCAGTGGTCATTTGGAGTGCTTTGAGGCCTATTGTGGAAATGGAAATATCTTCACAAAAAAATTAGACAGAAGCATTCCGACAATCTTCTTGGTTATATGTGCATTCTTCTCACAAAGTTCAACCTTCCTTTTGATTGAGCAGCCCACAAACACTCTTTTTGTAGAATCTGCATGTGGAGTCTTGGAGCACTTTGAGGTCTGTGGTGGAAAATGAAATATCCTCACATAAAAACTAGGCAGAAGAATTCTGACAAACTTCTTTGTGATGTGTACATTCACCTCACAGAGTTGAACCTTAGTTTTCATTGAGCAGTTTTCAAACCCTCTTTTTGTAGAATCTACAAGTGGAGATTTGGAGTGCTTTGATACCTGTGTTGGAAAAGGAAATATATTTACATAAATACTAGACAGAAGCATTCTGACAAACTTCTTTGAAATGTGTGCTTTCATCTCACAGAGTTGGAGTTGAACCTTCCTTTTTATTGAGAAGTTTTGAAACATTTTTTTCGTATAATCTGCAAGTAGACATTTGGAGCGCCTTGATGCCAATGCTGGAAAAGGAAATATCTTCATATAATAACTAGAAAGAAGAGTAAACTATCGCAAGAACAAGAAACCAAACACCACGTATTCTCACTCACAGGTGAGAATTGAACAATGAGAACACATGGACACAGGAAGGGGAACATCACATTTCGGGGACTGTTGTGGGGTGGGGGGAGGGTGGAGGGATAGCATTGGGAGATATACCTAGTGCTAGATGACGAGTTGGGAGGTGTAGCGCACCAGCATGGCACATGTATACATATGTAACTTACCTGCACGTTGCGCACATGTACCATAGAGCCAAAAGAATTATAATAATAATTATAATAATAATAATAATAATAATAAAAGAAGAAGCATTCTGAGAAACTTCTTTGTGATGGGTGCATTCATCTCACAGAGTGGAACATTTCTTTTGGTTGAGCAGCTTTGAATGACTTTTTGGAGAATCTTCAAGTGCACATTTGGAGCGCTTTGTGGCCTATGGTGAAAAAGCAAATATCTTCTCATAAAAACTAGACAGAAGCATTCTGAAAAACGTCTTAGTCATGTATACATTCATCTCAGAGAATTGTACCTTACGTTTCATTGAGCAGTTTTGAAAAACTCTTTCTGTAGTATCTACAAGTGGCCATTTGGAGCACTTTGGGGCCTATGGTGGAAAAGGAAATATCTTCACATAAAAACCAGACAGAAGCATTCTGACAAACATTTTGTGATGTGTGCATTCATCTCACAGGGTTGGACATTTCTTTTGATTGAGCAGCTTTGAAACACTCTTTTTGTAGGATTTGAAATTGGACATTTGGAGTGCTTTGTGTCCTATGGTGGAAAAGGAATTATCTTCACATGAAAAATATACAGAAGCATTCTGACAAACTTCTTTGTGATGTTTGCATTCATCTCACAGAGTTGAACCTTACTTTTCATTGAGCAGTTTTGAAACTCTCTGTAGAATCTACAAGTGGACATTTGGAGCACTCTTAGGTCTATGGTGGAAAAGGAATTACCTTAACATAATAACGAGACAGAAGGATTCTGACAAACTCCTTTGTCGTGTGTGCATTCATCTCACAGAGTTGAACCTTACTTTTCATTGAGCAGCTTTGAAACACTCTTTTTGTAGAATCTGCAAGTGGACATTTGTGGCACTTTGAGACCTATGGTGGAAAAGTAAATATGTTCACATAAAAACCAGACAGAAGCATTGTGACAAACTTCTTTGTGATGTGTGCAATTATCTCACAGAATTGAACCTTACTTTTCATTGAGCAGTTTTGTATCACTCTTTATGTAGAATCTGCCAGTGGACATTTGGAGTGCTTTGAGTCCTATTGTGTACATGGAAATGTCTTCACATAAAAACTAGACAGAAGCCTTCTGACAAACTTCTTGGTGAAGTGTGCATTCATCTCACAGAGTTGAAACTTTCTTTTGATTAAGCAACTTTTAAACACTCTTTTGTAGAATCTGCAAGTGGACATTTCGAGCGCTTTGAGACCAGTGGTGGAAAAGGAAATACCTTCACATAACATCTAGACAGAAGCATTCTGACAAACTACTTTGGATGTGTGCATTCATCTCACAGAGTAGAACTTTAGTTTTCAATGAGCAGTTTTAAAAAACTCTTTTTGTAGAATCTGCAAGTGAACATTTGGAGCACCTTTAGTCCGATGGTGGGAAAGGAAATATCTTCAAATAAAAACTAGAGAGAAGGACTCTCACAAACTTCTCTGTGACGGGTGCATTCATCTCACAGAGTTGAACATTTCTTTTGATTGAGCAGCTTTGAAACACGCTTTTTGTAGAATCTGCGAGAGGACATTTGGAGCGTTTTAAAGCCTATTGTGGAAAAGGGAATATCTTCATATAAAAACTAGTCAGAAGAATTCTGACAAACTTCTTCATGATTTGTGAATTCATCTCACAGACTTGAACCTTACTTTTCATTGAGCAGCCTTGAAGCACTTTCTTTGTAGAATCTGCAAGTGGACATTTGGAGCGCTTTGAGGCCTATGGTGGAAAAAGAAATATCTTCACATAAAATTAGAGGGAAGTATTGTAACACACTTCTTTGTGATGTGTGCATTCACCTCACAGAGTTGAATGATACTTTTCATTGTGCAGTTTTGAAACACTCCTTTTGTAGTATCTGCAAGTGTACATTTGGAGCACTTTGATGCCAATGGTGGAAAAGGAAATATTTTCACATTAAAAATATACTGAAGCATGCTCACAAACATCTTTGTGAATTGTGCATTCATCTCACAGAGTTGAACCTTTCCTTTGCTTGAGCAGCTCTGAAACACCGTTTTTGTAGAATCTGCAAGTGGACATTTGGAGTGCTTTGAGGCCTATGGTGGAAAACGTAATATCTTCACATAAATCTGGATTGAAGAATTCCGTCAAACTTCTTTGTGATGTGTGCATTCATCTCACAGAGTTGAACCTTAGTTTTCATTGAGCAGTTTTGAAACACTCTTTTGTAGAATCTGCAAGTGGACATTTGGAGCTCTTGGAGGCCTGTAGTGGAAAAGGAGATATCTTCACATTAAAACCAGACAAATCATTCTCACAAACTTCCTTGTATTCTGTGCATTCATCTCACAGAGTTGAACCTTGGTTGTCATTGAGCAGTTTTGAAATCCTCTTTTTATAGAATCTGCAGGTAGACATTTGGAGCGCCTTGAGGCCTGTGGTGTATAACGAAACATCTTCATATAATAACTAGACAAACGCATTCTGAGAAACTTCTTTGTGATGGGTGCACTCATCTCACGTAGTTGAACCTTTCTTTTGGTGGAGAAGCTTTGAAACACTCTTTTTGTAGAATCTGCAAGTGGACACTTGGAGCGCTTTGAGGCCCATGGTGGGATAAAAAATATCTTCACATAAAAACCAGCCAGAAGCATTCTGACGAACTTCTTGGTGATGTGTGCATTCGTCTCACAGGGTTGAACCTTTCTTTTGATTGAGCAGCTTTGAAAAACTCTTTTTGTAGAATCTGCAAGTGGACATTTGGTGCACATTTGAGCCTATGGTGGAAAAGGAGCTATGTTCACATAATAATTAGACAGAAGCCTATGGGGGAAAAGGGAATATCTTCACTTAAAAAGTATACGGAAACATTCCATCAAACTCCTTTGTAATGTGTGCGTTCATCTCACCGAGTAGAACCTTCCTTTCATTGCAGAGTTTTGAAACCCTATTTTTGTAGAATCTACAAGTGGACGTTTGGAGGACTTTGAGGCCTATATTGGAAAAGAAAATTTCTTCACACAAAAAATAGACAGAAGCGTTCTGACAAACTCCTTTGGGATGTGTGCATTCATTGCACAGAGTTGAACCTTTCTTTTTATTGAGCAGTTTGAAACACTCTTTTTGTAGAATCTGCAAGTGGACATTTGGAACGCTTTGAAGCCTATGGTTTAAAAGGAAATATCTTCACCTAAAAACCACCCAGAAGCATTCTGACAAAGTTCTTGGTGATGTGTGCATTCATCTCACGGAGTTGAACCTTTCTTTTGATTGAGCAGACTTGAAACACTATTTTTGTAGAATCTGAAAGTGGATATTTGGAGCGCATTTAGGCCTAGGGTGGAAAAGGAAGTATCTTCGAATAATAACTAGACAGAAGCATTCTGACACACTTCTTTGTGATGTGTGCATTCATCTCACAGAGTTGAACCTTACTTTTCATTGAGCTGTTTTGAAACACTCTTTTTGTTGAATCTTCCAGTGGTCATTTGGAGTGCTTTGAGGCCTATTGTGGAAATGGAAATATCTTCACAAAAAAATTAGACAGAAGCATTCCGACAATCTTCTTGGTTATATGTGCATTCTTCTCACAAAGTTCAACCTTCCTTTTGATTGAGCAGCCCACAAACACTCTTTTTGTAGAATCTGCATGTGGAGTCTTGGAGCACTTTGAGGTCTGTGGTGGAAAATGAAATATCCTCACATAAAAACTAGGCAGAAGAATTCTGACAAACTTCTTTGTGATGTGTACATTCACCTCACAGAGTTGAACCTTAGTTTTCATTGAGCAGTTTTCCAACCCTCTTTTTGTAGAATCTACAAGTGGAGATTTGGAGTGCTTTGATACCTGTGTTGGAAAAGGAAATATATTTACATAAATACTAGACAGAAGCATTCTGACAAACTTCTTTGAAATGTGTGCTTTCATCTCACAGAGTTGGAGTTGAACCTTCCTTTTTATTGAGAAGTTTTGAAACATTTTTTTCGTATAATCTGCAAGTAGACATTTGGAGCGCCTTGATGCCAATGCTGGAAAAGGAAATATCTTCATATAATAACTAGAAAGAAGAGTAAACTATCGCAAGAACAAGAAACCAAACACCACGTATTCTCACTCACAGGTGAGAATTGAACAATGAGAACACATGGACACAGGAAGGGGAACATCACATTTCGGGGACTGTTGTGGGGTGGGGGGAGGGTGGAGGGATAGCATTGGGAGATATACCTAGTGCTAGATGACGAGTTGGGAGGTGTAGCGCACCAGCATGGCACATGTATACATATGTAACTTACCTGCACGTTGCGCACATGTACCATAGAGCCAAAAGAATTATAATAATAATAATAATAATAATAATAATAATAATAAAAGAAGAAGCATTCTGAGAAACTTCTTTGTGATGGGTGCATTCATCTCACAGAGTGGAACATTTCTTTTGGTTGAGCAGCTTTGAATGACTTTTTGGAGAATCTTCAAGTGCACATTTGGAGCGCTTTGTGGCCTATGGTGAAAAAGCAAATATCTTCTCATAAAAACTAGACAGAAGCATTCTGAAAAACGTCTTAGTCATGTATAAATTCATCTCAGAGAATTGTACCTTACGTTTCATTGAGCAGTTTTGAAAAACTCTTTCTGTAGTATCTACAAGTGGCCATTTGGAGCACTTTGAGGCCTATGGTGGAAAAGGAAATATCTTCACATAAAAACCAGACAGAAGCATTCTGACAAACATTTTGTGATGTGTGCATTCATCTCACAGGGTTGGACATTTCTTTTGATTGAGCAGCTTTGAAACACTCTTTTTGTAGGATTTGAAATTGGACATTTGGAGTGCTTTGTGTCCTATGGTGGAAAAGGAATTATCTTCACATGAAAAATATACAGAAGCATTCTGACAAACTTCTTTGTGATGTTTGCATTCATCTCACAGAGTTGAACCTTACTTTTCATTGAGCAGTTTTGAAACTCTCTGTAGAATCTACAAGTGGACATTTGGAGCACTCTTAGGTCTATGGTGGAAAAGGAATTACCTTAACATAATAACGAGACAGAAGGATTCTGACAAACTCCTTTGTCGTGTGTGCATTCATCTCACAGAGTTGAACCTTACTTTTCATTGAGCAGCTTTGAAACACTCTTTTTGTAGAATCTGCAAGTGGACATTTGTGGCACTTTGAGACCTATGGTGGAAAAGTAAATATGTTCACATAAAAACCAGACAGAAGCATTGTGACAAACTTCTTTGTGATGTGTGCAATTATCTCACAGAATTGAACCTTACTTTTCATTGAGCAGTTTTGTATCACTCTTTATGTAGAATCTGCCAGTGGACATTTGGAGTGCTTTGAGTCCTATTGTGTACATGGAAATGTCTTCACATAAAAACTAGACAGAAGCCTTCTGACAAACTTCTTGGTGAAGTGTGCATTCATCTCACAGAGTTGAAACTTTCTTTTGATTAAGCAACTTTTAAACACTCTTTTGTAGAATCTGCAAGTGGACATTTCGAGCGCTTTGAGACCAGTGGTGGAAAAGGAAATACCTTCACATAACATCTAGACAGAAGCATTCTGACAAACTACTTTGGATGTGTGCATTCATCTCACAGAGTAGAACTTTAGTTTTCAATGAGCAGTTTTAAAAAACTCTTTTTGTAGAATCTGCAAGTGAACATTTGGAGCACCTTTAGTCCGATGGTGGGAAAGGAAATATCTTCAAATAAAAACTAGAGAGAAGGACTCTCACAAACTTCTCTGTGACGGGTGCATTCATCTCACAGAGTTGAACATTTCTTTTGATTGAGCAGCTTTGAAACACGCTTTTTGTAGAATCTGCGAGAGGACATTTGGAGCGTTTTAAAGCCTATTGTGGAAAAGGGAATATCTTCATATAAAAACTAGTCAGAAGAATTCTGACAAACTTCTTCATGATTTGTGAATTCATCTCACAGACTTGAACCTTACTTTTCATTGAGCAGCCTTGAAGCACTTTCTTTGTAGAATCTGCAAGTGGACATTTGGAGCGCTTTGAGGCCTATGGTGGAAAAAGAAATATCTTCACATAAAATTAGAGGGAAGTATTGTAACACACTTCTTTGTGATGTGTGCATTCACCTCACAGAGTTGAATGATACTTTTCATTGTGCAGTTTTGAAACACTCCTTTTGTAGTATCTGCAAGTGTACATTTGGAGCACTTTGATGCCAATGGTGGAAAAGGAAATATTTTCACATTAAAAATATACTGAAGCATGCTCACAAACATCTTTGTGACTTGTGCATTCATCTCACAGAGTTGAACCTTTCCTTTGCTTGAGCAGCTCTGAAACACCGTTTTTGTAGAATCTGCAAGTGGACATTTGGAGTGCTTTGAGGCCTATGGTGGAAAACGTAATATCTTCACATAAATCTGGATTGAAGAATTCCGTCAAACTTCTTTGTGATGTGTGCATTCATCTCACAGAGTTGAACCTTAGTTTTCATTGAGCAGTTTTGAAACACTCTTTTGTAGAATCTGCAAGTGGACATTTGGAGCTCTTGGAGGCCTGTAGTGGAAAAGGAGATATCTTCACATTAAAACCAGACAAATCATTCTCACAAACTTCCTTGTATTCTGTGCATTCATCTCACAGAGTTGAACCTTGGTTGTCATTGAGCAGTTTTGAAATCCTCTTTTTATAGAATCTGCAGGTAGACATTTGGAGCGCCTTGAGGCCTGTGGTGTATAACGAAACATCTTCATATAATAACTAGACAAACGCATTCTGAGAAACTTCTTTGTGATGGGTGCACTCATCTCACGTAGTTGAACCTTTCTTTTGGTGGAGAAGCTTTGAAACACTCTTTTTGTAGAATCTGCAAGTGGACACTTGGAGCGCTTTGAGGCCCATGGTGGGATAAAAAATATCTTCACATAAAAACCAGCCAGAAGCATTCTGACGAACTTCTTGGTGATGTGTGCATTCGTCTCACAGGGTTGAACCTTTCTTTTGATTGAGCAGCTTTGAAAAACTCTTTTTGTAGAATCTGCAAGTGGACATTTGGTGCACATTTGAGCCTATGGTGGAAAAGGAGCTATGTTCACATAATAATTAGACAGAAGCCTATGGGGGAAAAGGGAATATCTTCACTTAAAAAGTATACGGAAACATTCCATCAAACTCCTTTGTAATGTGTGCGTTCATCTCACCGAGTAGAACCTTCCTTTCATTGCAGAGTTTTGAAACCCTATTTTTGTAGAATCTACAAGTGGACGTTTGGAGGACTTTGAGGCCTATATTGGAAAAGAAAATTTCTTCACACAAAAAATAGACAGAAGCGTTCTGACAAACTCCTTTGGGATGTGTGCATTCATTGCACAGAGTTGAACCTTTCTTTTTATTGAGCAGTTTGAAACACTCTTTTTGTAGAATCTGCAAGTGGACATTTGGAACGCTTTGAAGCCTATGGTTTAAAAGGAAATATCTTCACCTAAAAACCACCCAGAAGCATTCTGACAAAGTTCTTGGTGATGTGTGCATTCATCTCACGGAGTTGAACCTTTCTTTTGATTGAGCAGACTTGAAACACTATTTTTGTAGAATCTGAAAGTGGATATTTGGAGCGCATTTAGGCCTAGGGTGGAAAAGGAAGTATCTTCGAATAATAACTAGACAGAAGCATTCTGACACACTTCTTTGTGATGTGTGCATTCATCTCACAGAGTTGAACCTTACTTTTCATTGAGCTGTTTTGAAACACTCTTTTTGTTGAATCTTCCAGTGGTCATTTGGAGTGCTTTGAGGCCTATTGTGGAAATGGAAATATCTTCACAAAAAAATTAGACAGAAGCATTCCGACAATCTTCTTGGTTATATGTGCATTCTTCTCACAAAGTTCAACCTTCCTTTTGATTGAGCAGCCCACAAACACTCTTTTTGTAGAATCTGCATGTGGAGTCTTGGAGCACTTTGAGGTCTGTGGTGGAAAATGAAATATCCTCACATAAAAACTAGGCAGAAGAATTCTGACAAACTTCTTTGTGATGTGTACATTCACCTCACAGAGTTGAACCTTAGTTTTCATTGAGCAGTTTTCCAACCCTCTTTTTGTAGAATCTACAAGTGGAGATTTGGAGTGCTTTGATACCTGTGTTGGAAAAGGAAATATATTTACATAAATACTAGACAGAAGCATTCTGACAAACTTCTTTGAAATGTGTGCTTTCATCTCACAGAGTTGGAGTTGAACCTTCCTTTTTATTGAGAAGTTTTGAAACATTTTTTTCGTATAATCTGCAAGTAGACATTTGGAGCGCCTTGATGCCAATGCTGGAAAAGGAAATATCTTCATATAATAACTAGAAAGAAGAGTAAACTATCGCAAGAACAAGAAACCAAACACCACGTATTCTCACTCACAGGTGAGAATTGAACAATGAGAACACATGGACACAGGAAGGGGAACATCACATTTCGGGGACTGTTGTGGGGTGGGGGGAGGGTGGAGGGATAGCATTGGGAGATATACCTAGTGCTAGATGACGAGTTGGGAGGTGTAGCGCACCAGCATGGCACATGTATACATATGTAACTTACCTGCACGTTGCGCACATGTACCATAGAGCCAAAAGAATTATAATAATAATAATAATAATAATAATAATAATAATAAAAGAAGAAGCATTCTGAGAAACTTCTTTGTGATGGGTGCATTCATCTCACAGAGTGGAACATTTCTTTTGGTTGAGCAGCTTTGAATGACTTTTTGGAGAATCTTCAAGTGCACATTTGGAGCGCTTTGTGGCCTATGGTGAAAAAGCAAATATCTTCTCATAAAAACTAGACAGAAGCATTCTGAAAAACGTCTTAGTCATGTATAAATTCATCTCAGAGAATTGTACCTTACGTTTCATTGAGCAGTTTTGAAAAACTCTTTCTGTAGTATCTACAAGTGGCCATTTGGAGCACTTTGAGGCCTATGGTGGAAAAGGAAATATCTTCACATAAAAACCAGACAGAAGCATTCTGACAAACATTTTGTGATGTGTGCATTCATCTCACAGGGTTGGACATTTCTTTTGATTGAGCAGCTTTGAAACACTCTTTTTGTAGGATTTGAAATTGGACATTTGGAGTGCTTTGTGTCCTATGGTGGAAAAGGAATTATCTTCACATGAAAAATATACAGAAGCATTCTGACAAACTTCTTTGTGATGTTTGCATTCATCTCACAGAGTTGAACCTTACTTTTCATTGAGCAGTTTTGAAACTCTCTGTAGAATCTACAAGTGGACATTTGGAGCACTCTTAGGTCTATGGTGGAAAAGGAATTACCTTAACATAATAACGAGACAGAAGGATTCTGACAAACTCCTTTGTCGTGTGTGCATTCATCTCACAGAGTTGAACCTTACTTTTCATTGAGCAGCTTTGAAACACTCTTTTTGTAGAATCTGCAAGTGGACATTTGTGGCACTTTGAGACCTATGGTGGAAAAGTAAATATGTTCACATAAAAACCAGACAGAAGCATTGTGACAAACTTCTTTGTGATGTGTGCAATTATCTCACAGAATTGAACCTTACTTTTCATTGAGCAGTTTTGTATCACTCTTTATGTAGAATCTGCCAGTGGACATTTGGAGTGCTTTGAGTCCTATTGTGTACATGGAAATGTCTTCACATAAAAACTAGACAGAAGCATTCTGACAAACTTCTTGGTGAAGTGTGCATTCATCTCACAGAGTTGAAACTTTCTTTTGATTAAGCAACTTTTAAACACTCTTTTGTAGAATCTGCAAGTGGACATTTCGAGCGCTTTGAGACCAGTGGTGGAAAAGGAAATACCTTCACATAACATCTAGACAGAAGCATTCTGACAAACTACTTTGGATGTGTGCATTCATCTCACAGAGTAGAACTTTAGTTTTCAATGAGCAGTTTTAAAAAACTCTTTTTGTAGAATCTGCAAGTGAACATTTGGAGCACCTTTAGTCCGATGGTGGGAAAGGAAATATCTTCAAATAAAAACTAGACAGAAGGACTCTCACAAACTTCTCTGTGACGGGTGCATTCATCTCACAGAGTTGAACATTTCTTTTGATTGAGCAGCTTTGAAACACGCTTTTTGTAGAATCTGCGAGAGGACATTTGGAGCGTTTTAAAGCCTATTGTGGAAAAGGGAATATCTTCATATAAAAACTAGTCAGAAGAATTCTGACAAACTTCTTCATGATTTGTGAATTCCTGTCACAGAGTTGAACCTTACTTTTCATTGAGCAGCCTTGAAGCACTTTCTTTGTAGAATCTGCAAGTGGACATTTGGAGCGCTTTGAGGCCTATGGTGGAAAAAGAAATATCTTCACATAAAATTAGAGGGAAGTATTGTAACACACTTCTTTGTGATGTGTGCATTCACCTCACAGAGTTGAATGATACTTTTCATTGTGCAGTTTTGAAACACTCCTTTTGTAGTATCTGCAAGTGTACATTTGGAGCACTTTGATGCCAATGGTGGAAAAGGAAATATTTTCACATTAAAAATATACTGAAGCATGCTCACAAACATCTTTGTGACTTGTGCATTCATCTCACAGAGTTGAACCTTTCCTTTGCTTGAGCAGCTCTGAAACACCGTTTTTGTAGAATCTGCAAGTGGACATTTGGAGTGCTTTGAGGCCTATGGTGGAAAACGTAATATCTTCACATAAATCTGGATTGAAGAATTCCGTCAAACTACTTTGTGATGTGTGCATTCATCTCACAGAGTTGAACCTTAGTTTTCATTGAGCAGTTTTGAAACACTCTTTTTGTAGAATCTGCAAGTGGACATTTGGAGCTCTTGGAAGCCTGTAGTGGAAAAGGAGATATCTTCACATTAAAACCAGACAAATCATTCTCACAAACTTCCTTGTATTCTGTGCATTCATCTCACAGAGTTGAACCTTGGTTGTCATTGAGCAGTTTTGAAATCCTCTTTTTATAGAATCTGCAGGTAGACATTTGGAGCGCCTTGAGGCCTGTGGTGTATAACGAAACATCTTCATATAATAACTAGACAAACGCATTCTGAGAAACTTCTTTGTGATGGGTGCACTCATCTCACGTAGTTGAACCTTTCTTTTGGTGGAGAAGCTTTGAAACACTCTTTTTGTAGAATCTGCAAGTGGACACTTGGAGCGCTTTGAGGCCCATGGTGGGATAAAAAATATCTTCACATAAAAACCAGCCAGAAGCATTCTGACGAACTTCTTGGTGATGTGTGCATTCGTCTCACAGGGTTGAACCTTTCTTTTGATTGAGCAGCTTTGAAAAACTCTTTTTGTAGAATCTGCAAGTGGACATTTGGTGCACATTTGAGCCTATGGTGGAAAAGGAGCTATGTTCACATAATAATTAGACAGAAGCCTATGGGGGAAAAGGGAATATCTTCACTTAAAAAGTATACGGAAACATTCCATCAAACTCCTTTGTAATGTGTGCATTCATCTCACCGAGTAGAACCTTCCTTTCATTGCAGAGTTTTGAAACCCTATTTTTGTAGAATCTACAAGTGGACGTTTGGAGGACTTTGAGGCCTATATTGGAAAAGAAAATTTCTTCACACAAAAAATAGACAGAAGCGTTCTGACAAACTCCTTTGGGATGTGTGCATTCATTGCACAGAGTTGAACCTTTCTTTTTATTGAGCAGTTTGAAACACTCTTTTTGTAGAATCTGCAAGTGGACATTTGGAACGCTTTGAAGCCTATGGTTTCAAAGGAAATATCTTCACCTAAAAACCACCCAGAAGCATTCTGACAAAGTTCTCGGTGATGTGTGCATTCATCTCACGGAGTTGAACCTTTCTTTTGATTGAGCAGACTTGAAACACTATTTTTGTAGAATCTGAAAGTGGATATTTGGAGCGCATTTAGGCCTAGGGTGGAAAAGGAAGTATCTTCAAATAATAACTAGACAGAAGCATTCTGACACACTTCTTTGTGATGTGTGCATTCATCTCACAGAGTTGAACCTTACTTTTCATTGAGCTGTTTTGAAACACTCTTTTTGTTGAATCTTCCAGTGGTCATTTGGAGTGCTTTGAGGCCTATTGTGGAAATGGAAATATCTTCACAAAAAAATTAGACAGAAGCATTCCGACAATCTTCTTGGTTATATGTGCATTCTTCTCACAAAGTTCAACCTTCCTTTTGATTGAGCAGCCCACAAACACTCTTTTTGTAGAATCTGCATGTGGAGTCTTGGAGCACTTTGAGGTCTGTGGTGGAAAATGAAATATCCTCACATAAAAACTAGGCAGAAGAATTCTGACAAACTTCTTTGTGATGTGTACATTCACCTCACAGAGTTGAACCTTAGTTTTCATTGAGCAGTTTTCAAACCCTCTTTTTGTAGAATCTACAAGTGGAGATTTGGAGTGCTTTGATACCTGTGTTGGAAAAGGAAATATATTTACATAAATACTAGACAGAAGCATTCTGACAAACTTCTTTGAAATGTGTGCTTTCATCTCACAGAGTTGGAGTTGAACCTTGCTTTTTATTGAGAAGTTTTGAAACATTTTTTTCATATAATCTGCAAGTAGACATTTGGAGCACCTTGATGCCAATGGTGGAAAAGGAAATATCTTCATATAATAACTAGACAGAAGAGTAAACTATCGCAAGAACAAAAAACCAAACACCACGTATTCTCACTCACAGGTGAGAATTGAACAATGAGAACACATGGACACAGGAAGGGGAACATCACATTTCGGGGACTGTTGTGGGGTGGGGGGAGGGAGGAGGGATAGCATTGGGAGATATACCTAGTGCTAGATGACGAGTTGGGAGGTGTAGCGCACCAGCATGGCCCATGTATACATATGTAACTTACCTGCACGTTGCGCACATGTACCATAGAGCCAAAATAATTATAATAATAATGATAATAATAATAATAATAATAATAAAAGAAGAAGCATTCTGAGAAACTTCTTTGTGATGGGTGCATTCATCTCACAGAGTGGAACATTTCTTTTGGTTGAGCAGCTTTGAATGACTTTTTGGAGAATCTTCAAGTGCACATTTGGAGCGCTTTGTGGCCTATGGTGAAAAAGCAAATATCTTCTCATAAAAACTAGACAGAAGCATTCTGAAAAACGTCTTAGTCATGTATACATTCATCTCAGAGAATTGTACCTTACGTTTCATTGAGCAGTTTTGAAAAACTCTTTCTGTAGTATCTACAAGTGGCCATTTGGAGCACTTTGAGGCCTATGGTGGAAAAGGAAATATCTTCACATAAAAACCAGACAGAAGCATTCTGACAAACATTTTGTGATGTGTGCATTCATCTCACAGGGTTGGACATTTCTTTTGATTGAGCAGCTTTGAAACACTCTTTTTGTAGGATTTGAAATTGGACATTTGGAGTGCTTTGTGTCCTATGGTGGAAAAGGAATTATCTTCACATGAAAAATATACAGAAGCATTCTGACAAACTTCTTTGTGATGTTTGCATTCATCTCACAGAGTTGAACCTTACTTTTCATTGAGCAGTTTTGAAACTCTCTGTAGAATCTACAAGTGGACATTTGGAGCACTCTTAGGTCTATGGTGGAAAAGGAATTACCTTAACATAATAACGAGACAGAAGGATTCTGACAAACTCCTTTGTCGTGTGTGCATTCATCTCACAGAGTTGAACCTTACTTTTCATTGAGCAGCTTTGAAACACTCTTTTTGTAGAATCTGCAAGTGGACATTTGTGGCACTTTGAGACCTATGGTGGAAAAGTAAATATGTTCACATAAAAACCAGACAGAAGCATTGTGACAAACTTCTTTGTGATGTGTGCAATTATCTCACAGAATTGAACCTTACTTTTCATTGAGCAGTTTTGTATCACTCTTTATGTAGAATCTGCCAGTGGACATTTGGAGTGCTTTGAGTCCTATTGTGTACATGGAAATGTCTTCACATAAAAACTAGACAGAAGCATTCTGACAAACTTCTTGGTGAAGTGTGCATTCATCTCACAGAGTTGAAGCTTTCTTTTGATTAAGCAACTTTTAAACACTCTTTTGTAGAATCTGCAAGTGGACATTTCGAGCGCTTTGAGACCAGTGGTGGAAAAGGAAATACCTTCACATAACATCTAGACAGAAGCATTCTGACAAACTACTTTGGATGTGTGCATTCATCTCACAGAGTAGAACTTTAGTTTTCAATGAGCAGTTTTAAAAAACTCTTTTTGTAGAATCTGCAAGTGAACATTTGGAGCACCTTTAGTCCGATGGTGGGAAAGGAAATATCTTCAAATAAAAACTAGAGAGAAGGACTCTCACAAACTTCTCTGTGACGGGTGCATTCATCTCACAGAGTTGAACATTTCTTTTGATTGAGCAGCTTTGAAACACGCTTTTTGTAGAATCTGCGAGAGGACATTTGGAGCGTTTTAAAGCCTATTGTGGAAAAGGGAATATCTTCATATAAAAACTAGTCAGAAGAATTCTGACAAACTTCTTCATGATTTGTGAATTCATCTCACAGAGTTGAACCTTACTTTTCATTGAGCAGCCTTGAAGCACTTTCTTTGTAGAATCTGCAAGTGGACATTTGGAGCGCTTTGAGGCCTATGGTGGAAAAAGAAATATCTTCACATAAAATTAGAGGGAAGTATTGTAACACACTTCTTTGTGATGTGTGCATTCACCTCACAGAGTTGAATGATACTTTTCATTGTGCAGTTTTGAAACACTCCTTTTGTAGTATCTGCAAGTGTACATTTGGAGCACTTTGATGCCAATGGTGGAAAAGGAAATATTTTCACATTAAAAATATACTGAAGCATGCTCACAAACATCTTTGTGACTTGTGCATTCATCTCACAGAGTTGAACCTTTCCTTTGCTTGAGCAGCTCTGAAACACCGTTTTTGTAGAATCTGCAAGTGGACATTTGGAGTGCTTTGAGGCCTATGGTGGAAAACGTAATATCTTCACATAAATCTGGATTGAAGAATTCCGTCAAACTTCTTTGTGATGTGTGCATTCATCTCACAGAGTTGAACCTTAGTTTTCATTGAGCAGTTTTGAAACACTCTTTTTGTAGAATCTGCAAGTGGACATTTGGAGCTCTTGGAGGCCTGTAGTGGAAAAGGAGATATCTTCACATTAAAACCAGACAAATCATTCTCACAAACTTCCTTGTATTCTGTGCATTCATCTCACAGAGTTGAACCTTGGTTGTCATTGAGCAGTTTTGAAATCCTCTTTTTATAGAATCTGCAGGTAGACATTTGGAGCGCCTTGAGGCCTGTGGTGTATAACGAAACATCTTCATATAATAACTAGACAAACGCATTCTGAGAAACTTCTTTGTGATGGGTGCACTCATCTCACGTAGTTGAACCTTTCTTTTGGTGGAGAAGCTTTGAAACACTCTTTTTGTAGAATCTGCAAGTGGACACTTGGAGCGCTTTGAGGCCCATGGTGGGATAAAAAATATCTTCACATAAAAACCAGCCAGAAGCATTCTGACGAACTTCTTGGTGATGTGTGCATTCGTCTCACAGGGTTGAACCTTTCTTTTGATTGAGCAGCTTTGAAAAACTCTTTTTGTAGAATCTGCAAGTGGACATTTGGTGCACATTTGAGCCTATGGTGGAAAAGGAGCTATGTTCACATAATAATTAGACAGAAGCCTATGGGGGAAAAGGGAATATCTTCACTTAAAAAGTATACGGAAACATTCCATCAAACTCCTTTGTAATGTGTGCATTCATCTCACCGAGTAGAACCTTCCTTTCATTGCAGAGTTTTGAAACCCTATTTTTGTAGAATCTACAAGTGGACGTTTGGAGGACTTTGAGGCCTATATTGGAAAAGAAAATTTCTTCACACAAAAAATAGACAGAAGCGTTCTGACAAACTCCTTTGGGATGTGTGCATTCATTGCACAGAGTTGAACCTTTCTTTTTATTGAGCAGTTTGAAACACTCTTTTTGTAGAATCTGCAAGTGGACATTTGGAACGCTTTGAAGCCTATGGTTTCAAAGGAAATATCTTCACCTAAAAACCACCCAGAAGCATTCTGACAAAGTTCTCGGTGATGTGTGCATTCATCTCACGGAGTTGAACCTTTCTTTTGATTGAGCAGACTTGAAACACTATTTTTGTAGAATCTGAAAGTGGATATTTGGAGCGCATTTAGGCCTAGGGTGGAAAAGGAAGTATCTTCAAATAATAACTAGACAGAAGCATTCTGACACACTTCTTTGTGATGTGTGCATTCATCTCACAGAGTTGAACCTTACTTTTCATTGAGCTGTTTTGAAACACTCTTTTTGTTGAATCTTCCAGTGGTCATTTGGAGTGCTTTGAGGCCTATTGTGGAAATGGAAATATCTTCACAAAAAAATTAGACAGAAGCATTCCGACAATCTTCTTGGTTATATGTGCATTCTTCTCACAAAGTTCAACCTTCCTTTTGATTGAGCAGCCCACAAACACTCTTTTTGTAGAATCTGCATGTGGAGTCTTGGAGCACTTTGAGGTCTGTGGTGGAAAATGAAATATCCTCACATAAAAACTAGGCAGAAGAATTCTGACAAACTTCTTTGTGATGTGTACATTCACCTCACAGAGTTGAACCTTAGTTTTCATTGAGCAGTTTTCAAACCCTCTTTTTGTAGAATCTACAAGTGGAGATTTGGAGTGCTTTGATACCTGTGTTGGAAAAGGAAATATATTTACATAAATACTAGACAGAAGCATTCTGACAAACTTCTTTGAAATGTGTGCTTTCATCTCACAGAGTTGGAGTTGAACCTTGCTTTTTATTGAGAAGTTTTGAAACATTTTTTTCATATAATCTGCAAGTAGACATTTGGAGCACCTTGATGCCAATGGTGGAAAAGGAAATATCTTCATATAATAACTAGACAGAAGAGTAAACTATCGCAAGAACAAAAAACCAAACACCACGTATTCTCACTCACAGGTGAGAATTGAACAATGAGAACACATGGACACAGGAAGGGGAACATCACATTTCGGGGACTGTTGTGGGGTGGGGGGAGGGTGGAGGGATAGCATTGGGAGATATACCTAGTGCTAGATGACGAGTTGGGAGGTGTAGCGCACCAGCATGGCCCATGTATACATATGTAACTTACCTGCACGTTGCGCACATGTACCATAGAGCCAAAAGAATTATAATAATAATGATAATAATAATAATAATAATAATAAAAGAAGAAGCATTCTGAGAAACTTCTTTGTGATGGGTGCATTCATCTCACAGAGTGGAACATTTCTTTTGGTTGAGCAGCTTTGAATGACTTTTTGGAGAATCTTCAAGTGCACATTTGGAGCGCTTTGTGGCCTATGGTGAAAAAGCAAATATCTTCTCATAAAAACTAGACAGAAGCATTCTGAAAAACGTCTTAGTCATGTATACATTCATCTCAGAGAATTGTACCTTACGTTTCATTGAGCAGTTTTGAAAAACTCTTTCTGTAGTATCTACAAGTGGCCATTTGGAGCACTTTGAGGCCTATGGTGGAAAAGGAAATATCTTCACATAAAAACCAGACAGAAGCATTCTGACAAACATTTTGTGATGTGTGCATTCATCTCACAGGGTTGGACATTTCTTTTGATTGAGCAGCTTTGAAACACTCTTTTTGTAGGATTTGAAATTGGACATTTGGAGTGCTTTGTGTCCTATGGTGGAAAAGGAATTATCTTCACATGAAAAATATACAGAAGCATTCTGACAAACTTCTTTGTGATGTTTGCATTCATCTCACAGAGTTGAACCTTACTTTTCATTGAGCAGTTTTGAAACTCTCTGTAGAATCTACAAGTGGACATTTGGAGCACACTTAGGTCTATGGTGGAAAAGGAATTACCTTAACATAATAACGAGACAGAAGGATTCTGACAAACTCCTTTGTCGTGTGTGCATTCATCTCACAGAGTTGAACCTTACTTTTCATTGAGCAGCTTTGAAACACTCTTTTTGTAGAATCTGCAAGTGGACATTTGTGGCACTTTGAGACCTATGGTGGAAAAGTAAATATGTTCACATAAAAACCAGACAGAAGCATTGTGACAAACTTCTTTGTGATGTGTGCAATTATCTCACAGAATTGAACCTTACTTTTCATTGAGCAGTTTTGTAACACTCTTTATGTAGAATCTGCCAGTGGACATTTGGAGTGCTTTGAGTCCTATTGTGTACATGGAAATATCTTCACATAAAAACTAGACAGAAGCATTCTGACAAACTTCTTGGTGAAGTGTGCATTCATCTCACAGAGTTGAAACTTTCTTTTGATTAAGCAACTTTTAAACACTCTTTTGTAGAATCTGCAAGTGGACATTTCGAGCGCTTTGAGACCAGTGGTGGAAAAGGAAATACCTTCACATAACATCTAGACAGAAGCATTCTGACAAACTACTTTGGATGTGTGCATTCATCTCACAGAGTAGAACTTTAGTTTTCAATGAGCAGTTTTAAAAAACTCTTTTTGTAGAATCTGCAAGTGAACATTTGGAGCACCTTTAGTCCGATGGTGGGAAAGGAAATATCTTCAAATAAAAACTAGACAGAAGGACTCTCACAAACTTCTCTGTGACGGGTGCATTCATCTCACAGAGTTGAACATTTCTTTTGATTGAGCAGCTTTGAAACACGCTTTTTGTAGAATCTGCGAGAGGACATTTGGAGCGTTTTAAAGCCTATTGTGGAAAAGGGAATATCTTCATATAAAAACTAGTCAGAAGAATTCTGACAAACTTCTTCATGATTTGTGAATTCATCTCACAGAGTTGAACCTTACTTTTCATTGAGCAGCCTTGAAGCACTTTCTTTGTAGAATCTGCAAGTGGACATTTGGAGCGCTTTGAGGCCTATGGTGGAAAAAGAAATATCTTCACATAAAATTAGAGGGAAGTATTGTAACACACTTCTTTGTGATGTGTGCATTCACCTCACAGAGTTGAATGATACTTTTCATTGTGCAGTTTTGAAACACTCCTTTTGTAGTATCTGCAAGTGTACATTTGGAGCACTTTGATGCCAATGGTGGAAAAGGAAATATTTTCACATTAAAAATATACTGAAGCATGCTCACAAACATCTTTGTGACTTGTGCATTCATCTCACAGAGTTGAACCTTTCCTTTGCTTGAGCAGCTCTGAAACACCGTTTTTGTAGAATCTGCAAGTGGACATTTGGAGTGCTTTGAGGCCTATGGTGGAAAACGTAATATCTTCACATAAATCTGGATTGAAGAATTCCGTCAAACTTCTTTGTGATGTGTGCATTCATCTCACAGAGTTGAACCTTAGTTTTCATTGAGCAGTTTTGAAACACTCTTTTGTAGAATCTGCAAGTGGACATTTGGAGCTCTTGGAGGCCTGTAGTGGAAAAGGAGATATCTTCACATTAAAACCAGACAAATCATTCTCACAAACTTCCTTGTATTCTGTGCATTCATCTCACAGAGTTGAACCTTGGTTGTCATTGAGCAGTTTTGAAATCCTCTTTTTATAGAATCTGCAGGTAGACATTTGGAGCGCCTTGAGGCCTGTGGTGTATAACGAAACATCTTCATATAATAACTAGACAAACGCATTCTGAGAAACTTCTTTGTGATGGGTGCACTCATCTCACGTAGTTGAACCTTTCTTTTGGTGGAGAAGCTTTGAAACACTCTTTTTGTAGAATCTGCAAGTGGACACTTGGAGCGCTTTGAGGCCCATGGTGGGATAAAAAATATCTTCACATAAAAACCAGCCAGAAGCATTCTGACGAACTTCTTGGTGATGTGTGCATTCGTCTCACAGGGTTGAACCTTTCTTTTGATTGAGCAGCTTTGAAAAACTCTTTTTGTAGAATCTGCAAGTGGACATTTGGTGCACATTTGAGCCTATGGTGGAAAAGGAGCTATGTTCACATAATAATTAGACAGAAGCCTATGGGGGAAAAGGGAATATCTTCACTTAAAAAGTATACGGAAACATTCCATCAAACTCCTTTGTAATGTGTGCGTTCATCTCACCGAGTAGAACCTTCCTTTCATTGCAGAGTTTTGAAACCCTATTTTTGTAGAATCTACAAGTGGACGTTTGGAGGACTTTGAGGCCTATATTGGAAAAGAAAATTTCTTCACACAAAAAATAGACAGAAGCGTTCTGACAAACTCCTTTGGGATGTGTGCATTCATTGCACAGAGTTGAACCTTTCTTTTTATTGAGCAGTTTGAAACACTCTTTTTGTAGAATCTGCAAGTGGACATTTGGAACGCTTTGAAGCCTATGGTTTCAAAGGAAATATCTTCACCTAAAAACCACCCAGAAGCATTCTGACAAAGTTCTTGGTGATGTGTGCATTCATCTCACGGAGTTGAACCTTTCTTTTGATTGAGCAGACTTGAAACACTATTTTTGTAGAATCTGAAAGTGGATATTTGGAGCGCATTTAGGCCTAGGGTGGAAAAGGAAGTATCTTCGAATAATAACTAGACAGAAGCATTCTGACACACTTCTTTGTGATGTGTGCATTCATCTCACAGAGTTGAACCTTACTTTTCATTGAGCTGTTTTGAAACACTCTTTTTGTTGAATCTTCCAGTGGTCATTTGGAGTGCTTTGAGGCCTATTGTGGAAATGGAAATATCTTCACAAAAAAATTAGACAGAAGCATTCCGACAATCTTCTTGGTTATATGTGCATTCTTCTCACAAAGTTCAACCTTCCTTTTGATTGAGCAGCCCACAAACACTCTTTTTGTAGAATCTGCATGTGGAGTCTTGGAGCACTTTGAGGTCTGTGGTGGAAAATGAAATATCCTCACATAAAAACTAGGCAGAAGAATTCTGACAAACTTCTTTGTGATGTGTACATTCACCTCACAGAGTTGAACCTTAGTTTTCATTGAGCAGTTTTCAAACCCTCTTTTTGTAGAATCTACAAGTGGAGATTTGGAGTGCTTTGATACCTGTGTTGGAAAAGGAAATATATTTACATAAATACTAGACAGAAGCATTCTGACAAACTTCTTTGAAATGTGTGCTTTCATCTCACAGAGTTGGAGTTGAACCTTCCTTTTTATTGAGAAGTTTTGAAACATTTTTTTCGTATAATCTGCAAGTAGACATTTGGAGCGCCTTGATGCCAATGCTGGAAAAGGAAATATCTTCATATAATAACTAGAAAGAAGAGTAAACTATCGCAAGAACAAGAAACCAAACACCACGTATTCTCACTCAGAGGTGAGAATTGAACAATGAGAACACATGGACACAGGAAGGGGAACATCACATTTCGGGGACTGTTGTGGGGTGGGGGGAGGGTGGAGGGATAGCATTGGGAGATATACCTAGTGCTAGATGACGAGTTGGGAGGTGTAGCGCACCAGCATGGCACATGTATACATATGTAACTTACCTGCACGTTGCGCACATGTACCATAGAGCCAAAAGAATTATAATAATAATTATAATAATAATAATAATAATAATAAAAGAAGAAGCATTCTGAGAAACTTCTTTGTGATGGGTGCATTCATCTCACAGAGTGGAACATTTCTTTTGGTTGAGCAGCTTTGAATGACTTTTTGGAGAATCTTCAAGTGCACATTTGGAGCGCTTTGTGGCCTATGGTGAAAAAGCAAATATCTTCTCATAAAAACTAGACAGAAGCATTCTGAAAAACGTCTTAGTCATGTATAAATTCATCTCAGAGAATTGTACCTTACGTTTCATTGAGCAGTTTTGAAAAACTCTTTCTGTAGTATCTACAAGTGGCCATTTGGAGCACTTTGAGGCCTATGGTGGAAAAGGAAATATCTTCACATAAAAACCAGACAGAAGCATTCTGACAAACATTTTGTGATGTGTGCATTCATCTCACAGGGTTGGACATTTCTTTTGATTGAGCAGCTTTGAAACACTCTTTTTGTAGGATTTGAAATTGGACATTTGGAGTGCTTTGTGTCCTATGGTGGAAAAGGAATTATCTTCACATGAAAAATATACAGAAGCATTCTGACAAACTTCTTTGTGATGTTTGCATTCATCTCACAGAGTTGAACCTTACTTTTCATTGAGCAGTTTTGAAACTCTCTGTAGAATCTACAAGTGGACATTTGGAGCACTCTTAGGTCTATGGTGGAAAAGGAATTACCTTAACATAATAACGAGACAGAAGGATTCTGACAAACTCCTTTGTCGTGTGTGCATTCATCTCACAGAGTTGAACCTTACTTTTCATTGAGCAGCTTTGAAACACTCTTTTTGTAGAATCTGCAAGTGGACATTTGTGGCACTTTGAGACCTATGGTGGAAAAGTAAATATGTTCACATAAAAACCAGACAGAAGCATTGTGACAAACTTCTTTGTGATGTGTGCAATTATCTCACAGAATTGAACCTTACTTTTCATTGAGCAGTTTTGTATCACTCTTTATGTAGAATCTGCCAGTGGACATTTGGAGTGCTTTGAGTCCTATTGTGTACATGGAAATGTCTTCACATAAAAACTAGACAGAAGCATTCTGACAAACTTCTTGGTGAAGTGTGCATTCATCTCACAGAGTTGAAACTTTCTTTTGATTAAGCAACTTTTAAACACTCTTTTGTAGAATCTGCAAGTGGACATTTCGAGCGCTTTGAGACCAGTGGTGGAAAAGGAAATACCTTCACATAACATCTAGACAGAAGCATTCTGACAAACTACTTTGGATGTGTGCATTCATCTCACAGAGTAGAACTTTAGTTTTCAATGAGCAGTTTTAAAAAACTCTTTTTGTAGAATCTGCAAGTGAACATTTGGAGCACCTTTAGTCCGATGGTGGGAAAGGAAATATCTTCAAATAAAAACTAGACAGAAGGACTCTCACAAACTTCTCTGTGACGGGTGCATTCATCTCACAGAGTTGAACATTTCTTTTGATTGAGCAGCTTTGAAACACGCTTTTTGTAGAATCTGCGAGAGGACATTTGGAGCGTTTTAAAGCCTATTGTGGAAAAGGGAATATCTTCATATAAAAACTAGTCAGAAGAATTCTGACAAACTTCTTCATGATTTGTGAATTCCTGTCACAGAGTTGAACCTTACTTTTCATTGAGCAGCCTTGAAGCACTTTCTTTGTAGAATCTGCAAGTGGACATTTGGAGCGCTTTGAGGCCTATGGTGGAAAAAGAAATATCTTCACATAAAATTAGAGGGAAGTATTGTAACACACTTCTTTGTGATGTGTGCATTCACCTCACAGAGTTGAATGATACTTTTCATTGTGCAGTTTTGAAACACTCCTTTTGTAGTATCTGCAAGTGTACATTTGGAGCACTTTGATGCCAATGGTGGAAAAGGAAATATTTTCACATTAAAAATATACTGAAGCATGCTCACAAACATCTTTGTGACTTGTGCATTCATCTCACAGAGTTGAACCTTTCCTTTGCTTGAGCAGCTCTGAAACACCGTTTTTGTAGAATCTGCAAGTGGACATTTGGAGTGCTTTGAGGCCTATGGTGGAAAACGTAATATCTTCACATAAATCTGGATTGAAGAATTCCGTCAAACTACTTTGTGATGTGTGCATTCATCTCACAGAGTTGAACCTTAGTTTTCATTGAGCAGTTTTGAAACACTCTTTTTGTAGAATCTGCAAGTGGACATTTGGAGCTCTTGGAAGCCTGTAGTGGAAAAGGAGATATCTTCACATTAAAACCAGACAAATCATTCTCACAAACTTCCTTGTATTCTGTGCATTCATCTCACAGAGTTGAACCTTGGTTGTCATTGAGCAGTTTTGAAATCCTCTTTTTATAGAATCTGCAGGTAGACATTTGGAGCGCCTTGAGGCCTGTGGTGTATAACGAAACATCTTCATATAATAACTAGACAAACGCATTCTGAGAAACTTCTTTGTGATGGGTGCACTCATCTCACGTAGTTGAACCTTTCTTTTGGTGGAGAAGCTTTGAAACACTCTTTTTGTAGAATCTGCAAGTGGACACTTGGAGCGCTTTGAGGCCCATGGTGGGATAAAAAATATCTTCACATAAAAACCAGCCAGAAGCATTCTGACGAACTTCTTGGTGATGTGTGCATTCGTCTCACAGGGTTGAACCTTTCTTTTGATTGAGCAGCTTTGAAAAACTCTTTTTGTAGAATCTGCAAGTGGACATTTGGTGCACATTTGAGCCTATGGTGGAAAAGGAGCTATGTTCACATAATAATTAGACAGAAGCCTATGGGGGAAAAGGGAATATCTTCACTTAAAAAGTATACGGAAACATTCCATCAAACTCCTTTGTAATGTGTGCATTCATCTCACCGAGTAGAACCTTCCTTTCATTGCAGAGTTTTGAAACCCTATTTTTGTAGAATCTACAAGTGGACGTTTGGAGGACTTTGAGGCCTATATTGGAAAAGAAAATTTCTTCACACAAAAAATAGACAGAAGCGTTCTGACAAACTCCTTTGGGATGTGTGCATTCATTGCACAGAGTTGAACCTTTCTTTTTATTGAGCAGTTTGAAACACTCTTTTTGTAGAATCTGCAAGTGGACATTTGGAACGCTTTGAAGCCTATGGTTTAAAAGGAAATATCTTCACCTAAAAACCACCCAGAAGCATTCTGACAAAGTTCTTGGTGATGTGTGCATTCATCTCACGGAGTTGAACCTTTCTTTTGATTGAGCAGACTTGAAACACTATTTTTGTAGAATCTGAAAGTGGATATTTGGAGCGCATTTAGGCCTAGGGTGGAAAAGGAAGTATCTTCGAATAATAACTAGACAGAAGCATTCTGACACACTTCTTTGTGATGTGTGCATTCATCTCACAGAGTTGAACCTTACTTTTCATTGAGCTGTTTTGAAACACTCTTTTTGTTGAATCTTCCAGTGGTCATTTGGAGTGCTTTGAGGCCTATTGTGGAAATGGAAATATCTTCACAAAAAAATTAGACAGAAGCATTCCGACAATCTTCTTGGTTATATGTGCATTCTTCTCACAAAGTTCAACCTTCCTTTTGATTGAGCAGCCCACAAACACTCTTTTTGTAGAATCTGCATGTGGAGTTTTGGAGCACTTTGAGGTCTGTGGTGGAAAATGAAATATCCTCACATAAAAACTAGGCAGAAGAATTCTGACAAACTTCTTTGTGATGTGTACATTCACCTCACAGAGTTGAACCTTAGTTTTCATTGAGCAGTTTTCAAACCCTCTTTTTGTAGAATCTACAGGTGGAGATTTGGAGTGCTTTGATACCTGTGTTGGAAAAGGAAATATATTTACATAAATACTAGACAGAAGCATTCTGACAAACTTCTTTGAAATGTGTGCTTTCATCTCACAGAGTTGGAGTTGAACCTTCCTTTTTATTGAGAAGTTTTGAAACATTTTTTTCGTATAATCTGCAAGTAGACATTTGGAGCGCCTTGATGCCAATGGTGGAAAAGGAAATATCTTCATATAATAACTAGAAAGAAGAGTAAACTATCGCAAGAACAAGAAACCAAACACCACGTATTCTCACTCACAGGTGAGAATTGAACAATGAGAACACATGGACACAGGAAGGGGAACATCACATTTCGGGGACTGTTGTGGGGTGGGGGGAGGGTGGAGGGATAGCATTGGGAGATATACCTAGTGCTAGATGACGAGTTGGGAGGTGTAGCGCACCAGCATGGCACATGTATACATATGTAACTTACCTGCACGTTGTGCACATGTACCATAGAGCCAAAAGAATTATAATAATAATTATAATAATAATAATAATAATAAAAGAAGAAGCATTCTGAGAAACTTCTTTGTGATGGGTGCATTCATCTCACAGAGTGGAACATTTCTTTTGGTTGAGCAGCTTTGAATGACTTTTTGGAGAATCTTCAAGTGCACATTTGGAGCGCTTTGTGGCCTATGGTGAAAAAGCAAATATCTTCTCATAAAAACTAGACAGAAGCATTCTGAAAAACGTCTTAGTCATGTATACATTCATCTCAGAGAATTGTACCTTACGTTTCATTGAACAGTTTTGAAAAACTCTTTCTGTAGTATCTACAAGTGGCCATTTGGAGCACTTTGAGGCCTATGGTGGAAAAGGAAATATCTTCACATAAAAACCAGACAGAAGCATTCTGACAAACATTTTGTGATGTGTGCATTCATCTCACAGTGTTGGACATTTCTTTTGATTGAGCAGCTTTGAAACACTCTTTTTGTAGGATTTGAAATTGGACATTTGGAGTGCTTTGTGTCCTATGGTGGAAAAGGAATTATCTTCACATGAAAAATATACAGAAGCATTCTGACAAACTTCTTTGTGATGTTTGCATTCATCTCACAGAGTTGAACCTTACTTTTCATTGAGCAGTTTTGAAACTCTCTGTAGAATCTACAAGTGGACATTTGGAGCACTCTTAGGTCTATGGTGGAAAAGGAATTACCTTAACATAATAACGAGACAGAAGGATTCTGACAAACTCCTTTGTCGTGTGTGCATTCATCTCACAGAGTTGAACCTTACTTTTCATTGAGCAGCTTTGAAACACTCTTTTTGTAGAATCTGCAAGTGGACATTTGTGGCACTTTGAGACCTATGGTGGAAAAGTAAATATGTTCACATAAAAACCAGACAGAAGCATTGTGACAAACTTCTTTGTGATGTGTGCAATTATCTCACAGAATTGAACCTTACTTTTCATTGAGCAGTTTTGTATCACTCTTTATGTAGAATCTGCCAGTGGACATTTGGAGTGCTTTGAGTCCTATTGTGTACATGGAAATGTCTTCACATAAAAACTAGACAGAAGCATTCTGACAAACTTCTTGGTGAAGTGTGCATTCATCTCACAGAGTTGAAGCTTTCTTTTGATTAAGCAACTTTTAAACACTCTTTTGTAGAATCTGCAAGTGGACATTTCGAGCGCTTTGAGACCAGTGGTGGAAAAGGAAATACCTTCACATAACATCTAGACAGAAGCATTCTGACAAACTACTTTGGATGTGTGCATTCATCTCACAGAGTAGAACTTTAGTTTTCAATGAGCAGTTTTAAAAAACTCTTTTTGTAGAATCTGCAAGTGAACATTTGGAGCACCTTTAGTCCGATGGTGGGAAAGGAAATATCTTCAAATAAAAACTAGAGAGAAGGACTCTCACAAACTTCTCTGTGACGGGTGCATTCATCTCACAGAGTTGAACATTTCTTTTGATTGAGCAGCTTTGAAACACGCTTTTTGTAGAATCTGCGAGAGGACATTTGGAGCGTTTTAAAGCCTATTGTGGAAAAGGGAATATCTTCATATAAAAACTAGTCAGAAGAATTCTGACAAACTTCTTCATGATTTGTGAATTCATCTCACAGAGTTGAACCTTACTTTTCATTGAGCAGCCTTGAAGCACTTTCTTTGTAGAATCTGCAAGTGGACATTTGGAGCGCTTTGAGGCCTATGGTGGAAAAAGAAATATCTTCACATAAAATTAGAGGGAAGTATTGTAACACACTTCTTTGTGATGTGTGCATTCACCTCACAGAGTTGAATGATACTTTTCATTGTGCAGTTTTGAAACACTCCTTTTGTAGTATCTGCAAGTGTACATTTGGAGCACTTTGATGCCAATGGTGGAAAAGGAAATATTTTCACATTAAAAATATACTGAAGCATGCTCACAAACATCTTTGTGACTTGTGCATTCATCTCACAGAGTTGAACCTTTCCTTTGCTTGAGCAGCTCTGAAACACCGTTTTTGTAGAATCTGCAAGTGGACATTTGGAGTGCTTTGAGGCCTATGGTGGAAAACGTAATATCTTCACATAAATCTGGATTGAAGAATTCCGTCAAACTTCTTTGTGATGTGTGCATTCATCTCACAGAGTTGAACCTTAGTTTTCATTGAGCAGTTTTGAAACACTCTTTTTGTAGAATCTGCAAGTGGACATTTGGAGCTCTTGGAGGCCTGTAGTGGAAAAGGAGATATCTTCACATTAAAACCAGACAAATCATTCTCACAAACTTCCTTGTATTCTGTGCATTCATCTCACAGAGTTGAACCTTGGTTGTCATTGAGCAGTTTTGAAATCCTCCTTTTATAGAATCTGCAGGTAGACATTTGGAGCGCCTTGAGGCCTGTGGTGTATAACGAAACATCTTCATATAATAACTAGACAAACGCATTCTGAGAAACTTCTTTGTGATGGGTGCACTCATCTCACGTAGTTGAACCTTTCTTTTGGTGGAGAAGCTTTGAAACACTCTTTTTGTAGAATCTGCAAGTGGACACTTGGAGCGCTTTGAGGCCCATGGTGGGATAAAAAATATCTTCACATAAAAACCAGCCAGAAGCATTCTGACGAACTTCTTGGTGATGTGTGCATTCGTCTCACAGGGTTGAACCTTTCTTTTGATTGAGCAGCTTTGAAAAACTCTTTTTGTAGAATCTGCAAGTGGACATTTGGTGCACATTTGAGCCTATGGTGGAAAAGGAGCTATGTTCACATAATAATTAGACAGAAGCCTATGGGGGAAAAGGGAATATCTTCACTTAAAAAGTATACGGAAACATTCCATCAAACTCCTTTGTAATGTGTGCATTCATCTCACCGAGTAGAACCTTCCTTTCATTGCAGAGTTTTGAAACCCTATTTTTGTAGAATCTACAAGTGGACGTTTGGAGGACTTTGAGGCCTATATTGGAAAAGAAAATTTCTTCACACAAAAAATAGACAGAAGCGTTCTGACAAACTCCTTTGGGATGTGTGCATTCATTGCACAGAGTTGAACCTTTCTTTTTATTGAGCAGTTTGAAACACTCTTTTTGTAGAATCTGCAAGTGGACATTTGGAACGCTTTGAAGCCTATGGTTTCAAAGGAAATATCTTCACCTAAAAACCACCCAGAAGCATTCTGACAAAGTTCTCGGTGATGTGTGCATTCATCTCACGGAGTTGAACCTTTCTTTTGATTGAGCAGACTTGAAACACTATTTTTGTAGAATCTGAAAGTGGATATTTGGAGCGCATTTAGGCCTAGGGTGGAAAAGGAAGTATCTTCAAATAATAACTAGACAGAAGCATTCTGACACACTTCTTTGTGATGTGTGCATTCATCTCACAGAGTTGAACCTTACTTTTCATTGAGCTGTTTTGAAACACTCTTTTTGTTGAATCTTCCAGTGGTCATTTGGAGTGCTTTGAGGCCTATTGTGGAAATGGAAATATCTTCACAAAAAAATTAGACAGAAGCATTCCGACAATCTTCTTGGTTATATGTGCATTCTTCTCACAAAGTTCAACCTTCCTTTTGATTGAGCAGCCCACAAACACTCTTTTTGTAGAATCTGCATGTGGAGTCTTGGAGCACTTTGAGGTCTGTGGTGGAAAATGAAATATCCTCACATAAAAACTAGGCAGAAGAATTCTGACAAACTTCTTTGTGATGTGTACATTCACCTCACAGAGTTGAACCTTAGTTTTCATTGAGCAGTTTTCAAACCCTCTTTTTGTAGAATCTACAAGTGGAGATTTGGAGTGCTTTGATACCTGTGTTGGAAAAGGAAATATATTTACATAAATACTAGACAGAAGCATTCTGACAAGCTTCTTTGAAATGTGTGCTTTCATCTCACAGAGTTGGAGTTGAACCTTGCTTTTTATTGAGAAGTTTTGAAACATTTTTTTCATATAATCTGCAAGTAGACATTTGGAGCACCTTGATGCCAATGGTGGAAAAGGAAATATCTTCATATAATAACTAGACAGAAGAGTAAACTATCGCAAGAACAAAAAACCAAACACCACGTATTCTCACTCACAGGTGAGAATTGAACAATGAGAACACATGGACACAGGAAGGGGAACATCACATTTCGGGGACTGTTGTGGGGTGGGGGGAGGGTGGAGGGATAGCATTGGGAGATATACCTAGTGCTAGATGACGAGTTGGGAGGTGTAGCGCACCAGCATGGCCCATGTATACATATGTAACTTACCTGCACGTTGCGCACATGTACCATAGAGCCAAAAGAATTATAATAATAATGATAATAATAATAATAATAATAATAAAAGAAGAAGCATTCTGAGAAACTTCTTTGTGATGGGTGCATTCATCTCACAGAGTGGAACATTTCTTTTGGTTGAGCAGCTTTGAATGACTTTTTGGAGAATCTTCAAGTGCACATTTGGAGCGCTTTGTGGCCTATGGTGAAAAAGCAAATATCTTCTCATAAAAACTAGACAGAAGCATTCTGAAAAACGTCTTAGTCATGTATACATTCATCTCAGAGAATTGTACCTTACGTTTCATTGAGCAGTTTTGAAAAACTCTTTCTGTAGTATCTACAAGTGGCCATTTGGAGCACTTTGAGGCCTATGGTGGAAAAGGAAATATCTTCACATAAAAACCAGACAGAAGCATTCTGACAAACATTTTGTGATGTGTGCATTCATCTCACAGGGTTGGACATTTCTTTTGATTGAGCAGCTTTGAAACACTCTTTTTGTAGGATTTGAAATTGGACATTTGGAGTGCTTTGTGTCCTATGGTGGAAAAGGAATTATCTTCACATGAAAAATATACAGAAGCATTCTGACAAACTTCTTTGTGATGTTTGCATTCATCTCACAGAGTTGAACCTTACTTTTCATTGAGCAGTTTTGAAACTCTCTGTAGAATCTACAAGTGGACATTTGGAGCACACTTAGGTCTATGGTGGAAAAGGAATTACCTTAACATAATAACGAGACAGAAGGATTCTGACAAACTCCTTTGTCGTGTGTGCATTCATCTCACAGAGTTGAACCTTACTTTTCATTGAGCAGCTTTGAAACACTCTTTTTGTAGAATCTGCAAGTGGACATTTGTGGCACTTTGAGACCTATGGTGGAAAAGTAAATATGTTCACATAAAAACCAGACAGAAGCATTGTGACAAACTTCTTTGTGATGTGTGCAATTATCTCACAGAATTGAACCTTACTTTTCATTGAGCAGTTTTGTAACACTCTTTATGTAGAATCTGCCAGTGGACATTTGGAGTGCTTTGAGTCCTATTGTGTACATGGAAATATCTTCACATAAAAACTAGACAGAAGCATTCTGACAAACTTCTTGGTGAAGTGTGCATTCATCTCACAGAGTTGAAACTTTCTTTTGATTAAGCAACTTTTAAACACTCTTTTGTAGAATCTGCAAGTGGACATTTCGAGCGCTTTGAGACCAGTGGTGGAAAAGGAAATACCTTCACATAACATCTAGACAGAAGCATTCTGACAAACTACTTTGGATGTGTGCATTCATCTCACAGAGTAGAACTTTAGTTTTCAATGAGCAGTTTTAAAAAACTCTTTTTGTAGAATCTGCAAGTGAACATTTGGAGCACCTTTAGTCCGATGGTGGGAAAGGAAATATCTTCAAATAAAAACTAGACAGAAGGACTCTCACAAACTTCTCTGTGACGGGTGCATTCATCTCACAGAGTTGAACATTTCTTTTGATTGAGCAGCTTTGAAACACGCTTTTTGTAGAATCTGCGAGAGGACATTTGGAGCGTTTTAAAGCCTATTGTGGAAAAGGGAATATCTTCATATAAAAACTAGTCAGAAGAATTCTGACAAACTTCTTCATGATTTGTGAATTCATCTCACAGACTTGAACCTTACTTTTCATTGAGCAGCCTTGAAGCACTTTCTTTGTAGAATCTGCAAGTGGACATTTGGAGCGCTTTGAGGCCTATGGTGGAAAAAGAAATATCTTCACATAAAATTAGAGGGAAGTATTGTAACACACTTCTTTGTGATGTGTGCATTCACCTCACAGAGTTGAATGATACTTTTCATTGTGCAGTTTTGAAACACTCCTTTTGTAGTATCTGCAAGTGTACATTTGGAGCACTTTGATGCCAATGGTGGAAAAGGAAATATTTTCACATTAAAAATATACTGAAGCATGCTCACAAACATCTTTGTGACTTGTGCATTCATCTCACAGAGTTGAACCTTTCCTTTGCTTGAGCAGCTCTGAAACACCGTTTTTGTAGAATCTGCAAGTGGACATTTGGAGTGCTTTGAGGCCTATGGTGGAAAACGTAATATCTTCACATAAATCTGGATTGAAGAATTCCGTCAAACTTCTTTGTGATGTGTGCATTCATCTCACAGAGTTGAACCTTAGTTTTCATTGAGCAGTTTTGAAACACTCTTTTGTAGAATCTGCAAGTGGACATTTGGAGCTCTTGGAGGCCTGTAGTGGAAAAGGAGATATCTTCACATTAAAACCAGACAAATCATTCTCACAAACTTCCTTGTATTCTGTGCATTCATCTCACAGAGTTGAACCTTGGTTGTCATTGAGCAGTTTTGAAATCCTCTTTTTATAGAATCTGCAGGTAGACATTTGGAGCGCCTTGAGGCCTGTGGTGTATAACGAAACATCTTCATATAATAACTAGACAAACGCATTCTGAGAAACTTCTTTGTGATGGGTGCACTCATCTCACGTAGTTGAACCTTTCTTTTGGTGGAGAAGCTTTGAAACACTCTTTTTGTAGAATCTGCAAGTGGACACTTGGAGCGCTTTGAGGCCCATGGTGGGATAAAAAATATCTTCACATAAAAACCAGCCAGAAGCATTCTGACGAACTTCTTGGTGATGTGTGCATTCGTCTCACAGGGTTGAACCTTTCTTTTGATTGAGCAGCTTTGAAAAACTCTTTTTGTAGAATCTGCAAGTGGACATTTGGTGCACATTTGAGCCTATGGTGGAAAAGGAGCTATGTTCACATAATAATTAGACAGAAGCCTATGGGGGAAAAGGGAATATCTTCACTTAAAAAGTATACGGAAACATTCCATCAAACTCCTTTGTAATGTGTGCGTTCATCTCACCGAGTAGAACCTTCCTTTCATTGCAGAGTTTTGAAACCCTATTTTTGTAGAATCTACAAGTGGACGTTTGGAGGACTTTGAGGCCTATATTGGAAAAGAAAATTTCTTCACACAAAAAATAGACAGAAGCGTTCTGACAAACTCCTTTGGGATGTGTGCATTCATTGCACAGAGTTGAACCTTTCTTTTTATTGAGCAGTTTGAAACACTCTTTTTGTAGAATCTGCAAGTGGACATTTGGAACGCTTTGAAGCCTATGGTTTAAAAGGAAATATCTTCACCTAAAAACCACCCAGAAGCATTCTGACAAAGTTTTTGGTGATGTGTGCATTCATCTCACGGAGTTGAACCTTTCTTTTGATTGAGCAGACTTGAAACACTATTTTTGTAGAATCTGAAAGTGGATATTTGGAGCGCATTTAGGCCTAGGGTGGAAAAGGAAGTATCTTCGAATAATAACTAGACAGAAGCATTCTGACACACTTCTTTGTGATGTGTGCATTCATCTCACAGAGTTGAACCTTACTTTTCATTGAGCTGTTTTGAAACACTCTTTTTGTTGAATCTTCCAGTGGTCATTTGGAGTGCTTTGAGGCCTATTGTGGAAATGGAAATATCTTCACAAAAAAATTAGACAGAAGCATTCCGACAATCTTCTTGGTTATATGTGCATTCTTCTCACAAAGTTCAACCTTCCTTTTGATTGAGCAGCCCACAAACACTCTTTTTGTAGAATCTGCATGTGGAGTTTTGGAGCACTTTGAGGTCTGTGGTGGAAAATGAAATATCCTCACATAAAAACTAGGCAGAAGAATTCTGACAAACTTCTTTGTGATGTGTACATTCACCTCACAGAGTTGAACCTTAGTTTTCATTGAGCAGTTTTCAAACCCTCTTTTTGTAGAATCTACAAGTGGAGATTTGGAGTGCTTTGATACCTGTGTTGGAAAAGGAAATATATTTACATAAATACTAGACAGAAGCATTCTGACAAACTTCTTTGAAATGTGTGCTTTCATCTCACAGAGTTGGAGTTGAACCTTCCTTTTTATTGAGAAGTTTTGAAACATTTTTTTCGTATAATCTGCAAGTAGACATTTGGAGCGCCTTGATGCCAATGCTGGAAAAGGAAATATCTTCATATAATAACTAGAAAGAAGAGTAAACTATCGCAAGAACAAGAAACCAAACACCACGTATTCTCACTCAGAGGTGAGAATTGAACAATGAGAACACATGGACACAGGAAGGGGAACATCACATTTCGGGGACTGTTGTGGGGTGGGGGGAGGGTGGAGGGATAGCATTGGGAGATATACCTAGTGCTAGATGACGAGTTGGGAGGTGTAGCGCACCAGCATGGCACATGTATACATATGTAACTTACCTGCACGTTGCGCACATGTACCATAGAGCCAAAAGAATTATAATAATAATTATAATAATAATAATAATAATAATAAAAGAAGAAGCATTCTGAGAAACTTCTTTGTGATGGGTGCATTCATCTCACAGAGTGGAACATTTCTTTTGGTTGAGCAGCTTTGAATGACTTTTTGGAGAATCTTCAAGTGCACATTTGGAGCGCTTTGTGGCCTATGGTGAAAAAGCAAATATCTTCTCATAAAAACTAGACAGAAGCATTCTGAAAAACGTCTTAGTCATGTATAAATTCATCTCAGAGAATTGTACCTTACGTTTCATTGAGCAGTTTTGAAAAACTCTTTCTGTAGTATCTACAAGTGGCCATTTGGAGCACTTTGAGGCCTATGGTGGAAAAGGAAATATCTTCACATAAAAACCAGACAGAAGCATTCTGACAAACATTTTGTGATGTGTGCATTCATCTCACAGGGTTGGACATTTCTTTTGATTGAGCAGCTTTGAAACACTCTTTTTGTAGGATTTGAAATTGGACATTTGGAGTGCTTTGTGTCCTATGGTGGAAAAGGAATTATCTTCACATGAAAAATATACAGAAGCATTCTGACAAACTTCTTTGTGATGTTTGCATTCATCTCACAGAGTTGAACCTTACTTTTCATTGAGCAGTTTTGAAACTCTCTGTAGAATCTACAAGTGGACATTTGGAGCACTCTTAGGTCTATGGTGGAAAAGGAATTACCTTAACATAATAACGAGACAGAAGGATTCTGACAAACTCCTTTGTCGTGTGTGCATTCATCTCACAGAGTTGAACCTTACTTTTCATTGAGCAGCTTTGAAACACTCTTTTTGTAGAATCTGCAAGTGGACATTTGTGGCACTTTGAGACCTATGGTGGAAAAGTAAATATGTTCACATAAAAACCAGACAGAAGCATTGTGACAAACTTCTTTGTGATGTGTGCAATTATCTCACAGAATTGAACCTTACTTTTCATTGAGCAGTTTTGTATCACTCTTTATGTAGAATCTGCCAGTGGACATTTGGAGTGCTTTGAGTCCTATTGTGTACATGGAAATGTCTTCACATAAAAACTAGACAGAAGCATTCTGACAAACTTCTTGGTGAAGTGTGCATTCATCTCACAGAGTTGAAACTTTCTTTTGATTAAGCAACTTTTAAACACTCTTTTGTAGAATCTGCAAGTGGACATTTCGAGCGCTTTGAGACCAGTGGTGGAAAAGGAAATACCTTCACATAACATCTAGACAGAAGCATTCTGACAAACTACTTTGGATGTGTGCATTCATCTCACAGAGTAGAACTTTAGTTTTCAATGAGCAGTTTTAAAAAACTCTTTTTGTAGAATCTGCAAGTGAACATTTGGAGCACCTTTAGTCCGATGGTGGGAAAGGAAATATCTTCAAATAAAAACTAGACAGAAGGACTCTCACAAACTTCTCTGTGACGGGTGCATTCATCTCACAGAGTTGAACATTTCTTTTGATTGAGCAGCTTTGAAACACGCTTTTTGTAGAATCTGCGAGAGGACATTTGGAGCGTTTTAAAGCCTATTGTGGAAAAGGGAATATCTTCATATAAAAACTAGTCAGAAGAATTCTGACAAACTTCTTCATGATTTGTGAATTCATCTCACAGAGTTGAACCTTACTTTTCATTGAGCAGCCTTGAAGCACTTTCTTTGTAGAATCTGCAAGTGGACATTTGGAGCGCTTTGAGGCCTATGGTGGAAAAAGAAATATCTTCACATAAAATTAGAGGGAAGTATTGTAACACACTTCTTTGTGATGTGTGCATTCACCTCACAGAGTTGAATGATACTTTTCATTGTGCAGTTTTGAAACACTCCTTTTGTAGTATCTGCAAGTGTACATTTGGAGCACTTTGATGCCAATGGTGGAAAAGGAAATATTTTCACATTAAAAATATACTGAAGCATGCTCACAAACATCTTTGTGACTTGTGCATTCATCTCACAGAGTTGAACCTTTCCTTTGCTTGAGCAGCTCTGAAACACCGTTTTTGTAGAATCTGCAAGTGGACATTTGGAGTGCTTTGAGGCCTATGGTGGAAAACGTAATATCTTCACATAAATCTGGATTGAAGAATTCCGTCAAACTACTTTGTGATGTGTGCATTCATCTCACAGAGTTGAACCTTAGTTTTCATTGAGCAGTTTTGAAACACTCTTTTTGTAGAATCTGCAAGTGGACATTTGGAGCTCTTGGAAGCCTGTAGTGGAAAAGGAGATATCTTCACATTAAAACCAGACAAATCATTCTCACAAACTTCCTTGTATTCTGTGCATTCATCTCACAGAGTTGAACCTTGGTTGTCATTGAGCAGTTTTGAAATCCTCTTTTTATAGAATCTGCAGGTAGACATTTGGAGCGCCTTGAGGCCTGTGGTGTATAACGAAACATCTTCATATAATAACTAGACAAACGCATTCTGAGAAACTTCTTTGTGATGGGTGCACTCATCTCACGTAGTTGAACCTTTCTTTTGGTGGAGAAGCTTTGAAACACTCTTTTTGTAGAATCTGCAAGTGGACACTTGGAGCGCTTTGAGGCCCATGGTGGGATAAAAAATATCTTCACATAAAAACCAGCCAGAAGCATTCTGACGAACTTCTTGGTGATGTGTGCATTCGTCTCACAGGGTTGAACCTTTCTTTTGATTGAGCAGCTTTGAAAAACTCTTTTTGTAGAATCTGCAAGTGGACATTTGGTGCACATTTGAGCCTATGGTGGAAAAGGAGCTATGTTCACATAATAATTAGACAGAAGCCTATGGGGGAAAAGGGAATATCTTCACTTAAAAAGTATACGGAAACATTCCATCAAACTCCTTTGTAATGTGTGCATTCATCTCACCGAGTAGAACCTTCCTTTCATTGCAGAGTTTTGAAACCCTATTTTTGTAGAATCTACAAGTGGACGTTTGGAGGACTTTGAGGCCTATATTGGAAAAGAAAATTTCTTCACACAAAAAATAGACAGAAGCGTTCTGACAAACTCCTTTGGGATGTGTGCATTCATTGCACAGAGTTGAACCTTTCTTTTTATTGAGCAGTTTGAAACACTCTTTTTGTAGAATCTGCAAGTGGACATTTGGAACGCTTTGAAGCCTATGGTTTAAAAGGAAATATCTTCACCTAAAAACCACCCAGAAGCATTCTGACAAAGTTCTTGGTGATGTGTGCATTCATCTCACGGAGTTGAACCTTTCTTTTGATTGAGCAGACTTGAAACACTATTTTTGTAGAATCTGAAAGTGGATATTTGGAGCGCATTTAGGCCTAGGGTGGAAAAGGAAGTATCTTCGAATAATAACTAGACAGAAGCATTCTGACACACTTCTTTGTGATGTGTGCATTCATCTCACAGAGTTGAACCTTACTTTTCATTGAGCTGTTTTGAAACACTCTTTTTGTTGAATCTTCCAGTGGTCATTTGGAGTGCTTTGAGGCCTATTGTGGAAATGGAAATATCTTCACAAAAAAATTAGACAGAAGCATTCCGACAATCTTCTTGGTTATATGTGCATTCTTCTCACAAAGTTCAACCTTCCTTTTGATTGAGCAGCCCACAAACACTCTTTTTGTAGAATCTGCATGTGGAGTTTTGGAGCACTTTGAGGTCTGTGGTGGAAAATGAAATATCCTCACATAAAAACTAGGCAGAAGAATTCTGACAAACTTCTTTGTGATGTGTACATTCACCTCACAGAGTTGAACCTTAGTTTTCATTGAGCAGTTTTCAAACCCTCTTTTTGTAGAATCTACAGGTGGAGATTTGGAGTGCTTTGATACCTGTGTTGGAAAAGGAAATATATTTACATAAATACTAGACAGAAGCATTCTGACAAACTTCTTTGAAATGTGTGCTTTCATCTCACAGAGTTGGAGTTGAACCTTCCTTTTTATTGAGAAGTTTTGAAACATTTTTTTCGTATAATCTGCAAGTAGACATTTGGAGCGCCTTGATGCCAATGGTGGAAAAGGAAATATCTTCATATAATAACTAGAAAGAAGAGTAAACTATCGCAAGAACAAGAAACCAAACACCACGTATTCTCACTCACAGGTGAGAATTGAACAATGAGAACACATGGACACAGGAAGGGGAACATCACATTTCGGGGACTGTTGTGGGGTGGGGGGAGGGTGGAGGGATAGCATTGGGAGATATACCTAGTGCTAGATGACGAGTTGGGAGGTGTAGCGCACCAGCATGGCACATGTATACATATGTAACTTACCTGCACGTTGCGCACATGTACCATAGAGCCAAAAGAATTATAATAATAATTATAATAATAATAATAATAATAAAAGAAGAAGCATTCTGAGAAACTTCTTTGTGATGGGTGCATTCATCTCACAGAGTGGAACATTTCTTTTGGTTGAGCAGCTTTGAATGACTTTTTGGAGAATCTTCAAGTGCACATTTGGAGCGCTTTGTGGCCTATGGTGAAAAAGCAAATATCTTCTCATAAAAACTAGACAGAAGCATTCTGAAAAACGTCTTAGTCATGTATACATTCATCTCAGAGAATTGTACCTTACGTTTCATTGAACAGTTTTGAAAAACTCTTTCTGTAGTATCTACAAGTGGCCATTTGGAGCACTTTGAGGCCTATGGTGGAAAAGGAAATATCTTCACATAAAAACCAGACAGAAGCATTCTGACAAACATTTTGTGATGTGTGCATTCATCTCACAGTGTTGGACATTTCTTTTGATTGAGCAGCTTTGAAACACTCTTTTTGTAGGATTTGAAATTGGACATTTGGAGTGCTTTGTGTCCTATGGTGGAAAAGGAATTATCTTCACATGAAAAATATACAGAAGCATTCTGACAAACTTCTTTGTGATGTTTGCATTCATCTCACAGAGTTGAACCTTACTTTTCATTGAGCAGTTTTGAAACTCTCTGTAGAATCTACAAGTGGACATTTGGAGCACTCTTAGGTCTATGGTGGAAAAGGAATTACCTTAACATAATAACGAGACAGAAGGATTCTGACAAACTCCTTTGTCGTGTGTGCATTCATCTCACAGAGTTGAACCTTACTTTTCATTGAGCAGCTTTGAAACACTCTTTTTGTAGAATCTGCAAGTGGACATTTGTGGCACTTTGAGACCTATGGTGGAAAAGTAAATATGTTCACATAAAAACCAGACAGAAGCATTGTGACAAACTTCTTTGTGATGTGTGCAATTATCTCACAGAATTGAACCTTACTTTTCATTGAGCAGTTTTGTATCACTCTTTATGTAGAATCTGCCAGTGGACATTTGGAGTGCTTTGAGTCCTATTGTGTACATGGAAATGTCTTCACATAAAAACTAGACAGAAGCATTCTGACAAACTTCTTGGTGAAGTGTGCATTCATCTCACAGAGTTGAAGCTTTCTTTTGATTAAGCAACTTTTAAACACTCTTTTGTAGAATCTGCAAGTGGACATTTCGAGCGCTTTGAGACCAGTGGTGGAAAAGGAAATACCTTCACATAACATCTAGACAGAAGCATTCTGACAAACTACTTTGGATGTGTGCATTCATCTCACAGAGTAGAACTTTAGTTTTCAATGAGCAGTTTTAAAAAACTCTTTTTGTAGAATCTGCAAGTGAACATTTGGAGCACCTTTAGTCCGATGGTGGGAAAGGAAATATCTTCAAATAAAAACTAGACAGAAGGACTCTCACAAACTTCTCTGTGACGGGTGCATTCATCTCACAGAGTTGAACATTTCTTTTGATTGAGCAGCTTTGAAACACGCTTTTTGTAGAATCTGCGAGAGGACATTTGGAGCGTTTTAAAGCCTATTGTGGAAAAGGGAATATCTTCATATAAAAACTAGTCAGAAGAATTCTGACAAACTTCTTCATGATTTGTGAATTCATCTCACAGAGTTGAACCTTACTTTTCATTGAGCAGCCTTGAAGCACTTTCTTTGTAGAATCTGCAAGTGGACATTTGGAGCGCTTTGAGGCCTATGGTGGAAAAAGAAATATCTTCACATAAAATTAGAGGGAAGTATTGTAACACACTTCTTTGTGATGTGTGCATTCACCTCACAGAGTTGAATGATACTTTTCATTGTGCAGTTTTGAAACACTCCTTTTGTAGTATCTGCAAGTGTACATTTGGAGCACTTTGATGCCAATGGTGGAAAAGGAAATATTTTCACATTAAAAATATACTGAAGCATGCTCACAAACATCTTTGTGACTTGTGCATTCATCTCACAGAGTTGAACCTTTCCTTTGCTTGAGCAGCTCTGAAACACCGTTTTTGTAGAATCTGCAAGTGGACATTTGGAGTGCTTTGAGGCCTATGGTGGAAAACGTAATATCTTCACATAAATCTGGATTGAAGAATTCCGTCAAACTTCTTTGTGATGTGTGCATTCATCTCACAGAGTTGAACCTTAGTTTTCATTGAGCAGTTTTGAAACACTCTTTTTGTAGAATCTGCAAGTGGACATTTGGAGCTCTTGGAGGCCTGTAGTGGAAAAGGAGATATCTTCACATTAAAACCAGACAAATCATTCTCACAAACTTCCTTGTATTCTGTGCATTCATCTCACAGAGTTGAACCTTGGTTGTCATTGAGCAGTTTTGAAATCCTCTTTTTATAGAATCTGCAGGTAGACATTTGGAGCGCCTTGAGGCCTGTGGTGTATAACGAAACATCTTCATATAATAACTAGACAAACGCATTCTGAGAAACTTCTTTGTGATGGGTGCACTCATCTCACGTAGTTGAACCTTTCTTTTGGTGGAGAAGCTTTGAAACACTCTTTTTGTAGAATCTGCAAGTGGACACTTGGAGCGCTTTGAGGCCCATGGTGGGATAAAAAATATCTTCACATAAAAACCAGCCAGAAGCATTCTGACGAACTTCTTGGTGATGTGTGCATTCGTCTCACAGGGTTGAACCTTTCTTTTGATTGAGCAGCTTTGAAAAACTCTTTTTGTAGAATCTGCAAGTGGACATTTGGTGCACATTTGAGCCTATGGTGGAAAAGGAGCTATGTTCACATAATAATTAGACAGAAGCCTATGGGGGAAAAGGGAATATCTTCACTTAAAAAGTATACGGAAACATTCCATCAAACTCCTTTGTAATGTGTGCATTCATCTCACCGAGTAGAACCTTCCTTTCATTGCAGAGTTTTGAAACCCTATTTTTGTAGAATCTACAAGTGGACGTTTGGAGGACTTTGAGGCCTATATTGGAAAAGAAAATTTCTTCACACAAAAAATAGACAGAAGCGTTCTGACAAACTCCTTTGGGATGTGTGCATTCATTGCACAGAGTTGAACCTTTCTTTTTATTGAGCAGTTTGAAACACTCTTTTTGTAGAATCTGCAAGTGGACATTTGGAACGCTTTGAAGCCTATGGTTTAAAAGGAAATATCTTCACCTAAAAACCACCCAGAAGCATTCTGACAAAGTTCTTGGTGATGTGTGCATTCATCTCACGGAGTTGAACCTTTCTTTTGATTGAGCAGCCTTGAAACACTATTTTTGTAGAATCTGAAAGTGGATATTTGGAGCGCATTTAGGCCTAGGGTGGAAAAGGAAGTATCTTCAAATAATAACTAGACAGAAGCATTCTGACACACTTCTTTGTGATGTGTGCATTCATCTCACAGAGTTGAACCTTACTTTTCATTGAGCTGTTTTGAAACACTCTTTTTGTTGAATCTTCCAGTGGTCATTTGGAGTGCTTTGAGGCCTATTGTGGAAATGGAAATATCTTCACAAAAAAATTAGACAGAAGCATTCCGACAATCTTCTTGGTTATATGTGCATTCTTCTCACAAAGTTCAACCTTCCTTTTGATTGAGCAGCCCACAAACACTCTTTTTGTAGAATCTGCATGTGGAGTCTTGGAGCACTTTGAGGTCTGTGGTGGAAAATGAAATATCCTCACATAAAAACTAGGCAGAAGAATTCTGACAAACTTCTTTGTGATGTGTACATTCACCTCACAGAGTTGAACCTTAGTTTTCATTGAGCAGTTTTCAAACCCTCTTTTTGTAGAATATACAAGTGGAGATTTGGAGTGCTTTGATACCTGTGTTGGAAAAGGAAATATATTTACATAAATACTAGACAGAAGCATTCTGACAAACTTCTTTGAAATGTGTGCTTTCATCTCACAGAGTTGGAGTTGAACCTTGCTTTTTATTGAGAAGTTTTGAAACATTTTTTTCATATAATCTGCAAGTAGACATTTGGAGCACCTTGATGCCAATGGTGGAAAAGGAAATATCTTCATATAATAACTAGACAGAAGAGTAAACTATCGCAAGAACAAAAAACCAAACACCACGTATTCTCACTCACAGGTGAGAATTGAACAATGAGAACACATGGACACAGGAAGGGGAACATCACATTTCGGGGACTGTTGTGGGGTGGGGGGAGGGTGGAGGGATAGCATTGGGAGATATACCTAGTGCTAGATGACGAGTTGGGAGGTGTAGCGCACCAGCATGGCACATGTATACATATGTAACTTACCTGCACGTTGCGCACATGTACCATAGAGCCAAAAGAATTATAATAATAATTATAATAATAATAATAATAATAATAAAAGAAGAAGCATTCTGAGAAACTTCTTTGTGATGGGTGCATTCATCTCACAGAGTGGAACATTTCTTTTGGTTGAGCAGCTTTGAATGACTTTTTGGAGAATCTTCAAGTGCACATTTGGAGCGCTTTGTGGCCTATGGTGAAAAAGCAAATATCTTCTCATAAAAACTAGACAGAAGCATTCTGAAAAACGTCTTAGTCATGTATACATTCATCTCAGAGAATTGTACCTTACGTTTCATTGAGCAGTTTTGAAAAACTCTTTCTGTAGTATCTACAAGTGGCCATTTGGAGCACTTTGAGGCCTATGGTGGAAAAGGAAATATCTTCACATAAAAACCAGACAGAAGCATTCTGACAAACATTTTGTGATGTGTGCATTCATCTCACAGGGTTGGACATTTCTTTTGATTGAGCAGCTTTGAAACACTCTTTTTGTAGGATTTGAAATTGGACATTTGGAGTGCTTTGTGTCCTATGGTGGAAAAGGAATTATCTTCACATGAAAAATATACAGAAGCATTCTGACAAACTTCTTTGTGATGTTTGCATTCATCTCACAGAGTTGAACCTTACTTTTCATTGAGCAGTTTTGAAACTCTCTGTAGAATCTACAAGTGGACATTTGGAGCACACTTAGGTCTATGGTGGAAAAGGAATTACCTTAACATAATAACGAGACAGAAGGATTCTGACAAACTCCTTTGTCGTGTGTGCATTCATCTCACAGAGTTGAACCTTACTTTTCATTGAGCAGCTTTGAAACACTCTTTTTGTAGAATCTGCAAGTGGACATTTGTGGCACTTTGAGACCTATGGTGGAAAAGTAAATATGTTCACATAAAAACCAGACAGAAGCATTGTGACAAACTTCTTTGTGATGTGTGCAATTATCTCACAGAATTGAACCTTACTTTTCATTGAGCAGTTTTGTAACACTCTTTATGTAGAATCTGCCAGTGGACATTTGGAGTGCTTTGAGTCCTATTGTGTACATGGAAATATCTTCACATAAAAACTAGACAGAAGCATTCTGACAAACTTCTTGGTGAAGTGTGCATTCATCTCACAGAGTTGAAACTTTCTTTTGATTAAGCAACTTTTAAACACTCTTTTGTAGAATCTGCAAGTGGACATTTCGAGCGCTTTGAGACCAGTGGTGGAAAAGGAAATACCTTCACATAACATCTAGACAGAAGCATTCTGACAAACTACTTTGGATGTGTGCATTCATCTCACAGAGTAGAACTTTAGTTTTCAATGAGCAGTTTTAAAAAACTCTTTTTGTAGAATCTGCAAGTGAACATTTGGAGCACCTTTAGTCCGATGGTGGGAAAGGAAATATCTTCAAATAAAAACTAGACAGAAGGACTCTCACAAACTTCTCTGTGACGGGTGCATTCATCTCACAGAGTTGAACATTTCTTTTGATTGAGCAGCTTTGAAACACGCTTTTTGTAGAATCTGCGAGAGGACATTTGGAGCGTTTTAAAGCCTATTGTGGAAAAGGGAATATCTTCATATAAAAACTAGTCAGAAGAATTCTGACAAACTTCTTCATGATTTGTGAATTCATCTCACAGAGTTGAACCTTACTTTTCATTGAGCAGCCTTGAAGCACTTTCTTTGTAGAATCTGCAAGTGGACATTTGGAGCGCTTTGAGGCCTATGGTGGAAAAAGAAATATATTCACATAAAATTAGAGGGAAGTATTGTAACACACTTCTTTGTGATGTGTGCATTCACCTCACAGAGTTGAATGATACTTTTCATTGTGCAGTTTTGAAACACTCCTTTTGTAGTATCTGCAAGTGTACATTTGGAGCACTTTGATGCCAATGGTGGAAAAGGAAATATTTTCACATTAAAAATATACTGAAGCATGCTCACAAACATCTTTGTGACTTGTGCATTCATCTCACAGAGTTGAACCTTTCCTTTGCTTGAGCAGCTCTGAAACACCGTTTTTGTAGAATCTGCAAGTGGACATTTGGAGTGCTTTGAGGCCTATGGTGGAAAACGTAATATCTTCACATAAATCTGGATTGAAGAATTCCGTCAAACTTCTTTGTGATGTGTGCATTCATCTCACAGAGTTGAACCTTAGTTTTCATTGAGCAGTTTTGAAACACTCTTTTTGTAGAATCTGCAAGTGGACATTTGGAGCTCTTGGAGGCCTGTAGTGGAAAAGGAGATATCTTCACATTAAAACCAGACAAATCATTCTCACAAACTTCCTTGTATTCTGTGCATTCATCTCACAGAGTTGAACCTTGGTTGTCATTGAGCAGTTTTGAAATCCTCTTTTTATAGAATCTGCAGGTAGACATTTGGAGCGCCTTGAGGCCTGTGGTGTATAACGAAACATCTTCATATAATAACTAGACAAACGCATTCTGAGAAACTTCTTTGTGATGGGTGCACTCATCTCACGTAGTTGAACCTTTCTTTTGGTGGAGAAGCTTTGAAACACTCTTTTTGTAGAATCTGCAAGTGGACACTTGGAGCGCTTTGAGGCCCATGGTGGGATAAAAAATATCTTCACATAAAAACCAGCCAGAAGCATTCTGACGAACTTCTTGGTGATGTGTGCATTCGTCTCACAGGGTTGAACCTTTCTTTTGATTGAGCAGCTTTGAAAAACTCTTTTTGTAGAATCTGCAAGTGGACATTTGGTGCACATTTGAGCCTATGGTGGAAAAGGAGCTATGTTCACATAATAATTAGACAGAAGCCTATGGGGGAAAAGGGAATATCTTCACTTAAAAAGTATACGGAAACATTCCATCAAACTCCTTTGTAATGTGTGCATTCATCTCACCGAGTAGAACCTTCCTTTCATTGCAGAGTTTTGAAACCCTATTTTTGTAGAATCTACAAGTGGACGTTTGGAGGACTTTGAGGCCTATATTGGAAAAGAAAATTTCTTCACACAAAAAATAGACAGAAGCGTTCTGACAAACTCTTTGGGATGTGTGCATTCATTGCACAGAGTTGAACCTTTCTTTTTATTGAGCAGTTTGAAACACTCTTTTTGTAGAATCTGCAAGTGGACATTTGGAACGCTTTGAAGCCTATGGTTTAAAAGGAAATATCTTCACCTAAAAACCACCCAGAAGCATTCTGACAAAGTTCTTGGTGATGTGTGCATTCATCTCACGGAGTTGAACCTTTCTTTTGATTGAGCAGACTTGAAACACTATTTTTGTAGAATCTGAAAGTGGATATTTGGAGCGCATTTAGGCCTAGGGTGGAAGAGGAAGTATCTTCAAATAATAACTAGACAGAAGCATTCTGACACACTTCTTTGTGATGTGTGCATTCATCTCACAGAGTTGAACCTTACTTTTCATTGAGCTGTTTTGAAACACTCTTTTTGTTGAATCTTCCAGTGGTCATTTGGAGTGCTTTGAGGCCTATTGTGGAAATGGAAATATCTTCACAAAAAAATTAGACAGAAGCATTCCGACAATCTTCTTGGTTATATGTGCATTCTTCTCACAAAGTTCAACCTTCCTTTTGATTGAGCAGCCCACAAACACTCTTTTTGTAGAATCTGCATGTGGAGTTTTGGAGCACTTTGAGGTCTGTGGTGGAAAATGAAATATCCTCACATAAAAACTAGGCAGAAGAATTCTGACAAACTTCTTTGTGATGTGTACATTCACCTCACAGAGTTGAACCTTAGTTTTCATTGAGCAGTTTTCAAACCCTCTTTTTGTAGAATCTACAAGTGGAGATTTGGAGTGCTTTGATACCTGTGTTGGAAAAGGAAATATATTTACATAAATACTAGACAGAAGCATTCTGACAAACTTCTTTGAAATGTGTGCTTTCATCTCACAGAGTTGGAGTTGACCCTTACTTTTTATTGAGAAGTTTTGAAACATTTTTTTCATATAATCTGCAAGTAGACATTTGGAGCGCCTTGATGCCAATGGTGGAAAAGGAAATATCTTCATATAATAACTAGACAGAAGAGTAAACTATCGCAAGAACAAAAAACCAAACACCACGTATTCTCACTCACAGGTGAGAATTGAACAATGAGAACACATGGACACAGGAAGGGGAACATCACATTTCGGGGACTGTTGTGAGGTGGGGGGAGGGTGGAGGGATAGCATTGGGAGATATACCTAATGCTAGATGACGAGTTGGGAGGTGTAGCGCACCAGCATGGCACATGTATACATATGTAACTTACCTGCACGTTGCGCACATGTACCGTAGAGCCTAAAGTATTATAATAATAATAATAATAATAATATTAATAATAAAAGAAGAAGCATTCTGAGAAACTTCTTTGTGATGGGTGCATTCATCTCACAGAGTGGAACATTTCTTTTGGTTGAGCAGCTTTGAATGACTTTTTGGAGAATCTTCAAGTGCACATTTGGAGCGCTTTGTGGCCTATGGTGAAAAAGCAAATATCTTCTCATAAAAACTAGACAGAAGCATTCTGAAAAACGTCTTAGTCATGTATACATTCATCTCAGAGAATTGTACCTTACGTTTCATTGAGCAGTTTTGAAAAACTCTTTCTGTAGTATCTACAAGTGGCCATTTGGAGCACTTTGAGGCCTAAGGTGGAAAAGGAAATATCTTCACATAAAAACGAGACAGAAGCATTCTGACAAACATTTTGTGATGTGTGCATTCATCTCACAGGGTTGGACATTTCTTTTGATTGAGCAGCTTTGAAACACTCTTTTTGTAGGGTTTGAAAGTGGACATTTGGAGTGCTTTGTGTCCTATGGTGGAAAAGGAATTATCTTCACATGAAAAATATACAGAAGCATTCTGACAAACTTCTTTGTGATGTGTGCATTCATCTCACAGAGTTGAATCTTACTTTTCATTGAGCAGTTTTGAAACTCTCTGTAGAATCTACAAGTGGACATTTGGAGCACTCTTAGGTCTATGGTGGAAAAGGAATTACCTTAACATAATAACGAGACAGAAGGATTCTGACAAACTCCTTTGTCGTGTGTGCATTCATCTCACAGAGTTGAACCTTACTTTTCATTGAGCAGCTTTGAAACACTCTTTTTGTAGAATCTGCGAGTGGACATTTGTGGCACTTTGAGACCTATGGTGGAAAAGTAAATATGTTCACATAAAAACCAGACAGAAGCATTGTGACAAACTTCTTTGTGATGTGTGCAATTATCTCACAGAATTGAACCTTACTTTTCATTGAGCAGTTTTGTAACACTCTTTATGTAGAATCTGCCAGTGGACATTTGGAGTGCTTTGAGTCCTATTGTGTACATGGAAATATCTTCACATAAAAACTAGACAGAAGCATTCTGATAAACTTCTTGGTGAAGTGTGCATTCATCTCACAGAGTTGAAACTTTCTTTTGATTAAGCAACTTTTAAACACTCTTTTGTAGAATCTGCAAGTGGACATTTCGAGCGCTTTGAGACCAGTGGTGGAAAAGGAAATACCTTCACATAACATCTAGACAGAAGCATTCTGACAAACTACTTTGGATGTGTGCATTCATCTCACAGAGTAGAACTTTAGTTTTCAATGAGCAGTTTTAAAAAACTCTTTTTGTAGAATCTGCAAGTGAACATTTGGAGCACCTTTAGTCCTATGGTGGGAAAGGATATATCTTCAAATAAAAACTAGACAGAAGGACTCTCACAAACTTCTCTGTGACGGGTGCATTCATCTCACAGAGTTGAACATTTCTTTTGATTGAGCAGCTTTGAAACACGCTTTTTGTAGAATCTGCGAGAGGACATTTGGAGCGTTTTAAAGCCTATTGTGGAAAAGGGAATATCTTCATATAAAAACTAGTCAGAAGAATTCTGACAAACTTCTTCATGATTTGTGAATTCATCTCACAGAGTTGAACCTTACTTTTCATTGAGCAGCCTTGAAGCACTTTCTTTGTAGAATCTGCAAGTGGACATTTGGAGCGCTTTGAGGCCTATGGTGGAAAAAGTAATATCTTCACATAAAATTAGAGGGAAGTATTCTAACACACTTCTTTGTGATGTGTGCATTCACCTCACAGAGTTGAATGATACTTTTCATTGTGCAGTTTTGAAACACTCCTTTTGTAGTATCTGCAAGTGTACATTTGGAGCACTTTGATGCCAATGGTGGAAAAGGAAATACTTTCACATTAAAAATATACTGAAGCATGCTCACAAACATCTTTGTGACTTGTGCATTCATCTCACAGAGTTGAACCTTTCCTTTGCTTGAGCAGCTCTGAAACACCGTTTTTGTAGAATCTGCAAGTGGACATTTGGAGTGCTTTGAGGCCTATGGTGGAAAACGTAATATCTTCACATAAATCTGGATTGAAGAATTCCGTCAAACTTCTTTGTGATGTGTGCATTCATCTCACAGAGTTGAACCTTAGTTTTCATTGAGCAGTTTTGAAACACTCTTTTTGTAGAATCTGCAAGTGGACATTTGGAGCTCTTGGAGGCCTGTAGTGGAAAAGGAGATATCTTCACATTAAAACCAGACAAATCATTCTCACAAACTTCCTTGTATTCTGTGCATTCATCTCACAGAGTTGAACCTTGGTTGTCATTGAGCAGTTTTGAAATCCTCTTTTTATAGAATCTGCAGGTAGACATTTGGAGCGCCTTGAGGCCTGTGGTGTATAACGAAACATCTTCATATAATAACTAGACAAACGCATTCTGAGAAACTTCTTTGTGATGGGTGCACTCATCTCACGTAGTTGAACCTTTCTTTTGGTGGAGAAGCTTTGAAACACTCTTTTTGTAGAATCTGCAAGTGGACACTTGGAGCGCTTTGAGGCCCATGGTGGGATAAAAAATATCTTCACATAAAAACCAGCCAGAAGCATTCTGACGAACTTCTTTGTGATGTGTGCATTCGTCTCACAGGGTTGAACCTTTCTTTTGATTGAGCAGCTTTGAAAAACTCTTTTTGTAGAATCTGCAAGTGGACATTTGGTGCACATTTGAGCCTATGGTGGAAAAGGAGCTATGTTCACATAATAATTAGACAGAAGCCTATGGGGGAAAAGGGAATATCTTCACTTAAAAAGTATACGGAAACATTCCATCAAACTCCTTTGTAATGTGTGCATTCATCTCACCGAGTAGAACCTTCCTTTCATTGCAGAGTTTTGAAACCCTATTTTTGTAGAATCTACAAGTGGACGTTTGGAGGACTTTGAGGCCTATATTGGAAAAGAAAATTTCTTCACACAAAAAATAGACAGAAGCGTTCTGACAAACTCCTTTGGGATGTGTGCATTCATTGCACAGAGTTGAACCTTTCTTTTTATTGAGCAGTTTGAAACACTCTTTTTGTAGAATCTGCAAGTGGACATTTGGAACGCTTTGAAGCCTATGGTTTAAAAGGAAATATCTTCACCTAAAAACCACCCAGAAGCATTCTGACAAAGTTCTTGGTGATGTGTGCATTCATCTCACGGAGTTGAACCTTTCTTTTGATTGAGCAGACTTGAAACACTATTTTTGTAGAATCTGAAAGTGGATATTTGGAGCGCATTTAGGCCTAGGGTGGAAAAGGAAGTATCTTCGAATAATAACTAGACAGAAGCATTCTGACACACTTCTTTGTGATGTGTGCATTCATCTCACAGAGTTGAACCTTACTTTTCATTGAGCTGTTTTGAAACACTCTTTTTGTTGAATCTTCCAGTGGTCATTTGGAGTGCTTTGAGGCCTATTGTGGAAATGGAAATATCTTCACAAAAAAATTAGACAGAAGCATTCCGACAATCTTCTTGGTTATATGTGCATTCTTCTCACAAAGTTCAACCTTCCTTTTGATTGAGCAGCCCACAAACACTCTTTTTGTAGAATCTGCATGTGGAGTTTTGGAGCACTTTGAGGTCTGTGGTGGAAAATGAAATATCCTCACATAAAAACTAGGCAGAAGAATTCTGACAAACTTCTTTGTGATGTGTACATTCACCTCACAGAGTTGAACCTTAGTTTTCATTGAGCAGTTTTCAAACCCTCTTTTTGTAGAATCTACAAGTGGAGATTTGGAGTGCTTTGATACCTGTGTTGGAAAAGGAAATATATTTACATAAATACTAGACAGAAGCATTCTGACAAACTTCTTTGAAATGTGTGCTTTCATCTCACAGAGTTGGAGTTGAACCTTACTTTTTATTGAGAAGTTTTGAAACATTTTTTTCATATAATCTGCAAGTAGACATTTGGAGCGCCTTGATGCCAATGGTGGAAAAGGAAATATCTTCATATAATAACTAGACAGAAGAGTAAACTATCGCAAGAACAAAAAACCAAACACCACGTATTCTCACTCACAGGTGAGAATTGAACAATGAGAACACATGGACACAGGAAGGGGAACATCACATTTCGGGGACTGTTGTGGGGTGGGGGGAGGGTGGAGGGATAGCATTGGGAGATATACCTAATGCTAGATGACGAGTTGGGAGGTGTAGCGCACCAGCATGGCACATGTATACATATGTAACTTACCTGCACGTTGCGCACATGCACCAGAGAGCCAAAAGAATACTAATAATAATAATAATAATAATAATAATAATAATAATAAAAGAAGAAGCATTCTGAGAAACTTCTTTGTGATGGGTGCATTCATCTCACAGAGTGGAACATTTCTTTTGGTTGAGCAGCTTTGAATGACTTTTTGGAGAATCTTCAAGTGCACATTTGGAGCGCTTTGTGGCCTATGGTGAAAAAGCAAATATCTTCTCATAAAAACTAGACAGAAGCATTCTGAAAAACGTCTTAGTCATGTATACATTCATCTCAGAGAATTGTACCTTACGTTTCATTGAGCAGTTTTGAAAAACTCTTTCTGTAGTATCTACAAGTGGCCATTTGGAGCACTTTGAGGCCTATGGTGGAAAAGGAAATATCTTCACATAAAAACCAGACAGAAGCATTCTGACAAACATTTTGTGATGTGTGCATTCATCTCACAGGGTTGGACATTTCTTTTGATTGAGCAGCCTTGAAACACTCTTTTTGTAGGATTTGAAAGTGGACATTTGGAGTGCTTTGTGTCCTATGGTGGAAAAGGAATTATCTTCACATGAAAAATATACAGAAGCATTCTGACAAACTTCTTTGTGATGTGTGCATTCATCTCACAGAGTTGAACCTTACTTTTCATTGAGCAGTTTTGAAACTCTCTGTAGAATCTACAAGTGGACATTTGGAGCACTCTTAGGTCTATGGTGGAAAAGGAATTACCTTAACATAATAACGAGACAGAAGGATTCTGACAAACTCCTTTGTCGTGTGTGCATTCATCTCACAGAGTTGAACCTTACTTTTCATTGAGCAGATTTGAAACACTCTTTTTGTAGAATCTGCAAGTGGACATTTGTGGCACTTTGAGACCTATGGTGGAAAAGTAAATATGTTCACATAAAAACCAGACAGAAGCATTGTGACAAACTTCTTTGTGATGTGTGCAATTATCTCACAGAATTGAACCTTACTTTTCATTGAGCAGTTTTGTAACACTCTTTATGTAGAATCTGCCAGTGGACATTTGGAGTGCTTTGAGTCCTATTGTGTACATGGAAATATCTTCACATAAAAACTAGACAGAAGCATTCTGACAAACTTCTTGGTGAAGTGTGCATTCATCTCACAGAGTTGAAACTTTCTTTTGATTAAGCAACTTTTAAACACTCTTTTGTAGAATCTGCAAGTGGACATTTCGAGCGCTTTGAGACCAGTGGTGGAAAAGGAAATACCTTCACATAACATCTAGACAGAAGCATTCTGACAAACTACTTTGGATGTGTGCATTCATCTCACAGAGTAGAACTTTAGTTTTCAATGAGCAGTTTTAAAAAACTCTTTTTGTAGAATCTGCAAGTGAACATTTGGAGCACCTTTAGTCCTATGGTGGGAAAGGAAATATCTTCAAATAAAAACTAGACAGAAGGACTCTCACAAACTTCTCTGTGACGGGTGCATTCATCTCACAGAGTTGAACATTTCTTTTGATTGAGCAGCTTTGAAACACGCTTTTTGTAGAATCTGCGAGAGGACATTTGGAGCGTTTTAAAGCCTATTGTGGAAAAGGGAATATCTTCATATAAAAACTAGTCAGAAGAATTCTGACAAACTTCTTCATGATTTGTGAATTCATCTCACAGAGTGGAACCTTACTTTTCATTGAGCAGCCTTGAAGCACTTTCTTTGTAGAATCTGCAAGTGGACATTTGGAGCGCTTGGAGGCCTATGGTGGAAAAAGTAATATCTTCACATAAAATTAGAGGGAAGTATTGTAACACACTTCTTTGTGATGTGTGCATTCACCTCACAGTGTTGAATGATACTTTTCATTGTGCAGTTTTGAAACACTCCTTTTGTAGTATCTGCAAGTGTACATTTGGAGCACTTTGATGCCAATGGTGGAAAAGGAAATACTTTCACATTAAAAATATACTGAAGCATGCTCACAAACATCTTTGTGACTTGTGCATTCATCTCACAGAGTTGAACCTTTCCTTTGCTTGAGCAGCTCTGAAACACCGTTTTTGTAGAATCTGCAAGTGGACATTTGGAGTGCTTTGAGGCCTATGGTGGAAAACGTAATATCTTCACATAAATCTGGATTGAAGAATTCCGTCAAACTTCTTTGTGATGTGTGCATTCATCTCACAGAGTTGAACCTTAGTTTTCATTGAGCAGTTTTGAAACACTCTTTTTGTAGAATCTGCAAGTGGACATTTGGAGCTCTTGGAGGCCTGTAGTGGAAAAGGAGATATCTTCACATTAAAACCAGACAAATCATTCTCACAAACTTCCTTGTATTCTGTGCATTCATCTCACAGAGTTGAACCTTGGTTGTCATTGAGCAGTTTTGAAATCCTCTTTTTATAGAATCTGCAGGTAGACATTTGGAGCGCCTTGAGGCCTGTGGTGTATAACGAAACATCTTCATATAATAACTAGACAAACGCATTCTGAGAAACTTCTTTGTGATGGGTGCACTCATCTCACGTAGTTGAACCTTTCTTTTGGTGGAGAAGCTTTGAAACACTCTTTTTGTAGAATCTGCAAGTGGACACTTGGAGCGCTTTGAGGCCCATGGTGGGATAAAAAATATCTTCACATAAAAACCAGCCAGAAGCATTCTGACGAACTTCTTTGTGATGTGTGCATTCGTCTCACAGGGTTGAACCTTTCTTTTGATTGAGCAGCTTTGAAAAACTCTTTTTGTAGAATCTGCAAGTGGACATTTGGTGCACATTTGAGCCTATGGTGGAAAAGGAGCTATGTTCACATAATAATTAGACAGAAGCCTATGGGGGTAAAGGGAATATCTTCACTTAAAAAGTATACGGAAACATTCCATCAAACTCCTTTGTAATGTGTGCATTCATCTCACCGAGTAGAACCTTCCTTTCATTGCAGAGTTTTGAAACCCTATTTTTGTAGAATCTACAAGTGGACGTTTGGAGGACTTTGAGGCCTATATTGGAAAAGAAAATTTCTTCACACAAAAAATAGACAGAAGCGTTCTGACAAACTCCTTTGGGATGTGTGCATTCATTGCACAGAGTTGAACCTTTCTTTTTATTGAGCAGTTTGAAACACTCTTTTTGTAGAATCTGCAAGTGGACATTTGGAACGCTTTGAAGCCTATGGTTTAAAAGGAAATATCTTCACCTAAAAACCACCCAGAAGCATTCTGACAAAGTTCTTGGTGATGTGTGCATTCATCTCACGGAGTTGAACCTTTCTTTTGATTGAGCAGACTTGAAACACTATTTTTGTAGAATCTGAAAGTGGATATTTGGAGCGCATTTAGGCCTAGGGTGGAAAAGGAAGTATCTTCGAATAATAACTAGACAGAAGCATTCTGACACACTTCTTTGTGATGTGTGCATTCATCTCACAGAGTTGAACCTTACTTTTCATTGAGCTGTTTTGAAACACTCTTTTTGTTGAATCTTCCAGTGGTCATTTGGAGTGCTTTGAGGCCTATTGTGGAAATGGAAATATCTTCACAAAAAAATTAGACAGAAGCATTCCGACAATCTTCTTGGTTATATGTGCATTCTTCTCACAAAGTTCAACCTTCCTTTTGATTGAGCAGCCCACAAACACTCTTTTTGTAGAATCTGCATGTGGAGTTTTGGAGCACTTTGAGGTCTGTGGTGGAAAATGAAATATCCTCACATAAAAACTAGGCAGAAGAATTCTGACAAACTTCTTTGTGATGTGTACATTCACCTCACAGAGTTGAACCTTAGTTTTCATTGAGCAGTTTTCAAACCCTCTTTTTGTAGAATCTACAAGTGGAGATTTGGAGTGCTTTGATACCTGTGTTGGAAAAGGAAATATATTTACATAAATACTAGACAGAAGCATTCTGACAAACTTCTTTGAAATGTGTGCTTTCATCTCACAGAGTTGGAGTTGAACCTTGCTTTTTATTGAGAAGTTTTGAAACATTTTTTTCATATAATCTGCAAGTAGACATTTGGAGCGCCTTGATGCCAATGGTGGAAAAGGAAATATCTTCATATAATAACTAGACAGAAGAGTAAACTATCGCAAGAACAAAAAACCAAACACCACGTATTCTCACTCACAGGTGAGAATTGAACAATGAGAACACATGGACACAGGAAGGGGAACATCACATTTCGGGGACTGTTGTGGGGTGGGGGGAGGGTGGAGGGATAGCATTGGGAGATATACCTAATGCTAGATGACGAGTTGGGAGGTGTAGCGCACCAGCATGGCACATGTATACTTATGTAACTTACCTGCACGTTGCGCACATGTACCATAGAGCCAAAAGAATACTACTACTAATAATAATAATAATAATAATAATAATAATAAAAGAAGAAGAAGCATTCTGAGAAACTTCTTTGTGATGGGTGCATTCATCTCACAGAGTGGAACATTTCTTTTGGTTGAGCAGCTTTGAATGACTTTTTGGAGAATCTTCAAGTGCACATTTGGAGCGCTTTGTGGCCTATGGTGAAAAAGCAAATATCTTCTCATAAAAACTAGACAGAAGCATTCTGAAAATCGTCTTAGTCATGTATACATTCATCTCAGAGAATTGTACCTTACGTTTCATTGAGCAGTTTTGAAAAACTCTTTCTGTAGTATCTACAAGTGGCCATTTGGAGCACTTTGAGGCCTATGGTGGAAAAGGAAATATCTTCACATAAAAACCAGACAGAAGCATTCTGACAAACATTTTGTGATGTGTGCATTCATCTCACAGGGTTGGACATTTCTTTTGATTGAGCAGCTTTGAAACACTCTTTTTGTAGGATTTGAAAGTGGACATTTGGAGTGCTTTGTGTCCTATGGTGGAAAAGGAATTATCTTCACATGAAGAATATACAGAAGCATTCTGACAAACTTCTTTGTGATGTGTGCATTCATCTCACAGAATTGAACCTTACTTTTCATTGAGCAGTTTTGAAACTCTCTGTAGAATCTACAAGTGGACATTTGGAGCACTCTTAGGTCTATGGTGGAAAAGGAATTACCTTAACATAATAACGAGACAGAAGGATTCTGACAAACTCCTTTGTCGTGTGTGCATTCATCTCACAGAGTTGAACCTTACTTTTCATTGAGCAGCTTTGAAACACTCTTTTTGTAGAATCTGCAAGTGGACATTTGTGGCACTTTGAGACCTATGGTGGAAAAGTAAATATGTTCACATAAAAACCAGACAGAAGCATTGTGACAAACTTCTTTGTGATGTGTGCAATTATCTCACAGAATTGAACCTTACTTTTCATTGAGCAGTTTTGTAACACTCTTTATGTAGAATCTGCCAGTGGACATTTGGAGTGCTTTGAGTCCTATTGTGTACATGGAAATATCTTCACATAAAAACTAGACAGAAGCATTCTGACAAACTTCTTGGTGAAGTGTGCATTCATCTCACAGAGTTGAAACTTTCTTTTGATTAAGCAACTTTTAAACACTCTTTTGTAGAATCTGCAAGTGGACATTTCGAGCGCTTTGAGACCAGTGGTGGAAAAGGAAATACCTTCACATAACATCTAGACAGAAGCATTCTGATAAACTACTTTGGATGTGTGCATTCATCTCACAGAGTAGAACTTTAGTTTTCAATGAGCAGTTTTAAAAAACTCTTTTTGTAGAATCTGCAAGTGAACATTTGGAGCACCTTTAGTCCTATGGTGGGAAAGGAAATATCTTCAAATAAAAACTAGACAGAAGGACTCTCACAAACTTCTCTGTGACGGGTGCATTCATCTCACAGAGTTGAACATTTCTTTTGATTGAGCAGCTTTGAAACACGCTTTTTGTAGAATCTGCGAGAGGACATTTGGAGCGTTTTAAAGCCTATTGTGGAAAAGGGAATATCTTCATATAAAAACTAGTCAGAAGAATTCTGACAAACTTCTTCATGATTTGTGAATTCATCTCACAGAGTGGAACCTTACTTTTCATTGAGCAGCCTTGAAGCACTTTCTTTGTAGAATCTGCAAGTGGACATTTGGAGCGCTTTGAGGCCTATGGTGGAAAAAGAAATATCTTCACATAAAATTAGAGGGAAGTATTGTAACACACTTCTTTGTGATGTGTGCATTCACCTCACAGAGTTGAATGATACTTTTCATTGTGCAGTTTTGAAACACTCCTTTTGTAGTATCTGCAAGTGTACATTTGGAGCACTTTGATGCCAATGGTGGAAAAGGAAATACTTTCACATTAAAAATATACTGAAGCATGCTCACAAACATCTTTGTGACTTGTGCATTCATCTCACAGAGTTGAACCTTTCCTTTGCTTGAGCAGCTCTGAAACACCGTTTTTGTAGAATCTGCAAGTGGACATTTGGAGTGCTTTGAGGCCTATGGTGGAAAACGTAATATCTTCACATAAATCTGGATTGAAGAATTCCGTCAAACTTCTTTGTGATGTGTGCATTCATCTCACAGAGTTGAACCTTAGTTTTCATTGAGCAGTTTTGAAACACTCTTTTTGTAGAATCTGCAAGTGGACATTTGGAGCTCTTGGAGGCCTGTAGTGGAAAAGGAGATATCTTCACATTAAAACCAGACAAATCATTCTCACAAACTTCCTTGTATTCTGTGCATTCATCTCACAGAGTTGAACCTTGGTTGTCATTGAGCAGTTTTGAAATCCTCTTTTTATAGAATCTGCAGGTAGACATTTGGAGCGCCTTGAGGCCTGTGGTGTATAACGAAACATCTTCATATAATAACTAGACAAACGCATTCTGAGAAACTTCTTTGTGATGGGTGCACTCATCTCACGTAGTTGAACCTTTCCTTTGGTGGAGAAGCTTTGAAACACTCTTTTTGTAGAATCTGCAAGTGGACACTTGGAGCGCTTTGAGGCCCATGGTGGGATAAAAAATATCTTCACATAAAAACCAGCCAGAAGCATTCTGACGAACTTCTTTGTGATGTGTGCATTCGTCTCACAGGGTTGAACCTTTCTTTTGATTGAGCAGCTTTGAAAAACTCTTTTTGTAGAATCTGCAAGTGGACATTTGGTGCACATTTGAGCCTATGGTGGAAAAGGAGCTATGTTCACATAATAATTAGACAGAAGCCTATGGGGGTAAAGGGAATATCTTCACTTAAAAAGTATACGGAAACATTCCATCAAACTCCTTTGTAATGTGTGCATTCATCTCACCGAGTAGAACCTTCCTTTCATTGCAGAGTTTTGAAACCCTATTTTTGTAGAATCTACAAGTGGACGTTTGGAGGACTTTGAGGCCTATATTGGAAAAGAAAATTTCTTCACACAAAAAATAGACAGAAGCGTTCTGACAAACTCCTTTGGGATGTGTGCATTCATTGCACAGAGTTGAACCTTTCTTTTTATTGAGCAGTTTGAAACACTCTTTTTGTAGAATCTGCAAGTGGACATTTGGAACGCTTTGAAGCCTATGGTTTAAAAGGAAATATCTTCACCTAAAAACCACCCAGAAGCATTCTGACAAAGTTCTTGGTGATGTGTGCATTCATCTCACGGAGTTGAACCTTTCTTTTGATTGAGCAGACTTGAAACACTATTTTTGTAGAATCTGAAAGTGGATATTTGGAGCGCATTTAGGCCTAGGGTGGAAAAGGAAGTATCTTCGAATAATAACTAGACAGAAGCATTCTGACACACTTCTTTGTGATGTGTGCATTCATCTCACAGAGTTGAACCTTACTTTTCATTGAGCTGTTTTGAAACACTCTTTTTGTTGAATCTTCCAGTGGTCATTTGGAGTGCTTTGAGGCCTATTGTGGAAATGGAAATATCTTCACAAAAAAATTAGACAGAAGCATTCCGACAATCTTCTTGGTTATATGTGCATTCTTCTCACAAAGTTCAACCTTCCTTTTGATTGAGCAGCCCACAAACACTCTTTTTGTAGAATCTGCATGTGGAGTTTTGGAGCACTTTGAGGTCTGTGGTGGAAAATGAAATATCCTCACATAAAAACTAGGCAGAAGAATTCTGACAAACTTCTTTGTGATGTGTACATTCACCTCACAGAGTTGAACCTTAGTTTTCATTGAGCAGTTTTCAAACCCTCTTTTTGTAGAATCTACAAGTGGAGATTTGGAGTGCTTTGATACCTGTGTTGGAAAAGGAAATATATTTACATAAATACTAGACAGAAGCATTCTGACAAACTTCTTTGAAATGTGTGCTTTCATCTCACAGAGTTGGAGTTGAACCTTGCTTTTTATTGAGAAGTTTTGAAACATTTTTTTCATATAATCTGCAAGTAGACATTTGGAGCGCCTTGATGCCAATGGTGGAAAAGGAAATATCTTCATATAATAACTAGACAGAAGAGTAAACTATCGCAAGAACAAAAAACCAAACACCACGTATTCTCACTCACAGGTGAGAATTGAACAATGAGAACACATGGACACAGGAAGGGGAACATCACATTTCGGGGACTGTTGTGGGGTGGGGGGAGGGTGGAGGGATAGCATTGGGAGATATACCTAATGCTAGATGACGAGTTGGGAGGTGTAGCGCACCAGCATGGCACATGTATACATATGTAACTTACCTGCACGTTGCGCACATGTACCATAGAGCCAAAAGAATTATAATAATAATAATAATAATAATAAAAGAAGAAGCATTCTGAGAAACTTCTTTGTGATGGGTGCATTCATCTCACAGAGTGGAACATTTCTTTTGGTTGAGCAGCTTTGAATGACTTTTTGGAGAATCTTCAAGTGCACATTTGGAGCGCTTTGTGGCCTATGGTGAAAAAGCAAATATCTTCTCATAAAAACTAGACAGAAGCATTCTGAAAAACGTCTTAGTCATGTATACATTCATCTCAGAGAATTGTACCTTACGTTTCATTGAGCAGTTTTGAAAAACTCTTTCTGTAGTATCTACAAGTGGCCATTTGGAGCACTTTGAGGCCTATGGTGGAAAAGGAAATATCTTCACATAAAAACCAGACAGAAGCATTCTGACAAACATTTTGTGATGTGTGCATTCATCTCACAGGGTTGGACATTTCTTTTGATTGAGCAGCCTTGAAACACTCTTTTTGTAGGATTTGAAAGTGGACATTTGGAGTGCTTTGTGTCCTATGGTGGAAAAGGAATTATCTTCACATGAAAAATATACAGAAGCATTCTGACAAACTTCTTTGTGATGTTTGCATTCATCTCACAGAGTTGAACCTTACTTTTCATTGAGCAGTTTTGAAACTCTCTGTAGAATCTACAAGTGGACATTTGGAGCACTCTTAGGTCTATGGTGGAAAAGGAATTACCTTAACATAATAACGAGACAGAAGGATTCTGACAAACTCCTTTGTCGTGTGTGCATTCATCTCACAGAGTTGAACCTTACTTTTCATTGAGCAGATTTGAAACACTCTTTTTGTAGAATCTGCAAGTGGACATTTGTGGCACTTTGAGACCTATGGTGGAAAAGTAAATATGTTCACATAAAAACCAGACAGAAGCATTGTGACAAACTTCTTTGTGATGTGTGCAATTATCTCACAGAATTGAACCTTACTTTTCATTGAGCAGTTTTGTAACACTCTTTATGTAGAATCTGCCAGTGGACATTTGGAGTGCTTTGAGTCCTATTGTGTACATGGAAATATCTTCACATAAAAACTAGACAGAAGCATTCTGACAAACTTCTTGGTGAAGTGTGCATTCATCTCACAGAGTTGAAACTTTCTTTTGATTAAGCAACTTTTAAACACTCTTTTGTAGAATCTGCAAGTGGACATTTCGAGCGCTTTGAGACCAGTGGTGGAAAAGGAAATACCTTCACATAACATCTAGACAGAAGCATTCTGACAAACTACTTTGGATGTGTGCATTCATCTCACAGAGTAGAACTTTAGTTTTCAATGAGCAGTTTTAAAAAACTCTTTTTGTAGAATCTGCAAGTGAACATTTGGAGCACCTTTAGTCCTATGGTGGGAAAGGAAATATCTTCAAATAAAAACTAGACAGAAGGACTCTCACAAACTTCTCTGTGACGGGTGCATTCATCTCACAGAGTTGAACATTTCTTTTGATTGAGCAGCTTTGAAACACGCTTTTTGTAGAATCTGCGAGAGGACATTTGGAGCGTTTTAAAGCCTATTGTGGAAAAGGGAATATCTTCATATAAAAACTAGTCAGAAGAATTCTGACAAACTTCTTCATGATTTGTGAATTCATCTCACAGAGTGGAACCTTACTTTTCATTGAGCAGCCTTGAAGCACTTTCTTTGTAGAATCTGCAAGTGGACATTTGGAGCGCTTGGAGGCCTATGGTGGAAAAAGTAATATCTTCACATAAAATTAGAGGGAAGTATTGTAACACACTTCTTTGTGATGTGTGCATTCACCTCACAGTGTTGAATGATACTTTTCATTGTGCAGTTTTGAAACACTCCTTTTGTAGTATCTGCAAGTGTACATTTGGAGCACTTTGATGCCAATGGTGGAAAAGGAAATACTTTCACATTAAAAATATACTGAAGCATGCTCACAAACATCTTTGTGACTTGTGCATTCATCTCACAGAGTTGAACCTTTCCTTTGCTTGAGCAGCTCTGAAACACCGTTTTTGTAGAATCTGCAAGTGGACATTTGGAGTGCTTTGAGGCCTATGGTGGAAAACGTAATATCTTCACATAAATCTGGATTGAAGAATTCCGTCAAACTTCTTTGTGATGTGTGCATTCATCTCACAGAGTTGAACCTTAGTTTTCATTGAGCAGTTTTGAAACACTCTTTTTGTAGAATCTGCAAGTGGACATTTGGAGCTCTTGGAGGCCTGTAGTGGAAAAGGAGATATCTTCACATTAAAACCAGACAAATCATTCTCACAAACTTCCTTGTATTCTGTGCATTCATCTCACAGAGTTGAACCTTGGTTGTCATTGAGCAGTTTTGAAATCCTCTTTTTATAGAATCTGCAGGTAGACATTTGGAGCGCCTTGAGGCCTGTGGTGTATAACGAAACATCTTCATATAATAACTAGACAAACGCATTCTGAGAAACTTCTTTGTGATGGGTGCACTCATCTCACGTAGTTGAACCTTTCTTTTGGTGGAGAAGCTTTGAAACACTCTTTTTGTAGAATCTGCAAGTGGACACTTGGAGCGCTTTGAGGCCCATGGTGGGATAAAAAATATCTTCACATAAAAACCAGCCAGAAGCATTCTGACGAACTTCTTTGTGATGTGTGCATTCGTCTCACAGGGTTGAACCTTTCTTTTGATTGAGCAGCTTTGAAAAACTCTTTTTGTAGAATCTGCAAGTGGACATTTGGTGCACATTTGAGCCTATGGTGGAAAAGGAGCTATGTTCACATAATAATTAGACAGAAGCCTATGGGGGTAAAGGGAATATCTTCACTTAAAAAGTATACGGAAACATTCCATCAAACTCCTTTGTAATGTGTGCATTCATCTCACCGAGTAGAACCTTCCTTTCATTGCAGAGTTTTGAAACCCTATTTTTGTAGAATCTACAAGTGGACGTTTGGAGGACTTTGAGGCCTATATTGGAAAAGAAAATTTCTTCACACAAAAAATAGACAGAAGCGTTCTGACAAACTCCTTTGGGATGTGTGCATTCATTGCACAGAGTTGAACCTTTCTTTTTATTGAGCAGTTTGAAACACTCTTTTTGTAGAATCTGCAAGTGGACATTTGGAACGCTTTGAAGCCTATGGTTTAAAAGGAAATATCTTCACCTAAAAACCACCCAGAAGCATTCTGACAAAGTTCTTGGTGATGTGTGCATTCATCTCACGGAGTTGAACCTTTCTTTTGATTGAGCAGACTTGAAACACTATTTTTGTAGAATCTGAAAGTGGATATTTGGAGCGCATTTAGGCCTAGGGTGGAAAAGGAAGTATCTTCGAATAATAACTAGACAGAAGCATTCTGACACACTTCTTTGTGATGTGTGCATTCATCTCACAGAGTTGAACCTTACTTTTCATTGAGCTGTTTTGAAACACTCTTTTTGTTGAATCTTCCAGTGGTCATTTGGAGTGCTTTGAGGCCTATTGTGGAAATGGAAATATCTTCACAAAAAAATTAGACAGAAGCATTCCGACAATCTTCTTGGTTATATGTGCATTCTTCTCACAAAGTTCAACCTTCCTTTTGATTGAGCAGCCCACAAACACTCTTTTTGTAGAATCTGCATGTGGAGTTTTGGAGCACTTTGAGGTCTGTGGTGGAAAATGAAATATCCTCACATAAAAACTAGGCAGAAGAATTCTGACAAACTTCTTTGTGATGTGTACATTCACCTCACAGAGTTGAACCTTAGTTTTCATTGAGCAGTTTTCAAACCCTCTTTTTGTAGAATCTACAAGTGGAGATTTGGAGTGCTTTGATACCTGTGTTGGAAAAGGAAATATATTTACATAAATACTAGACAGAAGCATTCTGACAAACTTCTTTGAAATGTGTGCTTTCATCTCACAGAGTTGGAGTTGAACCTTGCTTTTTATTGAGAAGTTTTGAAACATTTTTTTCATATAATCTGCAAGTAGACATTTGGAGCGCCTTGATGCCAATGGTGGAAAAGGAAATATCTTCATATAATAACTAGACAGAAGAGTAAACTATCGCAAGAACAAAAAACCAAACACCACGTATTCTCACTCACAGGTGAGAATTGAACAATGAGAACACATGGACACAGGAAGGGGAACATCACATTTCGGGGACTGTTGTGGGGTGGGGGGAGGGTGGAGGGATAGCATTGGGAGATATACCTAATGCTAGATGACGAGTTGGGAGGTGTAGCGCACCAGCATGGCACATGTATACTTATGTAACTTACCTGCACGTTGCGCACATGTACCATAGAGCCAAAAGAATACTACTACTAATAATAATAATAATAATAATAATAATAATAAAAGAAGAAGAAGCATTCTGAGAAACTTCTTTGTGATGGGTGCATTCATCTCACAGAGTGGAACATTTCTTTTGGTTGAGCAGCTTTGAATGACTTTTTGGAGAATCTTCAAGTGCACATTTGGAGCGCTTTGTGGCCTATGGTGAAAAAGCAAATATCTTCTCATAAAAACTAGACAGAAGCATTCTGAAAATCGTCTTAGTCATGTATACATTCATCTCAGAGAATTGTACCTTACGTTTCATTGAGCAGTTTTGAAAAACTCTTTCTGTAGTATCTACAAGTGGCCATTTGGAGCACTTTGAGGCCTATGGTGGAAAAGGAAATATCTTCACATAAAAACCAGACAGAAGCATTCTGACAAACATTTTGTGATGTGTGCATTCATCTCACAGGGTTGGACATTTCTTTTGATTGAGCAGCTTTGAAACACTCTTTTTGTAGGATTTGAAAGTGGACATTTGGAGTGCTTTGTGTCCTATGGTGGAAAAGGAATTATCTTCACATGAAGAATATACAGAAGCATTCTGACAAACTTCTTTGTGATGTGTGCATTCATCTCACAGAATTGAACCTTACTTTTCATTGAGCAGTTTTGAAACTCTCTGTAGAATCTACAAGTGGACATTTGGAGCACTCTTAGGTCTATGGTGGAAAAGGAATTACCTTAACATAATAACGAGACAGAAGGATTCTGACAAACTCCTTTGTCGTGTGTGCATTCATCTCACAGAGTTGAACCTTACTTTTCATTGAGCAGCTTTGAAACACTCTTTTTGTAGAATCTGCAAGTGGACATTTGTGGCACTTTGAGACCTATGGTGGAAAAGTAAATATGTTCACATAAAAACCAGACAGAAGCATTGTGACAAACTTCTTTGTGATGTGTGCAATTATCTCACAGAATTGAACCTTACTTTTCATTGAGCAGTTTTGTAACACTCTTTATGTAGAATCTGCCAGTGGACATTTGGAGTGCTTTGAGTCCTATTGTGTACATGGAAATATCTTCACATAAAAACTAGACAGAAGCATTCTGACAAACTTCTTGGTGAAGTGTGCATTCATCTCACAGAGTTGAAACTTTCTTTTGATTAAGCAACTTTTAAACACTCTTTTGTAGAATCTGCAAGTGGACATTTCGAGCGCTTTGAGACCAGTGGTGGAAAAGGAAATACCTTCACATAACATCTAGACAGAAGCATTCTGATAAACTACTTTGGATGTGTGCATTCATCTCACAGAGTAGAACTTTAGTTTTCAATGAGCAGTTTTAAAAAACTCTTTTTGTAGAATCTGCAAGTGAACATTTGGAGCACCTTTAGTCCTATGGTGGGAAAGGAAATATCTTCAAATAAAAACTAGACAGAAGGACTCTCACAAACTTCTCTGTGACGGGTGCATTCATCTCACAGAGTTGAACATTTCTTTTGATTGAGCAGCTTTGAAACACGCTTTTTGTAGAATCTGCGAGAGGACATTTGGAGCGTTTTAAAGCCTATTGTGGAAAAGGGAATATCTTCATATAAAAACTAGTCAGAAGAATTCTGACAAACTTCTTCATGATTTGTGAATTCATCTCACAGAGTGGAACCTTACTTTTCATTGAGCAGCCTTGAAGCACTTTCTTTGTAGAATCTGCAAGTGGACATTTGGAGCGCTTTGAGGCCTATGGTGGAAAAAGAAATATCTTCACATAAAATTAGAGGGAAGTATTGTAACACACTTCTTTGTGATGTGTGCATTCACCTCACAGAGTTGAATGATACTTTTCATTGTGCAGTTTTGAAACACTCCTTTTGTAGTATCTGCAAGTGTACATTTGGAGCACTTTGATGCCAATGGTGGAAAAGGAAATACTTTCACATTAAAAATATACTGAAGCATGCTCACAAACATCTTTGTGACTTGTGCATTCATCTCACAGAGTTGAACCTTTCCTTTGCTTGAGCAGCTCTGAAACACCGTTTTTGTAGAATCTGCAAGTGGACATTTGGAGTGCTTTGAGGCCTATGGTGGAAAACGTAATATCTTCACATAAATCTGGATTGAAGAATTCCGTCAAACTTCTTTGTGATGTGTGCATTCATCTCACAGAGTTGAACCTTAGTTTTCATTGAGCAGTTTTGAAACACTCTTTTTGTAGAATCTGCAAGTGGACATTTGGAGCTCTTGGAGGCCTGTAGTGGAAAAGGAGATATCTTCACATTAAAACCAGACAAATCATTCTCACAAACTTCCTTGTATTCTGTGCATTCATCTCACAGAGTTGAACCTTGGTTGTCATTGAGCAGTTTTGAAATCCTCTTTTTATAGAATCTGCAGGTAGACATTTGGAGCGCCTTGAGGCCTGTGGTGTATAACGAAACATCTTCATATAATAACTAGACAAACGCATTCTGAGAAACTTCTTTGTGATGGGTGCACTCATCTCACGTAGTTGAACCTTTCCTTTGGTGGAGAAGCTTTGAAACACTCTTTTTGTAGAATCTGCAAGTGGACACTTGGAGCGCTTTGAGGCCCATGGTGGGATAAAAAATATCTTCACATAAAAACCAGCCAGAAGCATTCTGACGAACTTCTTTGTGATGTGTGCATTCGTCTCACAGGGTTGAACCTTTCTTTTGATTGAGCAGCTTTGAAAAACTCTTTTTGTAGAATCTGCAAGTGGACATTTGGTGCACATTTGAGCCTATGGTGGAAAAGGAGCTATGTTCACATAATAATTAGACAGAAGCCTATGGGGGTAAAGGGAATATCTTCACTTAAAAAGTATACGGAAACATTCCATCAAACTCCTTTGTAATGTGTGCATTCATCTCACCGAGTAGAACCTTCCTTTCATTGCAGAGTTTTGAAACCCTATTTTTGTAGAATCTACAAGTGGACGTTTGGAGGACTTTGAGGCCTATATTGGAAAAGAAAATTTCTTCACACAAAAAATAGACAGAAGCGTTCTGACAAACTCCTTTGGGATGTGTGCATTCATTGCACAGAGTTGAACCTTTCTTTTTATTGAGCAGTTTGAAACACTCTTTTTGTAGAATCTGCAAGTGGACATTTGGAACGCTTTGAAGCCTATGGTTTAAAAGGAAATATCTTCACCTAAAAACCACCCAGAAGCATTCTGACAAAGTTCTTGGTGATGTGTGCATTCATCTCACGGAGTTGAACCTTTCTTTTGATTGAGCAGACTTGAAACACTATTTTTGTAGAATCTGAAAGTGGATATTTGGAGCGCATTTAGGCCTAGGGTGGAAAAGGAAGTATCTTCGAATAATAACTAGACAGAAGCATTCTGACACACTTCTTTGTGATGTGTGCATTCATCTCACAGAGTTGAACCTTACTTTTCATTGAGCTGTTTTGAAACACTCTTTTTGTTGAATCTTCCAGTGGTCATTTGGAGTGCTTTGAGGCCTATTGTGGAAATGGAAATATCTTCACAAAAAAATTAGACAGAAGCATTCCGACAATCTTCTTGGTTATATGTGCATTCTTCTCACAAAGTTCAACCTTCCTTTTGATTGAGCAGCCCACAAACACTCTTTTTGTAGAATCTGCATGTGGAGTTTTGGAGCACTTTGAGGTCTGTGGTGGAAAATGAAATATCCTCACATAAAAACTAGGCAGAAGAATTCTGACAAACTTCTTTGTGATGTGTACATTCACCTCACAGAGTTGAACCTTAGTTTTCATTGAGCAGTTTTCAAACCCTCTTTTTGTAGAATCTACAAGTGGAGATTTGGAGTGCTTTGATACCTGTGTTGGAAAAGGAAATATATTTACATAAATACTAGACAGAAGCATTCTGACAAACTTCTTTGAAATGTGTGCTTTCATCTCACAGAGTTGGAGTTGAACCTTGCTTTTTATTGAGAAGTTTTGAAACATTTTTTTCATATAATCTGCAAGTAGACATTTGGAGCGCCTTGATGCCAATGGTGGAAAAGGAAATATCTTCATATAATAACTAGACAGAAGAGTAAACTATCGCAAGAACAAAAAACCAAACACCACGTATTCTCACTCACAGGTGAGAATTGAACAATGAGAACACATGGACACAGGAAGGGGAACATCACATTTCGGGGACTGTTGTGGGGTGGGGGGAGGGTGGAGGGATAGCATTGGGAGATATACCTAATGCTAGATGACGAGTTGGGAGGTGTAGCGCACCAGCATGGCACATGTATACATATGTAACTTACCTGCACGTTGCGCACATGTACCATAGAGCCAAAAGAATTATAATAATAATAATAATAATAATAAAAGAAGAAGCATTCTGAGAAACTTCTTTGTGATGGGTGCATTCATCTCACAGAGTGGAACATTTCTTTTGGTTGAGCAGCTTTGAATGACTTTTTGGAGAATCTTCAAGTGCACATTTGGAGCGCTTTGTGGCCTATGGTGAAAAAGCAAATATCTTCTCATAAAAACTAGACAGAAGCATTCTGAAAATCGTCTTAGTCATGTATACATTCATCTCAGAGAATTGTACCTTACGTTTCATTGAGCAGTTTTGAAAAACTCTTTCTGTAGTATCTACAAGTGGCCATTTGGAGCACTTTGAGGCCTATGGTGGAAAAGGAAATATCTTCACATAAAAACCAGACAGAAGCATTCTGACAAACATTTTGTGATGTGTGCATTCATCTCACAGGGTTGGACATTTCTTTTGATTGAGCAGCTTTGAAACACTCTTTTTGTAGGATTTGAAAGTGGACATTTGGAGTGCTTTGTGTCCTATGGTGGAAAAGGAATTATCTTCACATGAAGAATATACAGAAGCATTCTGACAAACTTCTTTGTGATGTGTGCATTCATCTCACAGAATTGAACCTTACTTTTCATTGAGCAGTTTTGAAACTCTCTGTAGAATCTACAAGTGGACATTTGGAGCACTCTTAGGTCTATGGTGGAAAAGGAATTACCTTAACATAATAACGAGACAGAAGGATTCTGACAAACTCCTTTGTCGTGTGTGCATTCATCTCACAGAGTTGAACCTTACTTTTCATTGAGCAGCTTTGAAACACTCTTTTTGTAGAATCTGCAAGTGGACATTTGTGGCACTTTGAGACCTATGGTGGAAAAGTAAATATGTTCACATAAAAACCAGACAGAAGCATTGTGACAAACTTCTTTGTGATGTGTGCAATTATCTTACAGAATTGAACCTTACTTTTCATTGAGCAGTTTTGTAACACTCTTTATGTAGAATCTGCCAGTGGACATTTGGAGTGCTTTGAGTCCTATTGTGTACATGGAAATATCTTCACATAAAAACTAGACAGAAGCATTCTGACAAACTTCTTGGTGAAGTGTGCATTCATCTCACAGAGTTGAAACTTTCTTTTGATTAAGCAACTTTTAAACACTCTTTTGTAGAATCTGCAAGTGGACATTTCGAGCGCTTTGAGACCAGTGGTGGAAAAGGAAATACCTTCACATAACATCTAGACAGAAGCATTCTGATAAACTACTTTGGATGTGTGCATTCATCTCACAGAGTAGAACTTTAGTTTTCAATGAGCAGTTTTAAAAAACTCTTTTTGTAGAATCTGCAAGTGAACATTTGGAGCACCTTTAGTCCTATGGTGGGAAAGGAAATATCTTCAAATAAAAACTAGACAGAAGGACTCTCACAAACTTCTCTGTGACGGGTGCATTCATCTCACAGAGTTGAACATTTCTTTTGATTGAGCAGCTTTGAAACACGCTTTTTGTAGAATCTGCGAGAGGACATTTGGAGCGTTTTAAAGCCTATTGTGGAAAAGGGAATATCTTCATATAAAAACTAGTCAGAAGAATTCTGACAAACTTCTTCATGATTTGTGAATTCATCTCACAGAGTGGAACCTTACTTTTCATTGAGCAGCCTTGAAGCACTTTCTTTGTAGAATCTGCAAGTGGACATTTGGAGCGCTTTGAGGCCTATGGTGGAAAAAGAAATATCTTCACATAAAATTAGAGGGAAGTATTGTAACACACTTCTTTGTGATGTGTGCATTCACCTCACAGAGTTGAATGATACTTTTCATTGTGCAGTTTTGAAACACTCCTTTTGTAGTATCTGCAAGTGTACATTTGGAGCACTTTGATGCCAATGGTGGAAAAGGAAATACTTTCACATTAAAAATATACTGAAGCATGCTCACAAACATCTTTGTGACTTGTGCATTCATCTCACAGAGTTGAACCTTTACTTTGCTTGAGCAGCTCTGAAACACCGTTTTTGTAGAATCTGCAAGTGGACATTTGGAGTGCTTTGAGGCCTATGGTGGAAAACGTAATATCTTCACATAAATCTGGATTGAAGAATTCCGTCAAACTTCTTTGTGATGTGTGCATTCATCTCACAGAGTTGAACCTTAGTTTTCATTGAGCAGTTTTGAAACACTCTTTTTGTAGAATCTGCAAGTGGACATTTGGAGCTCTTGGAGGCCTGTAGTGGAAAAGGAGATATCTTCACATTAAAACCAGACAAATCATTCTCACAAACTTCCTTGTATTCTGTGCATTCATCTCACAGAGTTGAACCTTGGTTGTCATTGAGCAGTTTTGAAATCCTCTTTTTATAGAATCTGCAGGTAGACATTTGGAGCGCCTTGAGGCCTGTGGTGTATAACGAAACATCTTCATATAATAACTAGACAAACGCATTCTGAGAAACTTCTTTGTGATGGGTGCACTCATCTCACGTAGTTGAACCTTTCCTTTGGTGGAGAAGCTTTGAAACACTCTTTTTGTAGAATCTGCAAGTGGACACTTGGAGCGCTTTGAGGCCCATGGTGGGATAAAAAATATCTTCACATAAAAACCAGCCAGAAGCATTCTGACGAACTTCTTTGTGATGTGTGCATTCGTCTCACAGGGTTGAACCTTTCTTTTGATTGAGCAGCTTTGAAAAACTCTTTTTGTAGAATCTGCAAGTGGACATTTGGTGCACATTTGAGCCTATGGTGGAAAAGGAGCTATGTTCACATAATAATTAGACAGAAGCCTATGGGGGTAAAGGGAATATCTTCACTTAAAAAGTATACGGAAACATTCCATCAAACTCCTTTGTAATGTGTGCATTCATCTCACCGAGTAGAACCTTCCTTTCATTGCAGAGTTTTGAAACCCTATTTTTGTAGAATCTACAAGTGGACGTTTGGAGGACTTTGAGGCCTATATTGGAAAAGAAAATTTCTTCACACAAAAAATAGACAGAAGCGTTCTGACAAACTCCTTTGGGATGTGTGCATTCATTGCACAGAGTTGAACCTTTCTTTTTATTGAGCAGTTTGAAACACTCTTTTTGTAGAATCTGCAAGTGGACATTTGGAACGCTTTGAAGCCTATGGTTTAAAAGGAAATATCTTCACCTAAAAACCACCCAGAAGCATTCTGACAAAGTTCTTGGTGATGTGTGCATTCATCTCACGGAGTTGAACCTTTCTTTTGATTGAGCAGACTTGAAACACTATTTTTGTAGAATCTGAAAGTGGATATTTGGAGCGCATTTAGGCCTAGGGTGGAAAAGGAAGTATCTTCGAATAATAACTAGACAGAAGCATTCTGACACACTTCTTTGTGATGTGTGCATTCATCTCACAGAGTTGAACCTTACTTTTCATTGAGCTGTTTTGAAACACTCTTTTTGTTGAATCTTCCAGTGGTCATTTGGAGTGCTTTGAGGCCTATTGTGGAAATGGAAATATCTTCACAAAAAAATTAGACAGAAGCATTCCGACAATCTTCTTGGTTATATGTGCATTCTTCTCACAAAGTTCAACCTTCCTTTTGATTGAGCAGCCCACAAACACTCTTTTTGTAGAATCTGCATGTGGAGTTTTGGAGCACTTTGAGGTCTGTGGTGGAAAATGAAATATCCTCACATAAAAACTAGGCAGAAGAATTCTGACAAACTTCTTTGTGATGTGTACATTCACCTCACAGAGTTGAACCTTAGTTTTCATTGAGCAGTTTTCAAACCCTCTTTTTGTAGAATCTACAAGTGGAGATTTGGAGTGCTTTGATACCTGTGTTGGAAAAGGAAATATATTTACATAAATACTAGACAGAAGCATTCTGACAAACTTCTTTGAAATGTGTGCTTTCATCTCACAGAGTTGGAGTTGAACCTTGCTTTTTATTGAGAAGTTTTGAAACATTTTTTTCATATAATCTGCAAGTAGACATTTGGAGCGCCTTGATGCCAATGGTGGAAAAGGAAATATCTTCATATAATAACTAGACAGAAGAGTAAACTATCGCAAGAACAAAAAACCAAACACCACGTATTCTCACTCACAGGTGAGAATTGAACAATGAGAACACATGGACACAGGAAGGGGAACATCACATTTCGGGGACTGTTGTGGGGTGGGGGGAGGGTGGAGGGATAGCATTGGGAGATATACCTAATGCTAGATGACGAGTTGGGAGGTGTAGCGCACCAGCATGGCACATGTATACATATGTAACTTACCTGCACGTTGCGCACATGTACCATAGAGCCAAAAGAATTATAATAATAATAATAATAATAATAAAAGAAGAAGCATTCTGAGAAACTTCTTTGTGATGGGTGCATTCATCTCACAGAGTGGAACATTTCTTTTGGTTGAGCAGCTTTGAATGACTTTTTGGAGAATCTTCAAGTGCACATTTGGAGCGCTTTGTGGCCTATGGTGAAAAAGCAAATATCTTCTCATAAAAACTAGACAGAAGCATTCTGAAAAACGTCTTAGTCATGTATACCTTCATCTCAGAGAATTGTACCTTACGTTTCATTGAGCAGTTTTGAAAAACTCTTTCTGTAGTATCTACAAGTGGCCATTTGGAGCACTTTGAGGCCTATGGTGGAAAAGGAAATATCTTCACACAAAAACCAGACAGAAGCATTCTGACAAACATTTTGTGATGTGTGCATTCATCTCACAGGGTTGGACATTTCTTTTGATTGAGCAGCTTTGAAACACTCTTTTTGTAGGGTTTGAAAGTGGACATTTGGAGTGCTTTGTGTCCTATGGTGGAAAAGGAATTATCTTCACATGAAAAATAGACAGAAGCATTCTGACAAACTTCTTTGTGATGTGTGCATTCATCTCACAGAGTTGAACCTTACTTTTCATTGAGCAGTTTTGAAACTCTCTGTAGAATCTACAAGTGGACATTTGGAGCACTCTTAGGTCTATGGTGGAAAAGGAATTACCTTAACATAATAACGAGACAGAAGGATTCTGACAAACTCCTTTGTCGTGTGTGCATTCATCTCACAGAGTTGAACCTTACTTTTCATTGAGCAGCTTTGAAACACTCTTTTTGTAGAATCTGCGAGTGGACATTTGTGGCACTTTGAGACCTATGGTGGAAAAGTAAATATGTTCACATAAAAACCAGACAGAAGCATTGTGACAAACTTCTTTGTGATGTGTGCAATTATCTCACAGAATTGAACCTTACTTTTCATTGAGTAGTTTTGTAACACTCTTTATGTAGAATCTGCCAGTGGACATTTGGAGTGCTTTGAGTCCTATTGTGTACATGGAAATATCTTCACATAAAAACTAGACAGAAGCATTCTGACAAACTTCTTGGTGAAGTGTGCATTCATCTCACAGAGTTGAAACTTTCTTTTGATTAAGCAACTTTTAAACACTCTTTTGTAGAATCTGCAAGTGGACATTTCGAGCGCTTTGAGACCAGTGGTGGAAAAGGAAATGCCTTCACATAAAATCTAGACAGAAGCATTCTGACAAACTACTTTGGACGTGTGCATTCATCTCACAGAGTAGAACTTTAGTTTTCAATGAGCAGTTTTAAAAAACTCTTTTTGTAGAATCTGCAAGTGAACACTTGGAGCACCTTTAGTCCTATGGTGGGAAAGGAAATATCTTCAAATAAAAACTAGACAGAAGGACTCTCACAAACTTCTCTGTGACGGGTGCATTCATCTCACAGAGTTGAACATTTCTTTTGATTGAGCAGCTTTGAAACACGCTTTTTGTAGAATCTGCGAGAGGACATTTGGAGCGTTTTAAAGCCTATTGTGGAAAAGGGAATATCTTCATATAAAAACTAGTCAGAAGAATTCTGACAAACTTCTTCATGATTTGTGAATTCATCTCACAGAGTTGAACCTTACTTTTCATTGAGCAGCCTTGAAGCACTTTCTTTGTAGAATCTGCAAGTGGACATTTGGAGCGCTTTGAGGCCTATGGTGGAAAAAGTAATATCTTCACATAAAATTAGAGGGAAGTATTCTAACACACTTCTTTGTGATGTGTGCATTCACCTCACAGAGTTGAATGATACTTTTCATTGTGCAGTTTTGAAACACTCCTTTTGTAGTATCTGCAAGTGTACATTTGGAGCACTTTGATGCCAATGGTGGAAAAGGAAATACTTTCACATTAAAAATATACTGAAGCATGCTCACAAACATCTTTGTGACTTGTGCATTCATCTCACAGAGTTGAACCTTTCCTTTGCTTGAGCAGCTCTGAAACACCGTTTTTGTAGAATCTGCAAGTGGACATTTGGAGTGCTTTGAGGCCTATGGTGGAAAACGTAATATCTTCACATAAATCTGGATTGAAGAATTCCGTCAAACTTCTTTGTGATGTGTGCATTCATCTCACAGAGTTGAACCTTAGTTTTCATTGAGCAGTTTTGAAACACTCTTTTTGTAGAATCTGCAAGTGGACATTTGGAGCTCTTGGAGGCCTGTAGTGGAAAAGGAGATATCTTCACATTAAAACCAGACAAATCATTCTCACAAACTTCCTTGTATTCTGTGCATTCATCTCACAGAGTTGAACCTTGGTTGTCATTGAGCAGTTTTGAAATCCTCTTTTTATAGAATCTGCAGGTAGACATTTGGAGCGCCTTGAGGCCTGTGGTGTATAACGAAACATCTTCATATAATAACTAGACAAAAGCATTCTGAGAAACTTCTTTGTGATGGGTGCACTCATCTCACGTAGTTGAACCTTTCCTTTGGTGGAGAAGCTTTGAAACACTCTTTTTGTAGAATCTGCAAGTGGACACTTGGAGCGCTTTGAGGCCCATGGTGGGATAAAAAATATCTTCACATAAAAACCAGCCAGAAGCATTCTGACGAACTTCTTGGTGATGTGTGCATTCGTCTCACAGGGTTGAACCTTTCTTTTGATTGAGCAGCTTTGAAAAACTCTTTTTGTAGAATCTGCAAGTGGACATTTGGTGCACATTTGAGCCTATGGTGGAAAAGGAGCTATGTTCACATAATAATTAGACAGAAGCCTATGGGGGAAAAGGGAATATCTTCACTTAAAAAGTATACGGAAACATTCCATCAAACTCCTTTGTAATGTGTGCATTCATCTCACCGAGTAGAACCTTCCTTTCATTGCAGCGTTTTGAAACCCTATTTTTGTAGAATCTACAAGAGGACGTTTGGAGGACTTTGAGGCCTATATTGGAAAAGAAAATTTCTTCACACAATAAATAGACAGAAGCGTTCTGACAAACTCCTTTGGGATGTGTGCATTCATTGCACAGAGTTGAACCTTTCTTTTTATTGAGCAGTTTGAAACACTCTTTTTGTAGAATCTGCAAGTGGACATTTGGAACGCTTTGAAGCCTATGGTTTAAAAGGAAATATCTTCACCTAAAAACCACCCAGAAGCATTCTGACAAAGTTCTTGGTGATGTGTGCATTCATCTCACGGAGTTGAACCTTTCTTTTGATTGAGCAGACTTGAAACACTATTTTTGTAGAATCTGAAAGTGGATATTTGGAGCGCATTTAGGCCTAGGGTGGAAAAGGAAGTATCTTCAAATAATAACTAGACAGAAGCATTCTGACACACTTCTTTGTGATGTGTGCATTCATCTCACAGAGTTGAACCTTACTTTTCATTGAGCTGTTTTGAAACACTCTTTTTGTTGAATCTTCCAGTGGTCATTTGGAGTGCTTTGAGGCCTATTGTGGAAATGGAAATATCTTCACAAAAAAATTAGACAGAAGCATTCCGACAATCTTCTTGGTTATATGTGCATTCTTCTCACAAAGTTCAACCTTCCTTTTGATTGAGCAGCCCACAAACACTCTTTTTGTAGAATCTGCATGTGGAGTTTTGGAGCACTTTGAGGTCTGTGGTGGAAAATGAAATATCCTCACATAAAAACTAGGCAGAAGAATTCTGACAAACTTCTTTGTGATGTGTACATTCACCTCACAGAGTTGAACCTTAGTTTTCATTGAGCAGTTTTCAAACCCTCTTTTTGTAGAATCTACAAGTGGAGATTTGGAGTGCTTTGATACCTGTGTTGGAAAAGGAAATATATTTACATAAATACTAGACAGAAGCATTCTGACAAACTTCTTTGAAATGTGTGCTTTCATCTCACAGAGTTGGAGTTGAACCTTACTTTTTATTGAGAAGTTTTGAAACATTTTTTTCATATAATCTGCAAGTAGACATTTGGAGCGCCTTGATGCCAATGGTGGAAAAGGAAATATCTTCATATAATAACTAGACAGAAGAGTAAACTATCGCAAGAACAAAAAACCAAACACCACGTATTCTCACTCACAGGTGAGAATTGAACAATGAGAACACATGGACACAGGAAGGGGAACATCACATTTCGGGGACTGTTGTGGGGTGGGGGGAGGGTGGAGGGATAGCATTGGGAGATATACCTAATGCTAGATGACGAGTTGGGAGGTGTAGCGCACCAGCATGGCACATGTATACATATGTAACTTACCTGCAGGTTGCGCACATGTACCATAGAGCCAAAAGAATTATAATAATAATGATAATAATAATAATAATAATAATAATAATAATAAAAGAAGAAGCATTCTGAGAAACTTCTTTGTGATGGGTGCATTCATCTCACAGAGCGGGACATTTCTTTTGGTTGAGCAGCTTTGAATGACTTTTTGGAGAACCTTCAAGTGCACATTTGGAGCGCTTTGTGGCCCATGGTGAAAAAGCAAATATCTTCTCATAAAAACTAGACAGAAGCATTCTGGAAATCTTCTTAGTCATGTATACATTCATCGTAGAGAATTGTACCTTACGTTTCATTGAGCAGTTTTGAAAAACTCTTTCTGTAGTATCTACAAGTGGCCGTTTGGAGCACTTTGGGGCCTATGGTGGAAAAGGAAATATCTTCACATAAAAACCAGACAGAAGCATTCTGACAAACATTTTGTGATGTGTGCATTCATCTCACAGGGTTGGACATTTCTTTTGATTGAGCAGCTTTGAAACACTCTTTTTGTAGCATTTGAAAGTGGACATTTGAAGTGCTTCGTGTCCTATTGTGGAAAAGGAATTATCTTCACATGAAAAATATACAGAAGCATTCTGACAAACTTCTTTGTGATGTGTGCATTCATCTCACAGAGTGGAACCTTACTTTTCATTGAGCAGTTTTGAAACTCTCTGTAGAATCTACAAGTGGACATTTGGAGCACTCTTAGGTCTATGGTGGAAAAGGAATTACCTTAACATAATAACGAGACAGAAGGATTCTGACAAATTCCTTTGTCGTGTGTGCATTCATCTCACAGAGTTGAACCTTACTTTTCATTGAGCAGCTTTGAAACACTCTTTTTGTAGAATCTGCGAGTGGACATTTGTGGCACTTTGAGACCTACGGTGGAAAAGTAAATATGTTCACATAAAAACCAGACAGAAGCATTGTGACAAACTTCTTTGTGACGTGTGCAATTATCTCACAGAATTGAACCTTACTTTTCATTGAGCAGTTTTGTAACACTCTTTATGTAGAATCTGCCAGTGGACATTTGGAGTGCTTTGAGTCCTATTGTGTAAATGGAAATATCTTCACATAAAAACTAGACAGAAGCATTCTGACAAACTTCTTGGTGAAGTGTGCATTCATCTCACATAGTTGAAACTTTCTTTTGATTAAGCAACTTTTAAACACTCTTTTGTAGAATCTGCAAGTGGACATTTCGAGAGCTTTGAGACCAATGGTGGAAAAGGAAATACCTTCACATAACATCTAGACAGAAGCATTCTGACAAACTACTTTGGATGTGTGCATTCATCTCACAGAGTAGAACTTTAGTTTTAAATGAGCAGTTTATAAAAACTCTTTTTGTAGAATCTGCAAGTGATCATTTGGAGCACCTTTAGTCCTATGGTGGGAAAGGAAATATCTTCAAATAGAAACTAGACAGAAGGACTCTCACAAACTTCTCTGTGACGGGTGCATTCATCTCACAGAGTTGAACATTTCTTTTGATTGAGCAGCTTTGAAACACGCTTTTTGTAGAATCTGCGACAGGACATTTGGAGCGTTTTAAAGCCTATTGTGGAAAAGGGAATATCTTCATATAAAAACTAGTCAGAAAAATTCTGACAAACTTCTTCATGATTTGTGAATTCATCTCACAGAGTTGAACCTTACTTTTCATTGAGCAGCCTTGAAGCACTTTCTTTGTAGAATCTGCAAGTGGACATTTGGAGCGCTTTGAGGCCTATGGTGGAAAAAGAAATACCTTCACATAAAATTAGAGGGAAGTATTCTAACACACTTCTTTGTGATGTGTGCATTCACCTCACAGAGTTGAATGATACTCTTCATTGTGCAGTTTTGAAACACTCCTTTTGTAGTATCTGCAAGTGTACATTTGGAGCACTTTGATGCCAATGGTGGAAAAGGAAATATTTTCACATTAAAAATATACTGAAGCATGCTCACAAACATCTTTGTGACTTGTGCATTCATCTCACAGAGTTGAACCTTTCCTTTGCTTGAGCAGCTCTGAAACACCGTTTTTGTAGAATCTGCAAGTGGACATTTGGAGTGCTTTGAGGCCTATGGTGGAAAAGGAAATATCTTCACATAAATCTAGATTGAAGAATTCCGTCAAACTTCTTTGTGATGTGTGCATTCATCTCACAGAGTTGAACCTTAGTTTTCATAGAGCAGTTTTGAAACACTCTTTTTGTAGAATCTGCAAGTGGACATTTGGAGCTCTTGGAGGCCTGTAGTGGAAAAGGAGATATCTTCACATTAAAACCAGACAAATCATTCTCACAAACTTCTTTGTATTCTGTGCATTCATCTCACAGAGTTGAACCTTGGTTGTCATTGAGCAGTTTTGAAATCCTCTTTTTATAGAATCTGCAGGTAGACATTTGGAGCGCCTTGAGGCCTGTGGTGTATAACGAAACATCTTCATATAATAACTAGACAAAAGCATTCTGAGAAACTTCTTTGTGATGGGTGCACTCATCTCACGTAGTTGAACCTTTCTTTTGATGGAGAAGCTTTGAAACACTCTTTTTGTAGAATCTGCAAGTGGACACTTGGATCGCTTTGAGGCCCGTGGTGGGATAAAAAATATCTTCACATAAAAACCAGCCAGAAGCATTCTGACGAACTTCTTTGTGATGTGTGCATTCGTCTCACAGGGTTGAACCTTTCTTTTGATTGAGCAGCTTTGAAAAACTCTTTTTGTAGAATCTGCAAGTGGACATTTGGTGCACATTTGAGCCTATGGTGGAAAAGGAACTATCTTCACCTAATAATTAGACAGAGGCCTATGGGGGAAAAGGGAATATCTTCACTTAAAAAGTATACGGAAACATTCCATCAAACTCCTTTGTAATGTGTGCATTCATCTCACCGAGTAGAACCTTCCTTCCATTGAACAGTTTTGAAACCCTATTTTTGTCGAAGCCACAAGTGGACGTTTGGAGGACTTTGAGGCCTATGTTGGAAAAGAAAATTTCTTCACACAAAAAATAGACAGAAGCATTCTGACAAACTTCTTTGGGATGTGTGCATTCATTGCACAGAGTTGAACCTTTCTTTTTATTGAGCAGTTTGAAACACTCTTTTTGTACAGTCTGCAAGTGGACATTTGGAACGCTTTGAAGCCTATGGTTTAAAAGGAAATATCTTCACCTCAAAACCACCCAGAAGCATTCTGACAAAGTTCTTTGTGATGCGTGCATTCATCTCACGGAGTTGAACCTTTCTTTTGATTGAGCAGACTTGAAACACTATTTTTGTAGAATCTGAAAGTGGATATTTGGAGCGCATTTAGGCCTAGGGTGGAAAAGGAAGTATCTTCAAATAATAACTAGACAGAAGCATTCTGACACACTTCTTTGTGATGTGTGCATTCATCTCACAGAGTTGAACCTTACTTTTCATTGAGCTGTTTTGAAACACTTTCTGTTGAATCTTCCAGTGGTCATTTGGAGTGCTTTGAGGCCTATTGTGGAAATGGAAATATCTTCACAAAAAAATTAGACAGAAGCATTCCGACAATCTTCTTTGTTATATGTGCATACTTCTCACAAAGTTCAACCTTCCTTTTGATTGAGCAGCCCACAAACACTCTTTTTGTAGAATCTGCATGTGGAGTTTTGGAGCACTTTGAGGTCTGTGGTGGAAAATGGAACATCCTCACATAAAAACTAGGCAGAAGAATTCTGACAAACTTCTTTGTGATGTGTACATTCATCTCACAGAGTTGAACCTTAGTTTTCATTGAGCAGTTTTCAAACCCTCTTTTTGTAGAATCTACAAGTGGAGATTTGGAGTGCTTTGATACCTGTGTTGGAAAAGGAAATTTATTTACATAAATACTAGACAGAAGCATTCTGACAAACTTCTTTGAAATGTGTGCTTTCATCTCACAGAGTTGGAGTTGAACCTTCCTTTTTATTGAGAAGTTTTGAAACATTTTTTTCATATAATCTGCAAGTAGACATTTGGAGCGCCTTGATGCCAATGGTGGAAAAGGAAATATCTTCATATAATAACTAGACAGAAGAGTAAACTATCGCAAGAACAAAAAACCAAACACCACGTATTCTCACTCATAGGTGAGAATTGAACAAGGAGAACACGTGGACACAGGAAGGGGAACATCACACTTCGGGGACTGTTGTGGGGTGGGGGGAGGGGTGAGGGATAGCATTGGGAGATATACCTAATGCTAGATGACGAGTTGGCGGCTGCAGCGCACCAGCATGGCACATGTATACATATGTAACTTACCTGCACGTTGCGCACATGTACCATAGAGCCTAAAGTATTATAATAATAATAATAAAAGAAGAAGCATTCTGAGAAACTTCTTTGTGATGGGTGCATTCATCTCACAGAGTGGAACATTTCTTTTGGTTGAGCAGCTTTGAATGACTTTTTGGAGAATCTTCAAGTGCTCATTTGGAGCGCTTTGTGGCCTATGGTGAAAAAGCAACTATCTTCTCATAAAACTAGACAGAAGCATTCTGAAAAACTTCTTAGTCATTTATACATTCATCTCAGAGAATTGTACCTTACGTTTCATTGAGCAGTTTTGAAAAACTCTTTCTGTAGTGTCTACAAGTGGCCATTTGGAGCACTTTGGGGCCTATGGTGGAAAACGAAATATCTTCACATAAAAACCAGACAGAAGCATTCTGACAAACATTTTGTGATGTGTGCATTCATCTCATAGGGTTGGACATTTCTTTTGATTGAGCAGCTTTGAAACACTCTTTTTGTAGAATTTGAAAGTGGACATTTGGAGTGCTTTGTGTCCTATTGTGGAAAAGGAATTATCTTCACATGAAAAATATACAGAAGCATTCTGACAAACTTCTTTGTGATGTGTGCATTCATCACACAGAGTTGAACCTTACTTTTCATTGAACAGTTTTGAAACTCTCTGTAGAATCTACAAGGGGACATTTGGAGCGCTCTTAGGGCTATGGTGGAAAAAGAATTATCATAACATAATAACGAGACAGAAGGATTCTGACAAATTCCTTTGTCATGTGTGCATTCATATCGCAAAGTTGAGACTTACTTTTGATGGAGCAGTTTTGAAAGACTCTTTTCGTACTATCTACAAGTCAACGTGTGGAGTGATTTGACGCCTATGGTGGGGAAGGAAATAACTTCTCATAAGAACTAGAGAGAAGCATTATGAGAAATTTCTTTGTGATGTGTTCATTCATCTCACGGAGTTGAACCTTACTTTCAACTGAGCAGTTTTTAAACACTCTCTTTATAGAATCTGCAGGTTGATCTTTGGAGAGCTTTGAGGCTTATGGTGGAAAAGGAAATATCTTCACATAAAAACTAGACAGAATCATTCTGACAAACTTCTTTGTGATGTGTGCATTCATCTCACAGAGTTGAACCTTTATTTTGATTGACTAGCTTTGAAGCACTCTTTTTGTAGAATCTGTATGTGGACAATTGGAGAGCTTTGAGTCCTACAGTGGAAGAGGAAATATCTTCACATAAAAGATAGACAGAAGCATTCTGAAAAAGTTACCTCTGATGTATGCATTCATCTCACAGAGTTGAAACTTTCTTTTGACTCAGCAGTCTTGAAACACTCTTTTTGTAGAATCTGCAATTATACGTTTTGAGCGCCTTGAGGTCTATGGTGTATATTGAAATATCTTCATATAATAAATAGACAGAAGCATTCTGGGACACTTCTTTGTGATGTGTGCATTCATCTCACAGAGTAGAACCTTTCTTTTGATTTGGCATCTTTGAAACAGTCTTTCTGTAGAATCTGCAAGTGGACATTTGGAGCGTTTTGAGGCCTATGTTTTAAAAGGAATTAACTTCGAAAAAAACTAGACAGAAGAATTCTGACAAACTTCTTTGTGTTGTGTGCATTCATCTCACAGAGTAGAACCTTAGTTTTCAACGAGCAGTTTTGAAACACTCTTTTGTAGAATCTGCAAGTGGACATTTGGAGCGCTTTGCGAGCTATGGTGGAAAAGAGAATATCTTGGCATAAAAGCTATACAGAAGCATTCTGACAAACTTCTTTGTGACGTGTTCATTCATATACCAGACATGAAACTTTCTTTACTGAGCAGTTTTGAAACACTCTTTTTATAGAATCTGGTAGTGGACATTTGGTGCGCTTTGAGGCCTTTGGTGGAAAAGGAAATATCTTGGCATAAAAACTGTACAGAAGCATTCTGACAAACTTCTTTGTGATGTGTGCATTGATCTCACAGAGCTGAAGCTTTCTTTTTATTGAGCAGCTTTGAAACACCCTTTTTGTAGAATCTGCAAGTAGACATTTGGAGCATTTTGAAGCCTGTGGTGGAAAAGGAAATATCTTCACATATAAACTATACAGAAGAATTCTGACAAACTTCTTTTTGATTTATGCATTCATCTCACAGAGTTGAACCTTACTTTTCATTGAACAGCTTTGAAACACTCTTTTTGTAGAATCTGCAAGTGGACATTTGGAGCGCTTTGCGGCCTATGGTCAAAAGGAAATATCTTCATATAAAATTAGACAGAAGCATTCTGACGAACTTCTTTGTGATGTGTGCATTCATCTCACAGAGTTGAATCTTTCTTTTGTTTGAGCAGCTCAGAAACACCCTTTTTGTAGAATCTGCGGGTGGACATTATGAGCTCTTTGAGGCCTATGGTGGAAAAGGAAATATCTTCACATAAAAACGAGACAGAAGAATTCTTACAAACTTCTTTATGATGTGTGCATTCGTCTCACAGAGTTAAACCTTACTTTTCATTGAGCAGTTTTACAACACTCTTTTGTAGAATCTGCAAGTGGACATTTCGAGCGCTTTGAGACCATTGGTGGAAAAAGAAATATCTTCACATAAAAACTAGACAGAGGCATTCTGACAAACTTCTTTGTGATGTGTGCATTCATCTCACAGAGATGAACCTTTCTTTTGATTGAGAAGCTTTGAAACACTCTTTTTTAGAAGCTGCAAGTGGACATTTGTTCTGCTTTGAGGCCTTTGGTGGAAAACGAAATATCTTCACATTAAAAGTAGACAGAAGCATTCTGACAACTTTCTTTGTGATATGTGCACTCTACTCACAGAGTTGAACCATACTTTTGATTCAGCAGTTTTGGAAGACCCTTTTCGTCCTATCTGCAAGTGGACATTTGGAGTGATTTGATGCCAATGGTGGAAAAGGAAATATCTTCACAAAACAACTACACAGAAGCATTCTGGGAAACTTCCTTGTGATGTGTGCATTCATCTAACAGAGTTGAACCTTAATTTCCATTAAATTCCAATAAATTCCATTGCATTAAATTTCAATTCCTTCCTCTCCATTCCACTCCTCTCCACCCCATTGCAATGCATTCCACTCCACTCCACTACCGTCCAATCATCTCCATTCTACTCCATCCCACTCCATTCTACTCCATTCCACTTCACTCCACTCCCCTCCATTCCACTTCATTCCTCTACACTACATTCCTTTCCATTCCATCCCATTCCATTCCACACCATTCCACTCTACTCCACTCCACTCCACTGCACTTGATTCCATTCCATCCCATTCCTTTCCATTCCATTCCACTCCACATCACTCCACTCCAGCCCACCCCACTCCACTCCATTCCATTCCATTCCACTCCACATCACTCCACTCCAGCCCACCCCACTCCACTCCATTCCATTCCATTCCATTCCATTCCGCTCCTTTCCCTTCCATTTCTTTCTTTTGAGAGGATCTCACCCTGTCAAGCAGGCTGCAGTGCAGTGGCACAATCTCAGCAAACATTTAATTTCACCATTCCATTCCATTGTACTCCACTCCATTCCATTCTGTTCCGTTCCCATCCACTCCACTGCACTTCACTCCAATCCACGCCATTCCATCCCATTCAATTCTACTTCATTCCACTCCAATCCACTCCACTCCATTCCACTAAACTCCACACCATTCTATCCCATTTCATTCCACTCCACTGCACTCCACTCCACTCCACTGAATTCCATTCCATTCCATCCCATTCCATTCCATTCAGTTCCTTTCCATTCCATTCCAATCCATTCCATTCCATTCCTTTCTTTTGACAGGATGTCACTCTGTCACACAGGCTGCAGTGCACTGGCACAATCTCAGCTCACATTTCATTTAACCATTCAATTACACTCCATTCCACACAACTCCACTCCACTCAATACCATCACACTCCATTCCATTCCACTCCATTACTTTCCAATCTTTTCTTTCGAAAGGATTTCACTCTTTCACGCAGGTGGGAGTGCAGTGGCACAATCACAGCTCACATTTCATTTAAGCATTCCTTTCCATTCCATTCTATTCCGTCGCATTCCATTCCTTTCCACTTCAATCGACTCCACTCCAATCCAGTCCACTCCATTCCATTCCATTTCGCTCCACTACATTCCATTCAACACCATTCCATTCCATCCCATTCCATTCCACTCTAATCCACCCTACTCCACTCCACTCCTCTCCATTCCATTCCAACCAATCACATTCCATTCCACCTTATTCCAGTCCACTCCACACCACTCCACTCCCATTCACTACACTCCAATCCACTGCACTTCACTCCATTCAATTCCATTCCATTCCATTCCACTCCATTCCATTCCATTCCTTTTTTCGATAGGATCTCACTCTCACCCAGGCTGGAGCTCAGTGGCACAGTCTCAGCTCACATTTCAATTCACCATTCCATTTCATTGCATTCCATACCATTCCATTCCATTCCATCCCATTCCACTCCATCCCACCCCACTCCACTCCATTTCACTCCTTTCCATTCCATTCCATTCCACTCCACTCCACTCCACTCCATTCCACTCCACTCCATTACATCCCATTCCATTCTACTCCATTGCACCCCACTCCACTCCATGACACTCTCCTCCACACCATTCCATTCCATTCTACTCCATTGCACCCCACTCCACTCCATGACACTCTCCTCCACACCATTCCATTCCATCCCATTCCATTCCACTCCATTCCACTCCACACCACTGAAGTCCACTGCACTCCACTCCATTCCATTCCATTCTATTCCATTCCCCTCCATTCCATTCCATTCCTTTCTTTCAAAAGGGTATCATTCAGTCACCCAGGCTTGAGTGCAGTGGAACAATCTCAGCTCACATTACATTTCACAACTCTGTTGCATTCCATTGCATTCCATTCCTTTCCATAACATTCGAATCCACTCCACTCCATTAACTCCACTAAACTACATTCCATTCCATTCCAGTCCATTCCACTCCACTTCACTCCAGTACAATGCACTCGATCCCATTCTGTCCCATTCAATTCCACTCCCTTCCACTTCACTCCACTCCATTCCATTCCATTCCATTCCAAACTTTCCCATCCCTTTCTACTCCATTCCACTCTACTTCACTCCACTCCACTTCACTCCACTCCACTACAATCCACTCCATTCCATTCCATTCCGCTTCATTCCATTCCATTTCTTTCTTTTGACAGGATCTCACTCTGTCAACCAAGCTGGACTGCAGTGGCACAATATCAGCTCACGTTTCATTTCACCATTCCATTCCATTCCATTCCATTCCATTCCATTCTATCCCACACCACTCCACTCCATTCCATTCAATTTCATTCCATTCCACTCCATTCCAGTCCACTCCACTCCACTCCATTAGATTCCACTCCATTGGATTCAATCCCATTCCATTCCACTACTTTCCACTCCACTCCACTCCACTCCAATCAATTCCATTCCTTTCCATTCAACTGCATTCCATTCCACACCTTTCTTTCGACAGGTTCTCACTTTGTCAGAGTCTGGAGTGCAGTGACACAACCTCAGCTCACATTTCATTTCACTATTCCATTCCATTCCATTCTATTTCATTCCATTCCAACCCACTCGACCCCACTCAACTCAACTCCTCTCCACTACATTCCATTTCATTCCACTCAACTGGAGTCCACTCCACTCGACTCCACTCCATACCATCTCATTCCATTCCACTCCATTCCACTCCTCACGACTCCACTCCACTCCATTCCATTCCATTACATCCCATTCCATTCCATTCCACTCCACTGCACTCCACTCCACTCCACTCCATTCCATTCCATTCCATTCAACTTCATTAAATTCCATTCCTTTCCTTCGACAGGATATCACTCTGTCACCCAGGCTGGAGTGTAGTACAGCAATCACACTCACATTTCATTTCACCATTCCATTCCATTCCTTTCCATTCCGTTGCATTGCACTTTACTCCACTACAATCTATTCCTTTCCATTCCATTCTATCTCATTCCAATCCATTCCACTCCACTCCACTCCATCCCACTCAATACCTCTCTATTCCACTAGATTCCACACCACTATACTCCACTCCCTTCCATTCCATCCCATTCCATTCCACTCCACTCCATTCCACTCCACTCCAATCCACTCCCCTGCACTCCATTCCATTCCACTCCTTCCCATTACACGCCACTCCACTCCACTCTATTCCACTCCATTCCCTTCTTTCCACTCCCTTCCATCCCATTCCTTTCTTTCAACAGGATCTCACTCTGTCACTCTGGCTGCAGTGCAGTGGCACAATCTCACCTCACATTTCATTTCACCATCCTATTCTATTGCAGTCCATTCCATTCCATTCCATTCCTTTCCATTCCATTCCATTACATTACATTCTAATCCATTCCATTCCATTCCATTCCATTCCTTTCTTTGACAGGATCTCACTCTGTCACACAGTCTGGAGTGCAGTGGTTCATTCTCAGCTCACATTTCATTTCACCATTCAATTACACTCTATTCCACACAAATCTACTCCACCCCATTCCATCCCACTCCTTTCCATTCCACTCCATTACTTTCCATTCTTTTCTTTCGAAAGGATCTCACTCTTTCACGCAGGATGGAGTGCAGTGGCAAAATCAGTGCTCACATTTCATTTAAGCATTCCTTTCCATTCAATTCCATTCCATTCCATCGCATTCCATTACTTTCTACTCCAATCGACTCCACTCCAATCCACTCCATTCCATTCCATTCCGTTTCGCTCCACTCCATTCCATTCAACACCATTCCATTCCATCCCATTTTATTCCACTCTAATCCACCCTACTCCACTGCACTCCAGTCCACTCCATTCCATTCCAACCCATCACATTCCATTCCACCTCATTCCAGTCTACTCCACACCACTCCACACCAATCCACTACACTCCAATCCACTGTATTTCACTCCATTCAATTCCATTCCACTCCATTCCACTCCATTCCATTCCATTCCTTTCTTTCGAGAGGATCTCACTCTTTCACCCAGGCTGGAGGGCAGTGGCACAATCGCAGCTCACATTTCAATTCACCATTCCATTTCATTGCATTCCATTCCATTCCATTCCATTCCATTCCACCCCCATCCACTCCACTTCATTCCACTCGTTTCCATTCCATTCCATTCCACTCCAATCAACTCCACTCCATTCCACTCCACTCCATTACATCCCATTCCATTCCACTCCATTGTACTCCAACCCACTCCACCCCACTCCCCTCCACACCATTCCATTCCATCCCATTCTATTCCACTCCATTCCACTCCACTCCACTCAACTCCACTTCACTCCAATCCATTCCATTCCATTCTATTCCTTTCCACTCCATTCCATTCCATTCCTTTCTTTCGACAGTATATCCATCAGTCACCCAGGCTTGAGTGCAGTGGAACAATGTCAGCTCACATTACATTTCACAACTCTATTGCATTGCATTTCATTCCATTCCTTTCCATAACATTCAACTCCACTCCAATCCAATAAACTCCACTCCACTCCTTTCCATTTCACTCCATCCAATTCCATACCACTCCATTCCACTCCACTCCACTCCACTCCACTCCATTCCATTCTCTCCACTCCCATCCATTCCATTCCTTTCTTTCCACAGGATCCGTCTCTGTCACCCTGGATGCAGTGCAGTGGCATAATCTCACCTCACTTTTCATTTCACCATTCCATTCCATTGCATCCGATTGCATCTCATTCCATTCCTTTCGGTTCCTTTCCATTCCATTCCATTCCATTCCATTAAACTCCACTCCATTCCACTCCACTATACTCCATTCCACTACATTCCACTGCATTCTATTTCAATCCATTCCACTCCACTCAAGAGCGCACCACTCAATTCCATTCTATCCCATTCCATTCCACTCCATTAAAAACCAGTCCACTCGACTCCACTTCATTCCACTCCATCCCGTTCCACTGCATCCCATTCTCTTCCATTGCATTCCCCTCCACTCCACTCCACGGCAGTCCACTCCACTCCAATCCATTCCATTCCACTGTATTCCATTCCACTCCATTCCATTCCATTCCTTTCTTTCGACAGGATCACACTCCTACACCCAGGTTGGATTACAGTGCAACAATCTCAGCTCACAGTTCATTTCACCAGTCCATTCCATTCCATTCCATTCCATCCCATTCCATTCCATTAAATTCCATTCCTTTCCATTCCATTCCACTCCACTCCACTCCGCTCCGCTCCACCCCATTCCATTCCATCCCATTCCATTGCACTCCATTCCACTCGACTCCTTTCCACTCCAGTCCACTCCTTTCCATCACATACCATTACATTCCCCTCCAAACCACTACACTCCATTCCACTCCATTCCATTCCACTCCTTTCCATTCCATTCCTTTCTTTTGCCATGATCTAACTCTGTTACACAGGCTGGAGTGCAGTGGCACAATCTCAGCTCACATTTCACTTCACCATTCCTTTTCATTCCATTCCATTCCATTCCATTCCATTCCATTCCATTCCATTCTATTTCATTCCATTCCATTCCATTGCATTCCATTCCATTCCATTCTATTTCACTCCATCCCACTCCACTCCACTCCATTCCACCCCTTTCCAATCCATTCCGTTCCACTCCACTCAACTCCATTCCACTCCAATCCATTCAATTACATCCCCTTCCATTACACTCCATTGCACTCTACCCTACTCCCCTCCCATCGACACCATTCCATTCCATCATATTCCATTCCACTCCACTCCATTCCACTTCAATCCTGTCCACTCAACTACACTTCACTCCACTCCTATCCATTCGATTACATTACACTCAACTCCATTCCTATCTATTCCTTTCTTTCGACAGGATCTCACTCCATCACCCACGCTGGAGTGCAGTGGAACAATCTCAGCTCACATGTCATTTCACCATTCTGTTGCATTCCATTGCATTCCGTTCCATTCCATAACATTTGACTCCACTCCACTCCACTACACTACACTCAACTCCATTTCATTCCATTCCATTCCATTCCATTCCACTCCATTCCACTCCACTCCACTCCAGTACAATCCACTCTATCCCATTCCATCCCACTCAATTTCTCTCTATTCCACTGCACTCCACTCCATTCCATTCCAATCCATCTCTTCCCATTTCACTCCATTCCACCCTAATCCATTCCACTCCAGTCCATTTCACTGTGCTCCTCTACACTCCACTCCTTTCCACTTCATTCCACTCCATTCGATTCCATTCCTTTCTTTCCAAAGGATCTCACTCTCTCACCGGGCTGGAGTTCAACGGCACAATCTCAGATCACATGTAATTTCACCATTCCATTCCATTCCATTCCTTTCCATTCCATTGCATTTCAATCAATTCCATTCCGTTCCACTCCACTCCACTCCACTCTATTGCATTCCCTTCCATTCCATTCCACTCCATTCCAGTCCACTCCACTTCAGTCCACTACGGTCCACTCCACTCCATTAGATTCAATCCCATTTCATTCCACTCCATTCCAATCCTCTCCACTCCACTCTACTCCACTCTACTGAATTCCATTCAATGACGTTCCATTCTACTCCATTCTACTCGACACCACTACACTCTAATCTACTCCACTCCACTCCATTCCATTCCATTCAACTCTATTCCATTCCATACATTTCTTTCGACAAGATATCACTCGGTCACAGAGTCCAGAGTGCAGTGACACAATCTCAGCTCCTATTTCATTTCACCATTTCTTTACATTCCATTCAATTTCATTCCATTCCAACCCACTCCATTAAAATCCACCCAACTCCAATCCACCTTAATACATTCCATTCCATTCCACTCCACTCCAGTCCACTCCATACCGTACCATTCCATTCCACCCCATTCCACTCCACTCAACGCCACTCCACTCCATTCCATTCCATCACATCCCATTCCATTCCACTCCATTCCACTCCACTGCACTCCCCTCAACTCCACTCCACTCCAATCGATTCTATTCCATTCCATTCCGTTCCTTTCTTCCGACAGGATCTCACTCTGTCACCCAGGCTGGAGTGTAGTACAACAATCTCAGCTAACACTGCATTTCACCATTCCATTCCATTCCATTCCATTCAGTTCCACTCCACTCCAGTACAATCCATTCCATTTCACTCCATTCCATTTCATTCCAATCCGTTCCACTCCACTCTACTCCACTCCATTCCACTCAATCCCATTCCTTTCCACTCCATTCCACTCCACTCAACTAAACTCCACTCCACTCCACTCGTTTCTACTCCATTCCTTTCCTGTCCATTCAATTCCTTTCTTTTGACAGAATCTCACTCTGTGACATAGGCTGGAGTGCAGTGGCACAATCTCTGCTCACATATAATTTCACTATTCCATTCCATTGCATTCCATTTCATTCCTTTCCATTGTATTCCATTCCATTCCATACCATTCCATTCCATTCCACTCTATTACGCCCCATTCCATTCCTTTCTTTTGACAGGATCTCACTCTGTTTCCATGCTGGAATGCAGTGGCCCAATCTCAGCTCAAATTTCCTTTCACCATTCCTTTCCACTCCATTCCATTCCATTCCATGCAATTCCATTCCATTGCACTCCACTCCACTCTGCTCCATTCAACTCCACTCCAATCCACCCCATTCCAATCTTTTCAATTCCAGTCCATTCCACTCCACTACACTCCACACCACTCCATTTCATTCCATCCCATTCCTTTCCACTACATTCCACTCCACTCCACACCGCTCTACACCACTGCACTCCACTCCATTACATTCTAACACATTCCATTCCACTAAATTCCACTCCACTGCACTCAACTCCACTCCACTCCACTGCACTCCATTCCATTCATTTCCTTTCTTTAACAGGATTTCACTCTGTCTCCCAGGCTGAAGTGTAGTGGCACAGTCTCAGGTCACATTTTGTTTCAGCGTTCCATTCCATTCCATTCCATTCCATTGCATTCCATTCCATTGCATTCCACTCTACTCCACTCCAGTTCAGTCTATTCCGTCCCATTCCATTCCGCTAAATTCCACTCCATTCCACTCCACTCCACAACACTCCCCTCCATTCTATCCATCCCATTCCATTACATTCCATTGAGCTCCAATCCACTCCACTCCACTCCATTCCATTCCACTCCATCTCGTTCCATTCCACTCCACTACACTCCAATCCACTCCTCTCCCCTCCATTCTATTCCATGCCATTCAATTCCATTCCATTCCATTCCTTTACACTCCACTCCACTCCATTCCACTCCACTCCACTCCTTTCCATCCAATTCCATTCCAGTGCATTCCACTCCACTCCACTCCATTCCACTCCATTCCATTGCTTTCTATCCCATTCCATTCCAGTCCATTCCACTCCACTTCACTACACTCCACTGCAGTCTACTCCATTCAATTCCATTCCATTGCATTCCATTCCATTCCATTGCATTCCTTTCTTTCGACAGAATCTCACTCTGTCACACAGGCTGGAATGCAGTGGCACAATCTCAGCTCTCATTTCATTTTACCATTCCATTCCATTCCACTCCACTCCACTCCCCTCCACTCCATTCCATTTCATTCAATTCCACTCTACTCCACTCCACTCCACCCCTCTCCATTCCATCACAATCCATTCAAATCCTTTCCGCTCCAATCCATTCCGCTCTACTCCAATCCACTCCGTTCCACTTCATTGCATCAAATTCTATTCCATTCCATTCAACTCCACCCCACTCCAATCCACTCCACTGCTCTCCACTGCACTCCATTCAATTCCTTTCCAATACACTCCATTCCATTCCATTCGTTTCTTTCAACTGGATCTCACTCTGTAACCCAAGCAGGAGTGCAGTGGCAGAATATCAGCTCACATTTCATTTCACCTTTCCATTCCATTCAATTCGATTAAATTTCATTCCATTCCACTCCATTCCATTCCATTCTCTTCTTTCAACAGTATCTCACTATGTCAAACAGGCTGTAGTGCAGTAGCACAATCTCATATCATATTTCATTTCACCATTCCATTACACTCCATTCCACTACCCTCCACTCCACTCCACTCAATGCCATTGCACTCCATTCGATTCCTCTCCATTCCATTCCTTTCCCTTCAATTCCATTCATTCGACAGGATCTCATTCTGTCTCCCAGGCTGGAGTGCATTGGCACAATCTCAGCTAACATTTCATTTCACCATTCCAATCCATTCCATTCCGTTTCACTCCACTCCACTCTACTCCACTCTACTCCTCCGCACTCCATTCCATTCTTTTTCACTGCACACCACTCCACACAAATTCACTCCATCCCATTCCTTCCCACTTCATTCCACTCCACTCCATTCCACTCCACTCCACTCCACTCCATTCTGTTCCACTCCATCCCATTCCATTCCATTCCATTCCACTCCACTCCAATCCATTCTGTTCCACTCCATCCCATTCCATTCCATTCCATTGCACTCCACTCCAATCAACTTCACTCCACTCCATTCATTTCTTTTCCACTCCCTTCCATTCCATTCCTTTCTTTTGGCAGTATCTCACTCTGTAACTCTGGCTGCAGTTCAGTGGCACAATCTCAGCTCACATTTCATCCAATTCCATTGCATTTCATTACACTCTATTCCATTTCATTCCACTCTATTCCATTCCATTCCATTCCTTTCTTTTGACATGATCTCAATCTGTCACCCAGGTTGGATTACACTGCAACAATCTCAGCTCACAATTCATTTCACCAGTCTATTCCATTCCATTCCATTTCATTCCATTCCATTCCATTAAATACAATTTCTTTCCATTCCACTCCACTCCACTCCACTCCTCTACACCCCATTCCATTCCATTCCATCCCATTCCATTCCACTCCATTCCACTTCACTCCACTCCACTCCTTTCCACTACATCCCACTACATTCCAATCCAATCCACTCCACTCCACTCCATTTCATTCCATTCCATTCCATTCTACTCCTTTCCATTCCATTCCTTTCTTTAAACATGACCTCATTCTGTGACACAGCAGGAGTGCAGTGGCACAATCTCAGCTCACATTTCATTTCACCATTCCATTCCATTCCATTCCATTCCACTCCACTCCACTCTGCTCCATTCCATTCCATTACGTTATATTACATCACATTACAATCCATTGCATTCCACTCCACTCGTCTCCATCCCATTCCATCCCATTCCATTGCACTCTGTTCCACTCCACCTCCAATCTATTCCATTGCATTCCTTCCTATCCCATTCCACTTCATTTCACTCCACTCCATTCCATTCCTTTCCATTGCACTCCATTCCATTCCATTCCATTCCATTCCATTCCATTCCATTCCATTCCATTCCATTCCATTCCATTCCATTCCATTCCATTCCATTCCATTTTACTCCACTCCACTCCACTCTATTCCATCCCATTCCATTCCACTTCACTCCATTTGGACCATTCCAATCCACTCCTCTCCATTCCACTCCATTCCATTCCATTCCATTCCATTCCATTCCATTCCATTCCATTCCCTACCATTCCTTTCCTTCGACAGGATCTCACTCTTACACCCAGGCTGCAGTGCAGTGTCACAATCTCAGCTCACTTTTCATTTCACCATTCCATTGCATTCCGTTCCATTCCACTCCACTCCACACCGCACTACTACACTACACTACATTTCACTCCTTTAAATTCTGTTTCATTCCACTCCACACCCCTCCACTCCATTCCATTCCATCAAATTCCATTCCACTCTAATCTACTCCACTCCACTCCACTCCAATCCATTCAATTCACTTCCATTCTATTCCACTCCATTCCATTCCATTGCTTTCTTTCAAAAGGATCTCACTCTGTGACCCAGGCTGTAGTGCAGTGGCACTCTATTCAATTGCATTCCATTTCATTCCATTCCATTGCATTCCTTTCCATTCCCCTCCACTGCACTCCAATCCATTTCACTCCGTTCCACTCCACCCCAATACATTCCATCTCAATCCTTTCTTCTCCATTCCACTCCGTTCCACTCCACAATACTCTATTCCATTCCATTGAAATCCGCTACACTCCAATCCACTCCTTTCCCCTCCAATCCGTTCCATTCCATTTCATTCCACTCCACTCCATTCCATTCCATCCCACTCCACTCCATTCCATTCCATCCCATTCCATTCCTCTACATTCCACTCCACTCCACTCCATTCCACTCCACTCCACTGCACTCCACTGCATTCAATTTCATTCCATTCCATTCCACTCCATTCCACTCCACTCCACAGCACTCCACTGCATTCAATTTCATTCCATTCCATTCCACTCCATTCCATTCCATTCATTTATATCGACAGGATCTCACTCTGTCACACAAGTTGGAGTGCAGTGGCACAATCTCAGCTCACATTTCATTTTATGGTTGCATTCCATTCCATTCCATTCCCTTTCATTCCACTCCACTGCACTCCGCTACACTCCATTCCATTCCATTCAACTCCACACCATTCCACTCCACTCCACTCCTCTCCATTCCATCCCATTCCATTCCAATCCTTTATTCTCCACTCCACTCTACTACACTCCGCTTCACTCCACCAAATTCCATTCCATTCCATTCCATTCTTTTCCATTCCATTCCTTTCTTTAGACATGATCTCACTGTGTTGCACAGGGTGGAGTGCAGGGGCACAATCTCAGCTCACATTTCTTTTTACCATTCCATTGCATTCCTTTCCACTCAATTCCATTACATTACATTCCACTCCACTCCACTCCACTCTCCTCCATTCCATTCCATTCCATTCCATTCCATTCCACTCAACTCTAATCCTCTCAACTCCTCTCCATCTATCCATTCCATTCCACTACATTCCAATACACTCCATTCCATTGCTTTCCTTCCCATCACATTCCACTCCATTCCACTCCAATCCACTCCACTCCACTACATTACTTTCAATTCCCCTCTGTTCCATTTATTTCCACTCCATTACATTCCATTCCTTTCAAGTCCACTCCACTCCATTCCATTCCATCCCATTCCATTCCACTCCATTCCCCTCCACTCCAATCCACTCCAATCCAGTCCACTCCACTCCACTCCAATCCATTGTATTCTATTTCAGTCAATTCCATTCCATTCCACTCCATTCCCTTCCGTTCCTTTCTTTCGACAGGATCTCACTAATACACCCAGGATGGAGTGCAGTGGCACAATCTCAGCTCACTTTTCTTTCACCATTCCATTCCATTGCATTCCATTTCATTCCAATACATTCTATTCCATTGCATTCCATTCCATTACACTTAACTCCGCTCTAGTACACTACACTCCATTTCACTCCTTTAAATTGTATTCCATTCCACTCCACTCCATTCCATGAAATTCCATTTCATGAAATTCCATTCCTCTCTATTTCATTCTGTTCCATTCCACTCCATTCCATTCCATTCCTTTCTTTCAACAGGATCTCATTCTATGACCCAGGCTGGGATGCAGTGGCACTCCATTTCCATTGCATTCCATTTCATTCCATTCCCTTGCATTGAATTCTACTCCTTTCCATTCCATTGCATTCCATTCCATTCCATTCCGTTTCATTCCGTTCTACTCCTTTCCACTCCAATCCACTCCACTCCACTCTAATCTATTGCATTACATCCCATTGCATTCCACTACATTCCACTCCACTCCTCTTGAATCCACTCCACTCCACTCCATTCCACTCCTTCCCATTTCGTTCCACTCCATTCCCCTCCACTGCACTGCACTGCACTCCAGTCCACTCCACTCCACTCAATTCCACTCCATTCCACTCCTTTCCATTCCACTACACCCCATTCCATTCCATTCCTCTCTTTCGACAGGATCTCACTCTGTCCCCCAGTCTGGTGTGCAGTTGCACAATCAGCTCACATTTCGTGTCACCATTCCATTCCATTTCATTCTATTCCACTCCACTCCATTCCACTCCCCTGCAGTCCATTCAACACCATTCCATTCCATTCCATTCCACTCTACTCCAGTCCACTCCACACCATTCCATCCCATTCCATCCCATTACATTCCACTCCTTTCCACTCCACTCCACACCACTCCACTCCATTCCATTCCATCCGATTTCATTCCAATCCATTACACTCCACTCAACGACACTCCAGTCCACTCCACTCCATTTCTTTCCATTCCATTCCAATCCATTCCATTCCATTCCTTTCTTTTGAAAGGATCTCACTCTGTTACCTAGGCTGGAGTGTAGTGGCACAATCTGAGGTCACATTTCATTTCACCATTCTATTCTATTCGAATCCATTCCTTTCCATTCCATTCCATTCCATTCTACTCCACTCCACTCCATTCAATTTCATCCCATTCCATTCTACTCCACTCCACTCCATTCCATTTCATCCCATTCCATTCCACTCCATTCCACTCCAGTCCACTCCAATTCAAACCACTCCACTGTATTCCACTCCATCCTATTCCATTCCGCTCCATTCCACTCCATTCCACTACACTCCTCTCAAATCCACCACACTCCACTCCATTTCTTTCCAATCCATTTCATTCCATTCCACTCTACTCCACGACATTCCTCTCCACTCCACTCCATTCCATTCCATTTCTTTCCATTCGACTCCATCACATTCCGTTCATTTATTTCAACAGGATCTCAGTCTGTCTCTCTGGTTGGAGTGCAGTGGCACAATAGCAGCTCACAATTCATTTCACCATTCCATTCCATTAAATTCTATTCCATTCCATTCCACTTCACACCACTCCAATTCACTCAACTCCACTCCACTCCACTTAATTCCACTCAATTCCACTCCTCTCCACTCCACTCCATTCCATCCCATTCCATTCCAATCCATTTCCACTGAAGTCGACTCCACTTCACTCCACAACATTGCATTCCATTGTATTCTATTCCACTCCATTCCTTTCCATTCGTTTCTTTTAACAGCATCTAACTTTGTCGTCCAGGATGCCGTACAGGGAAACAATCTCAGATAACATTTCTTTTCATGATTTCATTGCATTTCATTCCATTCCATTCCATTCCACTCCACTCCACTCATCTCCACTCCATTCCATTCCACTCCACTCCACTCCACCCCATTCCACTCCTCTCCTTTCCATCCCATTCCATTCCACTCCATTCTACTCCACTCCCCTCCATTCCATTCCATTCCACTCCATTCAACTCCACTCCACTCCAATTCACTCCACTCCATTCCATTCCATTCCAATTCACTCCATTCCATTCCATTCCTTTCTTTCGACAGGATCTCACTCTGTCACCTAGGCTGGAGTGCAGCAGCACAATCTTAGCTCAAATTTCATTTCACCCTTCCATTCCATTCCATTTCATTCCATTAAATTCCATTCCATGCCACTCCACTCCACTCCACTCCACACCAGTCCACTCCACTTCCTTCCACTCCATCACATTCCATACCAATCCATTCCACTCCAATCCACTCCACTCCACTGCACTCCACTTCACTCCACTCCACTCCATTCCATGCCATTCCACTCTATTCCATTCCATTCCTCTCTTTTGACCGGATCTCACTGTGTCACCACGGCTGGAGTGCAGCGGCACAATCTCAGTTCACATTTTATTTCACAATTCCATTCCGTTCCATTCCATTCCATTCCAGTCCACACCCCTCCACTCCACTCCACTCCACTAAAATCCATCCCATTCCATTTCACTGCATTTTACTCCACTCCAGTCCTCTCCACTCCACTCCGCTCCACTCAATTCCATTCCTTTCTATCCCATTTCATTCAATTCCATTCCACTCTACTGAACTCCACTCCACTCCACTCCATTCCGTTCCATTCCTTTCTATTCGACTCCATTACATTCCATACCTTTCTTTCGACAGGGTCTCACTCTGTCAAACAGGCTGGAGTAAAAAGGCACAATCTCAGCTGACATCTCATTTCACCATCCCATTCCATTAAATTCCATTCCATTTAATTCCACACCACTCCACTCAACTCAAATCCACTCCACTCCATTCCATTCTATTCCACTCCATTCCACTCTACTCCACTCCAGTCCACTCCACTCCATTCCCTCCCATTCCATTCTTCTCCATACCACTCTGCTCAACTCCACTCCACACCACTCCATTAAGTTCCATTAGATCCCATTCCATTCCACTCCATTCCACTCCACTGCACTCCTCTCCAGGCAACTCCACTCCACTCCATTCCATTCCATTCCATTCCACTCTATTCCATTGCATTCGTTAATTTCGACAGGATCTCCCTCTGTCACCCAGGCAGGAGTGCAGTGGCACAATCTCAGCTCACTTTTCATTCCACCATTGCATTCCATTCCGTTCCATTCCATTCCATTCCTTGCCATTCCACTCCACTCCACTCCATTCCACTCAGTTCCATTACATTATATTCCATGTCATTCAACTCCATTCCAATCCATTCCACTCCACTCCACTGCACTCCACTACACTACACTCCATTCCATTCCATCCCATTCCATTCCAATCGCTTCTGCTCCACTCCACTCCCCTCCATTCCATTCCATCCCATTCCATTCTACTCCATTCCGCTCCAATACACTCCACTCCAATCTTTCCAATCCATTCCTTCCTTTTCAATTCCACTCCATTCCACTCCACTCCACTCCACTCCATTCCATTCTATTACAACCCATTCCATTCCAATCCATTCCATTCCACTCCACTCCACTCCACTGCTCTCCATTCCGTTCCATTCCATTGCTTTCCACTCCATTCTACTCCACTCCATTCCATTCCATTTCAATCATTCGATAAGATCTCACTGTTTCATATAGGCTGGAGGACAGTGGCACAATCTCAGCTTAGATTTCATTTCACCATTCCATTCCATTGCATTCCATTCTATTCCATTCCACTCCACTCCACTCTACTCCAATCTATCCACACCATTCCATTCTACTGTATCGCATTCCATTCCACTCCATTCCACTCAACTAAACTCCACTCCACCCCACTCCACTCCATTCCATTTCATTCCATTCCACCCTATTCCATTCTATTCCTTTCTTTTGACAGGATCTTACTCTGTCACCCAGGCTGTATTGCAGTTGCAAAATGTCAGCACGCATTTCATTTCACCATTCCATTCTATTCCCTTTATTCCATAACAATTCATTCCATTACACTCGACTCCTTTCCATTCCTTTCCATTCTATTCCATTCCACTCCACTCCACTCAACTCCACTCCATCCTATTGAATCCCATTTGATTCCTCTCCATTCCCTTCCACTCCACTCCACAAGACTCCACTCCACACCACTGCACTCCACTTCACTCCAGTACATTCCATCCCATTCCACTCCACTCCAATCCACTCCACTGCACTACACTCAACTCCACTCCTCTCCATTCCATTCCATTCCATTCCAATCCACTCCACTTCATTCCATTCCATTTATTGCTTTCGACAACATCTCACTCCATCACCCTGGCTGAAGTACAGTGGCAGAATTTCAGCTCACATTTCATTTCACCACTCTATTCCACTCCATTCCGTTCCAGTCCATTCCACTCCACTCCACTAAACTCCACTCCACTCGCCTCCCCTCCATTTCATTCCCTCCCATTCCATTCCACTCCACTCCACTACCCTCCTCTCCATTTCTTTCCATCCCATCCCATTTCACTCCACTCCACTCCACTCCATCAAATGCATGCCATTCCATTCCTTTCCATCCCATCCCCCTCCATTACACTCCACCCCACTACTCTCCACTCAACTCGACTCAACTCCATTCCATTCCATTCCATTCCATTCGTTTCCATTCCTTTCTTTCGACAGGATTTCACTCTGTCACCCAGGCTGGAGTGCAGTGACACAATATCAGCTCTCGTTTCATTTCACCATTCCATTCCAATCCATTCTTTTCCTTTCCATTCCATTTGATTCCACTCCAATCCACTCCAGTCCATTTCATTTCATTCCATTCCATTTCATTCCACTTCATTCAACTTCCTTCCACTCCATTCCACTCCAATCCACTCCACTCCGCAACACTCAATTCAACGACATTCCATTGCATGCCATTCCATTCCACTCCATTCCACTCCACTCCATTCTACTCCACTCCATCACTTTCCATTCCATTCATTCAATTCCAGTCCACTCCACTTCACTAAACTGCACTCCACTAAGCTACATTCCATTCCATTCCATCACATTCCATTGCACTCCACTCCACTCCTCTCCATTCATTTGTATTCCATACCATTCCACTCCATACAATTCCATTCCTTTCTTTCTACATGATCTCACTCTGTCACCCAGGCTGGAGTGCAGTGGCACAATATCAGCTCACAATTCATTTCACCATCCCATTCCATTCCACTCCAATTCACTCCACTCCACTCCATTCCATTCCATTCCAATCCACTCCATTCCACTGCACTCAACTCCACTCCATTCCATCCCTTTCCATTTCATTCCATTCCTCTCCATTCCTCTCCACTCCAGGGCCCTGTACTTCACTCCACTAAACTACACTCCTTCCAATTCCATCCCATTCCGTTCCACTCCATTCCACTCCACTCCACTCCATTCTATTCCATTCCATTCCATCCCATCCCAGTCCACTCCACTCCACTCCACTCCACTCCACTCCACTCCACTACACTCCACTACACTGCACTCTATTACATTCCTTTCCATTCCATTCTATTCCATTCCATTCCTTTCCTTGTTTTCGAAAGAATCTCACTCTGTTATACAGACTGGAGTGCAATGGCACAATCTGATCTTACATTTCTTTTCACCATTCTATTCCATTGCATTCCATTCCATTTCATTCCATTGCATTCCATTCCATTCCATTCCAATCCATTCCATTCCATTCCATTCCATTACACTCCACTCCACTCCGTGCCATTCCATTCCAATCCATTCCAATCCATTACATTCCACTACACTCCACTACACTTCACTCCATTCCATTCCATCACATTCCATTCCACTCCATCCCACTGGAATCCATTCCACTCCACTACACTGCTCTGCATTCCTTTCCATTGCATCCCATTCCATTCCACTCCATTCCACTCCACACCACTCCACTCTATTCCACTCCACTCTATTCCACTCCACTCCGCTTGGCTCCAATGCACTCCACTGCAATCCTTTCCATTCCATAACATTCCACTCCATTCCATTCCATTCCTTTATTTTGCCAGGGTCTCACACTGTCAACCAGGATGGAGTGCAGTGGCACAATCTCAGCTCACATTTCATTTCACCAATCTTTTCAATTCCATTCCATTCCATTCCACTCAACTCCGCTCCTCTCAACTCCACTTCACTCCATCCCATCACATCCCATTCACTCAATTGCACTCCAGTCCACTCCACTCCACTCCACTCCATTCCATTCCACTCCATTCCATTCCTTTGCACTCCATTCTATTCCATTCTTATTCTTTCGAGAGGATCTCACTGTGTCTCCCAGGCTGGAGTGCGGTAGCACAAGCTCAGCTCACGTTTCATTTCACAATTCCATTCCATTGCACTCCGTTCCATTCCATTCCATTGCATTGCATTCCATTCCATTCCATTTCATTCCATTCCCGTCAATTCCATTACACTCTCCTCAACTCCACTCCACTACATTCCAATCCACTCCACTCCTTACCACTCTACTCCATTAGATCCCATTCCATCCCATTCCATTCCACTCCATTGCAGTCCACTCCAGTCCACTCCACTCCATTCCACTCCATTCCATTCCATTCCTTTCCACTCCACTCCACTTCATTCCATTCCATCCCATTTCATTCTGCTCCATTCCGCTCGACGCCACACCACTCCACTCCACTTCAATCCATTCCATTCCATCCCATTCCACTCAAGTGCACTCCAATCCACTCCACTCCAGTCCAATCCACTTCACTCCATTCCATTCCATCCCATTCCATTACACTCAATTCCACTCCATTCCACTACACTACACTCCATCCCATTCCATTACATTCCATTCCTCTCCACTTCACTCCACTCAACTCCACTCCACCCCACTCCACTCCATTCCATTCCATCCCATTCCATTCCACTCCATTCCTCTCCATTCCACCTCACTCCACTCCACTCAACTCCAATCCATTCCATTCCATTCCACTCCATTCCATTCCATTGCACTCCATTCCATTTCATTCTATTTTTTCGAGAGGATCTCACTGTCTCCCAGGCTGGAGTGCGGTAGCACAATCTCCCCTCACATTTCATTTCACATTCCATTCCATTGCACTCCGTTCCATTCCATTCCATTGCATTCCATTCCATTCCATTCCCATCCAATCCATTACACTCCACTCAACTTCACTCCACTACATTCCACTCCAATCCTTACCACTCCACTGCATTCCACTCCACTCCTTACCACTCCACTGCACTCCACTCCATTCCTTTCCATCCAATTCCATTCCTATTGATTCCAATCCACTCCAGTCCACTTCACTCAATTCCATTAGATCCCATTCCACGTCAATCCACTCCACACCAATCTCCTACACTCCACTCCATTCGATTCCATCTGATTCGATTCCATTCCAATGCGCTCCATTTCATTCCATTCCATTCTTTCGAGAGGAACTCACTCTGTCACCCAGGCTGGAGTGCAGTGGCTCCATCTCACCTCACATTTCATTTTACCATTCCATTCTATTCCATTCCATTCCTTTCCATTCCATTCCATTCCATTCCATTCCACTCCACTCCACTCCTCTCCATTCCATTACATTCCATTCAATTCCATTCCCCTCCATTCCACTCCACACCACTCCAATCCACACCACTCCACTCCATTCCATTCCTTACCATTCCATTCCACTCCTTACCATTCCATTCCACTGCATTCCCCTCAAATCCACTACACTGCTTTCCACTCCACTACATTCCATTCCACTCCATCCCATTCCATTCCACTCCACTCAACTCCACTCCCCTCCACTCCACTACATTCCATTCCATTCCATTCCATTCCATTCCATTCCACTGCGTTCCATTCCATTCCATTCCATTCCACTCCATTCCATTCCATTCCTTTCCTTTGATAGGATCTCACTCTGTCACACATGCTGGAGTGCAGTGGCACACTATCAGCTCACATTTTATTTCAACATTCCATTGCATTCCATTCCATTTCATTCCATTCCATTTAATTCCACTACACTACACTCCACTCTACTCCACGCCATACTATTCCATTATATTCCAGTCCATTCCACTCCATTCCTCTCCCCTCCACTCCATCCCATTCTATCCCATTCCATCCCAGTCCATTCCACTCCACTCCATTCAACTCCACTCCACTCTACTCCATTCCATTCCATTCCACCCCATCCCATTGCACTCCATTCCACTCCTCTCCACTCCACTCCATTCCACTCCATTCCACTCCTCTCCAATCCATTCCATTCCTTTCCCTTCCACTCCATTCCTTTCCATTCCTGTTTTTCTACAGCATCTCACTCTGTCAGACACGCTGGAGTGCAGTGGCACAATCGCAGCTCACATTTCATTTCACCATTCCATTCCATTCCATTCCATACATCTCCATTGCACTCCTCTCCACTGCACTCCATTCCTTTCAATTCCATTCCATTTCACTCCATTCCACTCCACTATACTCCACTCCTCTCCACTCCACTCAACTACATTCCAGTCCATCACATTCGATTCCACTCCAATGCACACCACTCTACTCCCCTCCACTCCATTCCATTCCATTCCATCCCATTCCATTCCATTCCATTAAATTCCACTCCATTCCATTCCATTCCTTCTTTTGACACGATCTCACTCTGTCACTCAGGCTGGAGTACAGTAGCTCAATCTCAGCTCACATTTAATTTGAGCACTCAATTCCACTCCTTTCTACTCCACCCCACTCCACCCCACTGCATTCCATTACAGTCCATTCCTTTCCATTCCACTCCATACCACTCCATTCCCTTCTTTTGACAGGATCGCTCTCTTTCACGCAGGCTGGAATGCAGTGACACAATATCAGCTCTCGTTTCATTTCCACATTCCATTCTCATCCATTCCTTTCCATTCCATTCCATTCCACTCCATTCCACTTAATTCAACTCTTCTCCCCTCCAATCCACTCTACTCCACTCCACTCTATTCCAGCCCACTCCATTCCACTCCACACTGTCCCTTTCCATTCCACTCCATTCCACTGCAGTCCACTCCACTCCACTCCACTAAGCTATATTCCATTTCATTCCATCACATTCCATTGCACTCCACTCCACTCCTCTCCATTCATTTGCATTCCGTACCATTCCACTCCATTCCATTCCATTGCTTTCAATCCACAGGATCACACTCTGTCACCCAGACTGGAGTGCAATAACACACTGTCAGCTCACCCTACATTTCATTTTTCCATTCCATTCCACTCCACTCCACTCCATTGCCTTCCATTACATTCCATTCCATTCCAATCCAGTCCATTCCACTCCACTCAACTCCACTCCACGCCATTCCTTTCCATCCCATTCCATCACACTACATTCCACTCCAATCCAGTCCGCTCAACTTCATTCCACTGCACTCCACTCCATCCCATTCTATCCCATTCCGTTCGACTCCATTCCACTCCACTCCACTCCCCTCTACTCCCTTCCATTCCATTCCATGCCATCCCATTACAATCCATTCCACTCCATCCACTCTACTCCATTCCACTCCACTCTACTCCACTCCACTCCACTAAACTACACTCCATTGCATTCCTTTCCATTCCATTCTAATCCATTCCATTCCATTCCTTGTTTTCGACAGTATCTCACTCTGTGACCCAGGCTGGAGTGCAGTGGCACAATCTCAGCTCACATTTCATTTCACCATTCCATTCTGTTGCATTCCATTCCATTCCATTCCATTCCATTCCATTCATTCCATTCATTCCATTCATTCCATTCCACTCCATTACATTCATTCCATTCCATTCCACTCCACTCCACTCCACTAAATTCCATGCCATGCCATGCCATTCCATTCCATTACATCCCATTCCACTCCACTACACTACATTCCACTTCACTCCATTCCATTCCATCCCATACCATTCTACTCATTTCCACTCCACTCCACTCCAGTCCACTCCACTTCACTCCATTCCATCCCGTTGCTTCCCGTTCCATTCCACTCCATTCCACTCCACACCGCTCCACTCTACTCCACTCTGCTCCTCTCCATTCTACTGCACTCCACGGCAATCCTTTCCATTCCATACCATTCCACTCCATTCCATTCCATTCCTTTCTTTTGCCAGGATCTCATTCTGTCACCCAGGATAGAGTGTAATGGCACAATTTCAGCTTGCTTTACGTTTCACCATTCCTTTCCATTCCATTCCACTCCACTCCACTCCACTTCACTGTATCCAATCTCATCGCATTCCACTCAAGGGCATTCCACTCCACTCCACTCCAGTACACTAATCTCCATTCCATTCCATTCCATCCCATTCCATTCCACTCCACTCCACTCCACTACACTCCATGCCACTCCATTCAACTCCATTACATTACATTCCTTTCCACTCCACTTTACTCCATTCCATTCCATCCCATTTCATTCTGCTCAATTCCACTCGAAGCCACTGTGCCCCACTACACTCCTCTACATTCCACTCCACTTCAATCCATTCCATCCCATCCCGTTTCACTCTAGTGCCCTCCAATCCACTCCACTCCACCACACTCCACTCCTTTCCACTCCATTCCATGTCATTCCATTCCACTCCATTCCACTCCACTCCATTCCACTCCTCTCCATTCGTCTCCATTCCATTCCACTCCACTCCTCTCCACTGCATTTCATTCTATCCCATTTCATTGCATTGTATTGCCCTCCATGCCACTCCCCTCCACTCCATTCCATCCCATTCCATTCCACTCCATTCCACTCAACTCCATTACACTAAACTCCACTCCTCAGCACTCTACTCTACCCCATTGCATTCCATCCCATTACATTCCACTCCATTCCACTCCCCTCGGCTTCTTTCCACTCCACTCCACTCCATTCCATTACATTCCACTCCATTCCATTCCATTTCCATTCCATTCCATTGCACTGCATTCCATTCCATCCCATTCTTTCCAGAGGATCCCACTCTGTCTCCCAGGCTGGAGTGTGGTAGCACAATCTCAGCTCACATTTCATTTCACCACTCCTCTCCATTGCACTCCGTTCCATTCCATTCTATTGCTTTCCTTTCCATTCAAATCCATTCCATTCCAATGCGTTATCTTCCAGTCCATTCCACTCTTCTCAACTCCACTCCACTCCACTCCTTACCACTCCATCCCATTCCATCCCATTCCATTCCAATCCATTCCACTCCACTCCACGCCACTCCACGTCACTCAATTCCATTACATCGCATTCCATTCCACTCCAATCCACTCCACTCCACTCCATTGCATTCCATTCCATTCCATTCAACTACATTCCACTCCACTCCAACCCATTCCATTCCATCCCATTCCATTCCACTCCACTCGACTCCACTCCACTCCACTCCATTCCATCCCATTCCATTCCACTCCATTCCACTCCACTCCACTCTACTCCACTGTACTCCACTTCATTCAATTCCATTCCATTCCGTTGCACTCCATTCCATTACATTCCTTTCTTTCGACAGGATCTCACACTGTCACATAGGCTGGAGTGCAGTGGCACAATCTCATCTCACTTTTCATTTTACCATTCCATTCCATTCCACTCCACCTCACTCCCCTCCACTCCATTCCATTCCATCCAACTCCACTACACTGCACTCCACTCTCTTCAACTCCATTCCATTCCACTCCATTCCACTCCACTCCATTCCATTCCATTCCACTCTACTCCATTCCATTCCATTCCATTCCATTGCACTCCATTATGTTCCATTCCATTCTTTCGAGGGGAACTCACTCTGTAAGCAAGGCTGGAGTGCAGTGGCACCAACTCAGCTCACATTTCATTTTACCAATACATTCTATTACATTCCATTCCTTTCCATTCCTTTCCCTTCCATTCCACTCCATTCCATTCCATTCCACTCCATCCCATCTCACTACACTCCTCTGCATTCCATTACATTCCACCCCATTCCATTCCACTCTATTCCACTCCACTCCACTCCACACTACTCTACTCCATTCCATTCCTTAACATTCCATTCCACAGCATTAGACTCAAATCCACTCCACTGGACTCCACTCCACTCCATTCCATTCCATTCCATTCCATTCCATTCCATTCCATTCCATTCCATTCCATCCCATTCCATCCCATTCCATTCCATTCCATCCCATTACATTACATTCCTTTCCTTCGACAGGATCTCACTCTGTCACACATGCTGGAGTGCAGTGGCACAATCTCACGCCACATTTTATTTCACCATTTCATCGCGTTCCATTCCATTCCATTTAATTGCACTCCAATCCACTCCACTCTACTCCATCTCATTCCATTCCATTCCAGTCCAGTCTTTTCCACGCCATTCCACTCTCCTCCACTCCATCCCATTTTATCCGATTCCATTCCAGTCCATTCCACTCCATTCCACTCCATTCCATTCCATTCTCTTCCACCCCATCCAATTCTATTTCACTCTACTCCTCTCCACGCCAATCCAATCTTCTCCACACCATTTCATTCCATTCCATTCCACTCCCTTCCAGTCCATTCCTTTCTTTCGACAGCATCTCACTATGTCACCCACGCTGGAGTGCAGTAGCACAATCACAGCTCACATTTCATTTCACCATTCCATTCCATTACTTTCCTTACGATTCCTATGCACTCCACTCCACTGCAATTCTTTCAATTACATTCCATTCCACTCCATTCCACTCCACTATACTCCACTCCTCTCCACTCTACTCCACTTCATTCCATTCCATCCCATTCAATTCCACTCCACTTCACTCCACTCCACTCCATTCCATTCACTCCATTCCATTCCATCCCATTCCATTCCATTACATTACATTACACTCCATTCAATTCCAATCTTTCTTTCAACAAGAACTCTCTCTGTGACTCAGGCTGGAGTGCAGTAGCAAAATATCAGCTCGCATTTCATTTGACCATTCAATTCCCCTCCTTTCAACTCCACTCCACTCCACTGCATTCCTTTACACTTCATTCCCTTCCACTCCATTCCATTCCATTCGTATCTTTCGACAGGATCTCACCCTGTCACCCTCGCTGGAGGGCAGTGGCACAATCCCAGCTGTCATACATTTCTCCATTCCATTCCATTCCGCTCCATTCCATTCCATTCCTTTCCATTCCACTTCATTCCACAGGACTTCACCCCATTCTACTCCATTCCATTCCATCCCTTTCCATTCCAATCCACTCCACACCAATTCACTTCAGTCCATTCCATTCCACTCCCTTTCATTCCATTCCATTCCATTGCATTCCACTTCATTCCATTCCATTCCCCTCCACTCCACTCCATTCCATTCCATTCCATTCCATTCCATTCCATTCCATTCCATTCCATTCCACTGCACTCCACTCCACTCCACTCCAATCCACTCTATTCCTTTCCGTCCCCTACCTTTCCACTCCATTCCCCTCCACTTCACTCCAATCCACTGCCCTCCAATCCATTCCATTGCATCCCATTTCATTATACTCCTTACCATTCTACTCCACTTCACTCTACTCCACTCCACTCCACTCCACTCCACTCCACTCGACTGCACTCCACTGCATTCCTTTCCTTTCGATTCCGTTACACTCTATTCAATTCTATTCCTTTATATGGACATGATATCACTCTGTCACCCAGGATGGAGCTCAGTGTCACAATCCCAGCTCACATTTCATTTCACCATTACTTTCCATTTCTTTCAATTACTTTTGACTCCACTCCACTCCACTCCACTCCACTCCATCCACTCCACTCCACTCCATTCCATCCCATCCCATTCCACTCAAGTGCACTCCACTCAACTCCACACCACTCCATTCCATTCCATCCCATTCCATTCTACTCCATTCCACTCCACTCCAATTCCCTCAACTCCACTCCACTCCACTCCATTCCACTCCATCCCTTCCCATTCCATTCCGCTCCACTCCACTCCATTCCATTCCATCTCATTTCATTCCACTCCATTCCACTACATGCCACTACATTCCACTCCACTCCACACCACTCCACTGCACACCATTCCATTGCATCCCATTCCATTACACTCCATTCCACTCCACTCCACTCCATCCCACTCCACTCCACTCCACTCCATTCCTTTCCATTCCATTCTACTCCATTCCATTCCATTCCTTTCCTTTGACAGTATCTCACTCTGTCAGCAAGGCTGTAGTGCGGCACCACAATCTCTGCTCTCATTTCATTACTCCATTCCATTCCCTTGCACTCCATTCCATTCCATTCCATTCCACTCCATTACAATCCATTACATTCCCTTCCCTTCTTTTCCCTTCCATTCCACTCCTCTCCACTCCACTGCATTCCTTACCACTCCACTCCACTCCAGTCCATTCCATCCCATTCCATTCCAATCCATTTTACTCCACTCCACTCCACTCAATTCCATTACATCCCATTCCATTCCACTCCACTCCACTCCCCTTCACTCCAATCCATTAATTTCCATTCCATTGCATTGCACTCCATTCCATTCCATTCCATTGATTGTAGGGGATCTCACCTATGCTGGAGTGCAGTGGAACAATCTCAGCTCACCTTTCATTTCACCATTCCATTATATTCCATTCCATTTCTTTCCATTTCATTCCATTCTATTCAATTCTACTCCACTGCACTGCACTCTGCTCCATTCCATTCCATTCCATCCCATTGCATTTCACTCCATTCCACTCCACTGCACTCCACTCCACACCACTCCACTCCATTCATTCTATCCCATTCCATTCCACTCCATTCCACCACATTCCACTCCTCTCCAGTCCATTCCTTTGCATTCCATCCCATTCCATTACCCTCCACTCCACCCCAACCCACTCCAATCCATTCCATTCCTTTCCTTCGACAGGATCTCACTCTGTCACAGGCTGGAGTGCAGTGGCACACTCTCAGCTCACATTATATTTTCCCATTCCATTGGATTCCATTCAATTCCATTCCATTTAATTCCACTCCACTCCACTGCACTGCACTCCATTCCATTCCATCCCATTCCATTCCACTCTCTTCCTCTCCACTCTTCTCCAGTCCCCTACACTGCATCCCTTTCCGTCACATTCCACTTCAATCTATTCCATTCCATTCCCATCCGCTCCACTCTACTCCAATGCATTCCAGTCCACTCCACTCCACTCCACTCCATTCCATTCCACTCCATTCCATTCAACTGTATTCCATTCACTTACTTTCTTTCAGCGGGATCTCACTGAGTCACTGAGGTTGGAGTGCAGGTGAACAATCTCAGCTCACATTTAATTTGACCATAGCATTCCATTCCATTGCAATCCATTCCATTCCTTTCCATTCCATTAAATTCCATTTCATTCCATTCCACTGCACTCAACTACACTTCAATCCACTCCACTCAACTCCAATCCATTCTATTCCATCCCATTCCATTCCACTCTGTTTCACTCCACTCCTCTCCACTCCATTCCTTTCCATTGCATCCCATTCCATTCCTCACCATTCCACTCCACTCCACTCCACTCCTGTCATTTCCATTCCATTCCTCTCCATTCCACTGTAATCCAGTACACTCCACTCCACACCTGTCCACTCCATTCTATTCCACTACATTCCATTCTTTCACTCCAATCCAATCCACTCCACTTCTCTCCATTCCATTCCATTCCATTCCATTGCACTCCTTTGCATTCCATTCCTTTCTTTCGACAGGATCTCACTCTGTCACTGAGGCTGGAGTGCACTGGCACAATCTCAGCTCAAATTTCATTAGAAGATTCCATTGCATTCCATTCCATTGCATTCCCTTCTATTCCATTCCATTCCATTCCATTCCACTCCATTCCTTTCCATTCCTTTGTTTCGACTGGATTTCACTCTGTCACCCAGATTGGAGTGCAGTGAAACAATCTCAGCTCACATTTCATTTCATCATTCCATTCCATTCCATTATATTACATTACGTTCCACTCCACAACATTCCACTCCATTCCATACCATTCCATTCCATTTCATTTCTTTCCAATCCATTCCAATCACTCCACTCCATTCCTCTCCACTCCACTCCACTCCATTCCATTCTCCTCTTCCCATTCCTTTCGACTCCATTCCACTCCACTTCTCTAAATTCCACTCCACTCCCTCCACTCCTTTCCATTCCATTCCTTTCCATTCCACTCCACTCCACTCTACTCCACTCCATAGCATTCCATCCAGTTCCATCCCATTCCATTCCACTCCCTTCCACTCTATCCCGCTTCACTCCACTCCGCTGCATTCTATTCCACTGCATTCCATTCCATTCCTTTCTTTCGAAAGGATCTCATTCTGTGACAGAGGCTGGAGTTTAGTGGCACAATCTCAGCTAACATTTTGTTTCATCATTCAATTCTATTGAATTCCATTTCATTGTATTCTATTCCATTTCATTTCATTCCATTTCACTCCACTCCACTGCACTCCTCTCCACTATACTGTACTCAATTCCATTCCATTCCATTCCACTACAATCCTTTCTACTCCATTCCACTCCACTCCATTCCATTCCATTCCATTTCATCCCATTCCATTCCACTCCACTCCACTCCACTACGTTCAATTCCATGCCACTCTATTCCACTCCTTTCCATTCCATTCATTTCTTTCGACAGGATCATACTCTGTCACCCAGGCAGGAGTACAGTGGAACAATCTCAGCTTACATTTCATTTCACCATTCCATTGTATTCCATTCCATTCCATTCCACTCCATTCCATTCACCTCTGTTCCACTCCAGTCCAGTCCACTCCATTCCACTCCACTCTATACCATTCCATTCCACTCCATTCCACCCAATCTTATCCACTCCTCTACACTGCATCCCTTTCCATCCAATTACTTTCAATTAAATTCAACTCCACTCCATTCCACCCAACTCCACACCATTTCAATGCATTCCATCCCATCCTACTCCACTCCATTCCACTCTATTCCTCTCCACTCCTGTCCACTCCACTCCAATTCATTCCATTCCATTCCATTCCACTCCATTCCATTCCATTTCTTTCTGTTGACAGGATGTAGCTCTATCACAACCGCTGGAGTGCGGTTGCACAATCTCAGCTCACTCTTCCTTTCACCATTCCATTCCATTCCATTCCACTCCACTCCACTCCTCTCCATTCCATTCCATTCTGTTCCATTCCTCTCCATTCTACTCCATTCCTTTCTTTCGACAGGATCTCACTCTGTCACCCAGGATGGATGCAGTTGCACAATCTCAGCTTACATTTCATTACACCATTCCATTTCCTTAAATTCCATTCCATTCCACTCCACTGCATTCCTCTCCAAACAACTCCATTGAACTCATTCCACTCCACTCCACACCACTCTACTCCACTCCACTCCATTCCATTCCATCCCATTCGATTCCTCTTCATTCCACTCCACTCCACTCTGTGCGACTCCACTCCACTCCATTCTATTCCTTTCCATTCCACTCCTTAAAACTCCACTCCTTTCTTTTGACAGGATCTCACCCTGTGAACTAGACTGGAGTGCAGTGGCACAATCTCAGCTCACATTTCATTTCACCATTCCATTTCATTCTGTTCCACTCCATTCCATTCCATTCCATTCCATTCCGCTTCATTCCATTCCATTCCATTCCATTCCATTCCATTCTATTCCATTCCATTCCATTCCACTCCATTACATTCAAATACACCCCACTCCACTCCACTCCTCTGCATTCTATTCCATCCCATTGCATTCCATTCCCCTCATCTCCACTCGACTCCAGTCCACTACACTACACTTCATTCCATTCCATTCCTTCCCATTCTATTCCACTCCATTCCATTCCATTCCTTTCTTTCAAAAGGATCTCACTCTGTCGCCCAGGCTGGAGTGCAGCTGTACAATCTCACCTCAAATTTTGTTTCACCATTCAATTGTATTCCATTCCATTCCATTCCATAACATTCCACTCCACTCCACTCCACTCCACTCAAATCCATTCCATTCCATTCCTTTCCATTCCATTCCACTACATTCCACTCCAGTCAACTCCAGTCCACTCCATTCCTTCCCATTCTACCCCTTTCCATTCCACTGCATTACACTTCACTCCACTCTAATACACTCCACTCCACTCCATTCCATTACAGTCCATCCCATCCCATTCAACTCCATTTCACTCCACTCCACTTCACTCCACTCGACTCCATTCCAGTCCATTCCACTCCATTCCATTCCATTCCCTTCTTTCGACAGGATCTCACTCTGTCTCAATGGCTGGAGTGCTGTGGCACAATCTACACTCACATTTCATTTCACTATTCCATTCCATTCCATTCCATTGCATTCCATTCCATCCCATTCCATTCCACTCCACTCCACTCCACTCCATTCCACTCCACTCCTTTCCACACCATCCCATTCCATTCCACTCCTTTCCCCTCCAATCCACTCAACTCCACTCCATTCCATTCCACTCCAACCTATTCCATTCCCCTCATTTCCACTCCACTCCACTCCAGCCCGCTCCACTCCACTCCATTCCACTTCATTCCATTCCATTCCATTACACTTCATTCCATTCCATTCCGTTCCATTACACTCCATTCCATTCCATTCCATTCCACTACACTCCATTCCATTCCATTCCTCCTTTCGACAGGATGTCTCTCTGTCACCCAGGCTGGAGTGCTGTGGCAAAATCTGAGATCACATTTCATTTCGCCATTCCATTCCATTGCATTTCATTCCTTTCCATTCCATTCCACTCCACTCCAATCTATGCCTTTCCATTCCACTCCACTCCATTCCACTCCAGTCCAATCCGTTCCATTTCTTTTCATTCCATCTGTTTCTTTTCTACTTCATTCCACTCCACTCCACTCCACTCATGTCTATTCCATTCCACTCCATTCCATTCCATTCCATTTGACTCCATTCCATTCCATACATTTCTTTCGACAGGATCTCACTATGTCACACACGTTTGAGTGCAGTGACACAACCTCAGCTCATGTTTCATTTCACTTTTGCATTCCATACTATTCTGATCCATTCCATCCCATTCCACTCCTCTCCACTCCACCGAACTCCTCTCCACTCCACTACATTAGACTGCGTTCCACTCCACTCTACTGCACTCCATTCCACTCCACGCCATTCTCTTCCTTTCCATTCCATTCCTCTCTTTAGACAGGATCTCACTCTGACACTCAGTCTGGAGTGCAGTGAAACAAATTCAACTCACATTTCATTTCACAATTCCATTCCATAACATTCATTTCCATTCCATTCCATAACAATCCACTCCCCTCCACTCTACTCCACACCACTCAATTCCATTCCAATCCTTTCCATTTCATTTCCATCCACACCAATCCACTCCAATCCACTCTACCCCACGCCATTCCACTCCATCCCATTCCATTCCACTCCTATCAACTCCACTCAAATCCATTCCATTAAATTCCATCCCATTCCTTTTCACTCCATTACACTCCACTCCACTAAACTCCTCTCCACTCCACTCCATTCCATTCCTTTCCATTACAATCCATTCCACTCCACTCCACTGCACTCCACTCCAATCCACTTCACTACAAGCCATTCCATTCCATTGCATGCCATTCCATTCCATTGCATTCCATTCCATTCCATTCCATTCCATTCCTCTCCAATGCACTCCAGTCCACTCCATTCCACTCCATTCCATTCTGTTTCATTCCACTCCACTCCACTCCATTCCATTCCATCCCATTCCATTCCACTGCATCACACTCCACTCCACTCCAGTCGACTCCACTCCACAACACTCCACCCCAGTCTACTCCATTCAATTCCATTCCATTGTACTCCATTCCATTCCATATCTTTATTTTGACAGGATCTCTGTCTGTCACCCAGGATGGAGTGCAGTGTCACAATTTCAGTTCACATTTCATTTCACTGTTGCATTCCATTCCATTCCATTCCATTCCATTCCATTCCATTCCATTCCACTCCACTCCACGGAACTCCACTCCACTCTATTCGGTTCCACTCCATTCCACTCCAGTGCATTCCACTCCACACCCTTCTACTCCGTTCCATTCCATCCCAATCCATTCCAATCCATTCCACTCCACTGATCTCCACTCCACTCCACTGAATTCTCTTCCACTGCTTACCACTCCATTCCACTTCACTCCACTCCTGTCCACTACTCTGCACTCAATTCCATTCCATTCCACTCCATTCCATTCCATTCTCTCTTTCGACAGGATCTCACTCTGTCACCAAGGCTGCAGTACAGTGGCACAATCTCAGCTCACATTTCATTTCACCATTTCATTGCATTGCATTTCACTCGATTCCATTCCATTTAATTCCAATCCGCTCCACTCCACTCAACACCAACCCACTCTACTAAACTCGAAGCCATTCCTTTCCATTCCATTCATGTCCATTCCAGTCCATTCCACTACCCACCACTCCGCTATATTCCATTCTGTTCCATCCCAAACTATTGAATCCATTCCACTCCTCTCCACTCTACTCTACTACACTCCTCTCCACTGCATTCCATTCCATTCCATTGCATTCCATTGCATTCCATTCCATTCCATTCCAGTCCATTCCATGCCACTCCATTCCATTCCATTTCATGCCACTCAATTCCATTCCTTTCATTTTACAGCATCTCACTCTGTCACCCAGGCTGGATTGCATTGGCACAATATCAGCTCACATTTCATTTCACCATTCCATTCCATTCCACTCCACTCAACTCCACTCCACTCCATTCCATTCCATCCCATCCCATTCCATTCCACTCCATTCCACACATCTACACTCCACTCCATTCCAATCCATCCCATTCAATTCCACTCCATTCCAGTCCACTCAACTCCACTCCACTCCACTCAATTCCATTCCACTCCATTCCATTCCATTCCATTCCTTTCCTCTCCATTCCATTACATTACTTTCTTTTGACAGGATCTGACTCTGTAACACAGGCTGGAATGCAGTGGCTCAATCTCAGCTCACACTTCATTTCTCCATTCCATTCCATTCCATTTCATTCCTTTCCATACCACTCCACTCCACTCCAATCCTCTCCATTCCGTGCCATTCCATTCCACTGCATTCCACTCCACTCCACTCCACTCCATTCCATTCCATTACATCCCATTCCATTCCATGCTATTCCACTCCACTCCATTCCACTCCACTCCACTCTACTCCATTCCATTCCATTCCATTCCAATACACTCCATTATATTGCTTTCATTCCTTTCAACAGGATCTCACTCTTTCACACAAGCTGGAGTGCAGTGGCACAATATCAGCTCACATTCCATTTCAAAATTCCATTCCAATCCAATGCATTCCATTCCATTCCATTCGGTTCCATTCCGATCCATTCCACTCCACTTCACTCCACTCCACTCCACTCCATTCCACTCCACTTCAATCTACTTCGGTCCAATGCATTGCATTCCACCCCATTACATGCAAAACCAATCCACTCCACTCCACTCTTGTCCATTCCATTCCATTCCACTCCATTCCATTCCATTCACTCCAATCCACTCCACTTCACTCCACTGCACTCCGTTCCATTCCTTAACATTCTGTCCCATTCCTCTCCTTTACATTCCATTCCTTTGTTTTGACAGGATGTCTCACTGTCACCCAGGCTGGAGTGCAGTGGCAGAATATCAGCTGAAATTTCATTTCACCATTCCATTGCATTTCATTCCATTCCATTCCGTTTCATTCCACTCCACTCCACTCCTCACCCGTCCACTCTGCAGCATTCCATTCCATTCCATTCCACTGCATACCACTCCACTCTACTCCAGTCCACTCCACTCCATCCCATTCCATCTCACTCCATTCCACTCCATTCCACAACACCCCACTCGACTCCACTACACTCCATTCAATTCCATTACAATCCATCCCATTTCATTCCATTCCATTACATTCCTTTCTTTCGACGAGATCTCACTCTGTCACACCAGCTGGCATGCAGTGGTACTATGTCAGCTCATATTTCATTTCACAATTCCCTTCAATTCCACTACAATCTATTCCAATCCACTCCATTCCACCTCACTCCACTCAACCACACTCCACTCTACTACACTCCACTCAGTTACATTCCATTAGAACCCTTTCCACTCCACTCCACTTAACTTTTCTCCACTCCACTCCACTTCTCTCCACTCCACTCCATTCCATTTATTTCCATCCCATTCCATTCCACTTCACTCAACTGCAAAACACTCCACTCCTCTCTAGTCCACTTCACTCCATTCCATCCTGCTACATTACACTCCACTGCACTGCAGTCCACTCCACTCCAGTCCTTTCCATCCATTTACATTCTACTCCATTCCACTCCACACCACTCCACACCACTCAACTTCACTTCACTCCACTCCACTCCATTCCATTCCATTTCATTCCCTTCCATTCCACTCCATTCCACTCCACTCCACTCCACTCCTCATCACTACACTGCATTGTATTGCATTCCATTCCATTCCACTCCATTCCACTCCACTCTACTCCACTCTACTTCATTCCACTCCACTCCATTCCATTCCATACCATTCCATTCCACTCCATTCCTTTCTTTCGACAGGATCTCACTCTGTCACACAGGCTGGGGTTCAGCACCACAATATCAGCTCACATTACATTTCACCATTGCATTCCATTCCATTACACTCCATTCAATTCCATTCCATTCCATTATATTACATTCCACTTCATTCCACTCAACTCCACTCCACTCCATTCTAAACCATTCAATCCCATTCCTTTCATGTCCATTCCACTATACATCACTATATTTCACTCCACTCTATTCCATTCCATCCCATTCCATTCCACTCCAATCAACTCCAATCCACTCCATTCCATTCCATCCCATTCCATTCCACTCCGATCAACTCCAATCCACTCCACTCGACTCCACTCCATTCCATTCCACTCCATCCCATTTCATTCCACTCCACTCTACTCCACTCCTCTCAACTCCAATCCATTCCCTTCCAGCACATTCGGTCAAAATCCATTCCATGCCAGTCCAATCCACTTCAAACCAATCCACTCCACTCCATTAATTCCCATACCATTCCCCTCCAATCCACTCCACTCCACTCTACTTCACTACATTCTATTCAACTCCATACCATTCCTTTCCACTCCACTAAATCCACTCCGCTCCATTACTCTTCACTCCATTCCATTCCATTCCATTCCACTCCATTCCAATCCATTCCTTTCCTTTGACAGTATCTCATTCTGTCAGACAGGCAGGAGTGCAGTGGTAAAATCTCAGTTCACATTTCACTGCAATCCATTCCATTCCACTCCATTCCAGTCCATTGCACTCCATTGCACTCCATTCCACTCCACTCCACTCCTTTCAACAGAAATCCCCTCCATTCCACGCCATTCCATTCCACCTCATTCCAATCCACTCCATTCGATTCTATTACACTCCACACCACTCCACTCCTTTCCATTACACTCAATTCCACTCTACTCCATTCCATTCCTCTCTAATCCACTCTATACCACTCCATTCCAATCCACCCCATTCCATTCATCTCCATTCCACTCCACTCCACTCCATTCCACTCCAATCCATTCCATTCCAATCCATTTCATTCCACTGCAGTCCACTCCACTCTACTCCATTCCATTCCACTCCAATGCACTCCACTCCATTCGAACCCACTCCATTCCACTCCAATCCATTGTATTCCATTAAATTTCCCTCCACTCCACTCCATTCCACTCCAATACACACCATTCAACTTCAATCCACTCCATTCCAATCCATACTATTCCACTCCACTCCATTCCACTCCACTCCATTCCATTGTATTCTACTCCATTTCATGCCATTGCCTTCCACTACAATCCATTGAACTCCACTCATTTCCACTCCACTCCATTCCACTCAAATCCATTCTATTTCAATCCATTCCATGCCACTCGACTAAATTCCACTCCACTCCAGTCCATTCCACTCCACATCATGCCATTCTACTCCATTCCATTCCATTCCACTCCACCCCATTCTATTCCATTCTACTCCACCCCATTCTATTCCATTCCACTCCATGTTATTCCATTCCATTCCATTCCAATCCATTACAGTCCAATTCACTGCATTCCACTTCACTCCACTGCAATCCACTCCAGTCCATTCCACTCCATTCCATTCTCTCCATTCGACTCCACACCATTCCATTCAATTCCTGTCCAATCCACTACAATCCATTCCATTCCAATCAATTCCATTTCATATCACTCCATTCTAATCCATTCCACACCATTACACTCCACTCAATTCCATTCTTTTCCATGCAATTCCATTCCATTCCACTCCAATCCACTCCACTTCACTCCACTCCACTCCAATCCATTCCTTTCCATTCCATTCCGCTGCATTCTATTGCATTCCACCCCATTCCATCCATTCCAATCCATTCCACTCCACTCTACTCCACTACACTACACTACACTCCATTCCATGCAATTCCATTCCGCTCCACTCCATTCCACTGCATTCTACACCATTCCAATCCATTCCACTCCGTTTCATTCCACTAGGTTCCACTCCACTCCATTCCATTCCACTCTACTCGATTCCCTTCCATTCCTTTCCACTCCACTACACTCAATTCCAGTCCATTCCGTTCCACTCCACCCCATTCTGTTCCATTCCATTCCATTCCATTCCATTCCCCTCCCCTCCATTTCATTACACTCCATTCCATTCCATTCCATTCCATTCCATTCCATTCCACAGCATGCCACTCCATTCCACTCCACTCCACTCCATTCCACTATAGTCCACTCCATTCCTTTCCACTCTATTCCACTCCACTCCTCTCCACTCCATTCCATTGCACTTGATTCCAGTGCGTTCCATTCCATTCCACTACATTCCATTACATTCCAGTCCACTCTACTCCATTCTATTCCATTCCATTCCACTCCACTCCACTCCAATCAATTCCACTCCATTCCTCACCATCCCCTCCATTCCACCCCACTCCACTCCACTACATTCCATTCGACTATATTCCATTCCATTTCATTCCATTCCATTCCACGCCATTCTACTCCACTCTATTCCATTCTATTCCACTCCATTCCACTCGATTCCAGTCCTCTCCTCTCCACTCCACTCCAATACATTCCGTTACACTGCACTCCATTCAACTCCAATCCATTCCATTGCACTCCATTCCACTCCACTACATTCCATTCTTCTCCATTCCATTGCACTCTATTCCATCCCATTCAAATCCACTCCACTGCATTCCATTCCACTCCATTCCATTCTAGCCCACTCCATTCCATTCCATTCCACTCCTTTCCATTCCACTCCACTCCAATCAACTCCACTCCACTCCAATCCACTCCACTACATTCCATTCCATTCTATCCACTCCACTCCATTCCACTCCATTTCACTCCATTCCATTGCATTCCATTACACTCCACTCCACTCTATTACACTCTACTCCTTTTCACTCCATTCCTCTCTTCTCCTCTCCATTCGACTCCACTCTATTCCACTCCACTCTGCTCCATTCCATTGAATTCCACTCCACTCCCTTCCATTGCATTTCACTCTACTCCACTCCATTCAAATTCATTCCACTCCATTTCACTCCACCCCACTCCATTCCGTTCCATTCCATTCCAGTCCATTCCAGACCATTCCACTGCATTCCTCTACACTCCACTAAATTGCACTCCATTCCACTCTACTCCATGCAATTCCGTTCCATGTCTCTGCATAACATTCCATTAAACTCCATTTCATCCATTCTGTTCCAGGCCATTCCATTCCATTCCACTCCACTCTAGTCCACTCCACTTAACTCCATTGAATTCCACTCCATTCCATTCCTCTCCATTCCATTCAAATCCACTCCATTCCTCTCCACTCCATTCCATTCTTCTCCCCTGCACTCCACTCCAATCCTTTCCTCTCCGTTCCGCTCCACTCCACCCCATTCCACCCCACATCACTCCATTGCCTTCCTTTCCATTCCACTCCATTCCACTCCACTCCACACCATTCCATGCTATTGCATTCCATTCCATGCCATTCCATTCCATTCCACTCCATTCCATTCCAACCCACTCCATTCCATTCCATTACACTCCATTACACTTACTTCCATTCCATTCCATTCCATTAAATTCCACTCCATTACACTCCATTCAACTCCACTCCAATCCATTCCACTCCATTCTCCTCCATTCCAATCCATTCCATTCCATTCCAATCCACTCCACTCCATTCCCCTCCATTCCAATCCATTCCTTTCCACTCCAATCCACTCCACTCCATTCCATTTTATTGAACTGCACTCCATTCCACTCCATTCAAATCAACTACATTCCCCTGTACTTCATTCCACTCCACTCCATTCAACTCCACTGCATTCCATTGCATTCCATTCCACTGCATTCCATTTCATTCCATTCCACTCCAATCCATTCTACTCTACTCCATTCCTGTCCACTCCAATCCATTCCACTCCACTCCATTCGAATCCACTCAATTCCAATACAGTCCACTTCACTACATTCCATTCCACTCCAATACATTCCACTCCACTCCACTACAGTGCATTCCATTCCACTGCACTCCACTCCTCTCCACTCCACTACTTTCCACTCCTTTGCATTCCACTCCATTCCATTCTACTCCATTCCATTATATTCCAATTCACTACACTACACTCAACTCCACTCCATTCCATTCCACTCTACTCCACTCCATTCTGTTCAATTCCACTGCATTCCACTTCATTACATTCCACTCCATTCCACTCCTTTCCACTACATTCCAGTCCAGGACACTCCACTCCACTCCATTCCATTACATTTCACTGAACTCCACTCCACTCCATTTTTTGCACTCCGTTCTACTCCACTCCTTTCCGTCACACACATTGCCATTCCATTCCATTGCATTGCACTGCAGTCCACTCCAGTCCTTTCCACTCCACTACACTCCACTCCATTCAATTCCACTCCACTCCACTCCATTCCATTCCAGTCCACTCCATTGCATTCCATTCCATTCTGCTGCACTACACTCCACTCCAATCCATTCATCTCCATTCCATTGCACTCCACTCCACTTCACTACATTCCTTTCCACTCCATTCCATTCCACTCAACTCCATTCCATTCCATTCCACTCTACTCAACACCACTCAAGTCCATTCTACTCCATTCCATTCCATTCCACTCCACTCCACTGCATTCCATTCCATTCCACTCCTCTCCAATCTGATCCAGTCCATTCCACACCATTCCGCTCTATGCCACTCCACTCCATTCGAATACATTACATTACATTCCACTCCATTACACTCCAATCAATTCCACTTCAGTCCATTCCACTCCAGTCCACTCCATTCCATTCCATTGCACTCCAATCCACTCCACTCCATTCCATTCCACTCCATTATTTTCCATTCCACTCCATTACACACCACTCCACTCCATTCCATTCCACTCCACTCCACTCCATTCCACTCCACTACCCTCCATTCCATTCTGTTGCATTCCAATCCACTCAATTCCCATGTATTCCAATACATTCCACTCCACTCCACTACATTCCATTCCATTCTATTCCACTCCTTTCCATTCCATTCTATTCCACTCCTTTCCATTCCATTACACTGCACTCTACTGCATTCCATTTCACTCTATTCCTTTCCACAGCACTCTACTCCATCCACCGTTCTCCATTGCTTGACACTCCATTCCATTCCACTCCTATCCACTCCACTCCAGTGCATTCCACTCCACTCCATTCCACTCCATCCTGCTCCACTCTGCTCCATTCCACTCCATTCCATTCCACTCCACTCCACTCCATTTCACTCAACTCCTTTTCACTCCATTCCATTCTACTCCTCTCCATGAGACTACACTCTATTCCACTCCACTCCATGCCATTCCATTCCATTGCATCCCGCTTCATTTCTCTCCTTTCCAATCCATTCCACTCCATTCCACTCCACTCCACTACATTCCATTTCTTTCCAGTCCTTTCCAGTCCACTCCACTCCACTTCGCTTTGATCCACTACCTTCCATGACCTTACATTAGATTCCACTCCATTCCATTCAATTCCACTCGATTCCATTCCATTCCACTCTACTCCTTTCCATTCCACTGCACTCCATTCCTGTCCATTCCACTGCATTCCACTCCACTCCACTCCATTCCACTCCATTCTCGTCCATTACACTCCATTCCATTCACTTCATTCCATTCCAATACTCTCCACTCCACTCTACTCCATTCGTTTCCACTCCATTCCACTCCTCTCCACTCCATTCCATTACACTGCATTCCATTCCTCTCCATTCAGCTCAACTCCACTCCATTCCACTCCACTCCATTCCACTCCACTCCCTTGCACTGCGCTCCATATCACTCCACTCCACATCACTCCACTCCCTTCCTTTCATCTCCCCTCCACTCCACTCCAATCCATTCCACTACATTCCACTCTGTTCCCGTCTGTTACATTCCATTCCATTCCATTCTACTCCACTCCAATCCACTCCGTTACATTCCAATCCATTCCATTCCTCTCCAGTCCTCTCAAATCCAGTCCATTCCTCTGAACTCCATTCCATTTCATTCCACTCAACTGCACTCAACAACACTCCACTCCATTCCCTTCATCTCCCCTCCACTCCACTCCAATCCATTCCACTCCATTCCACTCCAATCCACACCATTCTGCTCCACTTCACTCCATTCCATTCCACTCCATTCCAGTACATTTCTCTCCACTCCACTCCATTCCATTCCATTCCATTCCTCTCCATTCCATTCCACTCTGCTCTATTCCAGGCCACTCCAATCCATTCTACTTCACTCTGCTCCACTTCTCTCAACTCCATTCCGTTCCACTCCATTCCATTCCTTTCCACTCCCCTCCATTGCATTCCATTCAACTGCACAACTCTCCATTCCACTTGACTCCACTCCATTCCACTCCTTTCCATTACACTCCAATCCATTCAATTCCACTCCGCACCACTCGTCTCGACTCCATTCCTTTGCACTCCATTCCACTCCACTACACTCTATTCCGTTGCACTCCACTCCTTTACATTCCACTCCACTCCATTCCACTCCAGTCCATTCCATTTCACTACACTCCATTCCATGCCATTCAATTCCACTTCATTCCACTCCATTACATTCCACTCCATTCCATTTCATTCCAGTCCACTCCACTACACACCACTCCATTCCATTGCATTTCACTGTGCTCCACTCCACTCTACTACGATCCATTGCACTCCATTCCACTCCACTAAATTCCATTACACTCATTTCCATTCACTTCCATTACACTCCAATCCATTCCATTCCACTGCATTCCATTCCACTCCATTCCATTCAACTCAACTCTACTCCACTCCACCCCTCTCCATTCCATTACACTCCATTCCGTTCCACTACAATCCACTCCACTCCACTCCTTTCCACTAAACTCCATTCCACTCCATTCCAATCTACTCCGCTTCATTCCATTCCATTCCACTCCACTCCACTGCATTCCAATCCATTCCACTCCTTTCGACCCATTCCACTCCATTCAATTCCATGACAATCCATTCCACTGCATTCCATCCCATTCCACTTCACTCCATTCCATTCAACTCCATTCCAGTCCATTCCACTCCTATCCACTCCTTTCGAGTCCACTCCATTCCATTCCACTCCATTCCATTCAACTCAACTCTTCTCCACTCCACCTCTGTCCATTCCATTACACTCCATTCCACTTCACTCAACTACACTCCACCTCCCTCAACTCCATTCCATTCTATTCCATTCCACTCCATTCCATTCCATTCCATTCCATTCCACCGCACTCCACTCCACTCCATTCCATTGCACTCCACTCCACTCCAGTCCAGTCCATTCCACTCCTCAACATTCCACTAGAGTCCATTCCACACCATTCAACTACTCTCTAATCCACTACGTTGCATTCCTCTCCATTCCACTCCACTCCATTCCACTCCACTCGACTCCATTTCCATTCCACTCCATTCAATTATATTCCACTTTGGTCTACTCAACTGCATTCAACTCCACTCCATTCTTACCCATTCCACTCCATTCCACCCCTCTCCACTCCATTCCACTCCACTCCACCTCATTCCACTCCAGTGCACTCTATTCCATTCCATTCCATTACACTCCTTTCCACTCCACTCCACTGTATTCCGTTCTATTCCATTCCATTCCATTCCATTCCACTCCATTCCTTTCCATTCCACTGCACTCCACTCCATTCCATTCCTCTCCTCTCTCCTCCACTCCATCCTTCTCCACTTCATTGTACTCCATTCCATTCCACTCCAAACCACCCCACTCCACTGCATTCCACTCCACTCCATTCGACTCCATTCCACTCCACTAGGCTCCATTCCACTCCATTCCATTCAACTCCACTCTACTCTTCTCCAATCTACTCCACTCCATTCCACTCCACTCTAATCCTCTCGTCTCCACTCCATTCCATTCTACTCCATTCCATTCCACTCTACTCCACCTCACTCCATTCTTCTCGACACCTTTCAACTCTATTCCACTCTACTCCTCTCCATTCCACTCCACACTATTCCACTCCACTCCACTCCATGCCATTCCCTTCTACTGCACTCCATTCAATTCCCTTCCACTGCATCCCTTTCCATTTCATTCCACTCCACTACAATCCAATCTACTCCATTCCATTCCTTTCCATTCCACTCCTCTCCAATCCATTCCATTCCATTCCATTGCATTGCATTCCACTCCACTTCACTCAATTGCACTCCATTCCACTCCATTCCACTGCACTCTACTCCATTCAATTCTATTCCATTCCAGAGAATTCCATTCCATTCCACTCTGCTCCATTCCATTACACTCCAATCCGCTCCACTCCATTCCATTGCATTCCATCCAACTCCATTCCTCGCCCCTCCACCTCATTCAAATCCAATCCACTCCAATCCTTTCCATTCCATTCCACTCCACTCCATTGCACTCCACTCCATTCCACTCCATTCTACTCCATTCAATTGCCTTCCATTCCATTCCACTCCATTTCACTACACTCCATTCCATTCGAATCCACTCCACTGCATTCCACTCCACTTCACTGCACTCAACTCCATTCTATTCCATTCCATTCCATTCCATTCCATTCCTCTCAACTCCATTCCATTCAACTCCACTCCATTCCATTCCATTCCCTTCGACTGCCCTCCATTCCACTGCATTCCACTCCACTCAATTCCTCTCCACTACGATCCATTCCATTCCATTCCTCACAACTCCACTGAATTTCAATACATTCCTCTCCATTCATTGCCATTCCAATCCACTCCACTCCATTCCATTCTATTACACTCCATTCCATTCCATTCCACTCCATTCCAGTCCATTCCACTTCACTTCACTCTTTTGAATTACACTCCACTCCATTCCACTCCACTCCACTCTATTTCACTCAAATCCATTCCATTCCATTAAATTCCACTCCACTCCATTCCATTAAATTCCACTCCACTCCATTCCACTCCAGTCCACTCATTTCCATTCCATTCCGTTCCACTTCACTCCACTCCAGTCCTCTCCATTCCAATCCATTCCATTGCACTCCATTCTACACCACTCCATTCCTCTCCGTTCCACGCCATTCCTATCCAATCCATTCCACTTCACTGCATTCCATTCCATTCAACTCCACTCCAATCCACTCAAGTCTATTCCACTCAATTCCACTCCACTCCACTGAATTCCATTACATTCCAATCCTCTACAATTCACTCCAGTGCATTCCACACCATTCCACTCTTCTCTAATCCACTTCATTCCATTCCACTCCCTTGCATTCCACTCAATTCCACTCCACTCTACTCCATTCCAGTCCACTCCATTTCATTCCATTCCCCTCCACTCCACTACATTCAACTCCACTCCATTCTTACTCATTCCACTCCATTCCACACCACTCCTCTCCATTCCATTCTGTTCCACTCCACTCCGCTCCATTCGCCTCCATTCCATTCAACCCCACTCTACTCCTCTATAATCTACTCCACTCCATTCCACTCCTGTCTACACCACTCGACTCAGATCCATTCCATTCCACTCCATTCCATTCTATTCCACTCTATTCCACTCCACTCCATTCTTCTCGACTCCTTTCCACTCCGTTCCATTCTACTCCTCTCCATTCCACTCCACACTATTCCATTCCACTCTGTTACTTTCCATTCCATTGCATTCCACTCCACTCCACTCCACTCCATGCCATTCCATTCCACTGCACTCCATTGCATTCCATTCCACTGCATCCCATTCCATTTCATTCCACTGCACTACACTCAAATCCACTCCATTCCATTCCAATCCATTCCACTCCTCTCAATTCCATTCCTTTCCTCTCCATTACATTCCACTCCACTCCACTCCATTTCATTCCACTCCATTCCATTTCATTCTATTCCTTTCCACTCCATTGCATTCCATTCCACTCTACTCCATTCCATTACCCTCCAATCCACTCCACTCCATTCCATTGCATTACTTCCAACTCCATTCCTCGCCACTCCACTTCATTCAACTTCACTCCACTCCAATCCATTCCATTCCACTCCACTCCATTGCACTCCCCTCCATTTCACTCCATTCCACTCCGCTCCATTACGTTGCATTCCATTCCACTCAATTTCATTACATTCCACTCCATTCCAGTCCACTGCATTCCTCTCCGCTTCACTGCACTCGACTTCATTCCATTCCATTCCATTCCTCTCCACTCCATTCCATTCCACTCCACTCCATTCATTTCCATTCCCTTCCACTGCACTCCACTCCACTCCATTCCACTGCACTCCGATCCATTCCGTTACATTCCATTCCACACCACTCCAATACATTCCAATCCATTACTCTCCATTCATTGCTATTCCAATCCACTCCACTCCATTCCATTCTACTCCACTCCATTCCATTCCATTCCACTCCATTCCAGTCCATTCCACTCCACTTCACTACTTTCCAGTCCACTCAACTCATTTCCACTCCATTCTTCTTCACTCAACTCCATTCCATTCCATTCCATTACACTCCACTGCATTCAACTCCAGTCCACTCCATTCCATTCCTTTCCATTCCACTGCACTACGTTCAACTCCTTTCCATTCCAATCCATTTCATTGCTCTCCACTCCATACCACTCCTTTCCGCTCCTTTCCTCTCCATTCCTATCCAGTCCATTCCACTTCACTCCATTCCGTTCAATTCAACTCCAATCCACTACACTCCGGTCGAATCCACTCCATTCCACTGTACTCCACTGCTTTACATTCCATTCCACTCCTCTACACTCCATTCCAGTCCATTCCACACCATTCCACTCCACTCAAATCTACTTCACGGAACTCCAATCCACTGCATTCCATTACAGTCCGTTCCATTCCATACCATTCCACTCCACTCCACTCCATTCCATTCCACTACATTCCAGTTCATTCCATTCCCCTCCACTCCATTCCTCTCCACTCCACGCCATTCCATTCCATTCCATTCCACACCACTGCACTCCATTCCACTCCACACCACTACATTACATTCAACTCCACTCGACTGCATTCCAATCCACTGCACACCATTCCATTCCGTTCCATTACAATCCACTCATTTCCATTGCATTCCACCCATTCCATTCCAATTCATTCCACTCCATTCCATTCCTTTCCATTCCACTCCACTCCTCTCCTCTCCATTCCAGTGCACTTTATTCCACTGCACTACAATCCATTCAACTCCATTCCACTCCTTTCCCTTCCATTCCATTCCATTCCACTCCATTCCTTTCCATTCCATTCCACTCCATTCCATTCCATTCCACTCCCTTCCAATTCACTACCCTCAAATCCACTCCATTCCCTTCCATTCAATTCCACTCAGCTCCATTCAATTCCATTCCATTCAATTCCACTCCACTCTATACCATTCCACTCCATTCCACTCCTCTCCTCACTACTCCACTCCACTCCATTCCATTCCACTCCATTCCATTAAACTCTTTTCCACTCCTGTCCACAATAGTCCACTACATTCCATTACATCCGATTGCGTTCCACTCCATTCTACTCCTCTCCACTCCAATGCACTCCACTGCACTCCATTCCACCACACTCCAATACATTCCATTCTATTTCACTCCACTCCTCTCCTTTCCACTCCACTCCCTTGCACTCCACTCCACTCTTTTCCACTCCACTCCATTCAATTCCGTTCCATTCCTTTCCCCTCCACTCAACTCCATTCCATTCCTTTCCACTCCATTCCTTTATATTCCACTCCATTCTGTCCATTCTAGTCCATTCCACTTCCCTCAATCCCACTCCATTCCACTCCATTTGACTCCATTCTATTCCACTCCATTCCACACCTCTCTATTCCGTTCTATTCCACTCAACTCCACTCCACTCCATGCAATTCCGTTCCATTCATTTCCTCTTCATTCTACTCCACTCCAGGTCATTCCACTCCATTCCTTTCACCACCAGTCTACTCCACTCCAGTCTATTCCACTCCACTCCATTCCAATCTTTTCCATTCCACTGCACTCCATTCCATTTCATTCAATTCCATTCCACTTCACTCCATTACATTCCACTCCACTCCACTCCTTTCCAATCCATTCCATTCCATTCCATTCCAATGCATTCAATTCATTTCCACTCCACCCCTGTCCACTAAAATCCATTCCACTCAACTCTACTCCTCTCCACTCCACTCCACTACACTCCATACCATTCCATTCCACTGCACTTCATTCCATTCCATTCCATTCCACTACATCCCTTTCCATTCCATTCCAATCCACTACACTCAAATACACTTCATTCCATTCCCTTACATTCCAGTCCTCTCCATTCCATTCCATTCCTTTCCATTCCATTGCACTCCTCTCCACTCCATTCCACTCCAATCCACACCAATGCACTCCACTCCAGTGCATTCCATTCTATTCCATTCCACTCCATTCGATTCCATTCCACTCTACTCCATTCTATTCCACCCCAATCCACTCCATTCCATTCCATTACATTCCATCCAACTCCATTCCTCGCCACTCCATCCTTTCAACTCCACTCCACTCCAATCCATTCCATTCCATTTTCCACCACTCCATTGCACTGCACTCCATTCCACTCCATTCCATTCCTTTCCATTGCAATCCATTCCAATCCATTCCATTCCATTCCATTGCAATCCATTCCATTCCACTACATTCCATTGCATTCCACTCCGTTCTAACCAACTCCACTGCATCTCACTCCACTTCACTGCACCCCACTCCACTTCACTGCACTCAACTCCAATCCATTACATTCCTTTCCTCTCCACTCCGTTCCATTCCACTACACTCCATTCCATTCCATTCCCTTCCACTGCACTCCACTTCACTCCATTCTACTCCACTCCATTCCACTCAACTCCATTCCATTCCAATCCATTCCGCTCCTTTACAGTACATTCCACTCCATTCCACTACACTCCACTGCACTCCACTCCATTCCATTCCACTCTACTCCATTCCTTTCCATTCCATTCCACTCCATTTCTCTCCATTCCATTCCACTCCATTCCACTCCATTCCTCTCCATTCCAGTCCTCTAAACTCCACTCCATTCCTTTCCATTGCACTGAACACCACTCCACTCCCTTCCACTCCAAACCATTCTGCCCCATTCCATTCCACTCCACTCCACTCCATTCCATTCCAATCCATTCCATTCCACTCCATTCCACTCAATTACACTCCATTCCACTCCACTCCGTTCCATTCCACTCCATTCCACTACACTGCATTCCATTCCATTCCACTCCATTCCGTTCCGTTCCACGCCATTCCAGTCCATTCCACTCCACTCCAATGCATTCCATTCCATTCCATTCCATTCCAGGCCATTACAGCCCATTCCAGCCCATTCCACTCCATTCGACTTGACTATCCTCCATTACACTCCATTCGCCACCATTCCACTGCATTCCATTCCATTACATTCAACTCCACCCAATTCCAGTCCATTACCGTCCACTGTGCGGCACTCCATTCCCAACCACTCCCTTCACTCTACTGCTTTACAATCAACTCCATTCCACTCCATTCCATTCAACTCCATTCCATTCCTCTCCATTTCACTCCACTCCACTCGATTCCACTCCACTGAATTCCACTCCATTCCATTTCATTCCAATCCTCTCCACTCCATTCCACTAAATTGCATGCATCTCCTCTGTGCTCCAATCCATTCCATTCCACTTCACTCCATTACAATCCACTCAATTCCATTCCATCCATTCCATTTCACTCCACTTCACTCCATTCCACTCCACTGCACTCCTTTCCCCTACACTCCACTCCAGTGCATTCCATTCCGTTCCATTCCATTCCATTTCATTCCATTCTCTTCCACCCCATTTCATTCCACTCTACTCCATTCCACTTGAATCCAGCCACTCCAATACATTCCATTCCATTCCATTCCACTCCATTCCCATACTCTCCACTCCATGCCATTCCACTCTACTTCTAACCCCTCCACTCCACTCCACTCCAGTCAACTCCATTCTATTACAAACCACTCCATGCCACTCATCTCCATTCCATTCCTCTCCATTAAACTCTATTCAATTCCATTCCACTGCACTCCATTCCATTCCACTCCATTCAATTCTTATCCATTCCCCTCCACTCCACTCCATTCCACTCCACCCATTTCCATTCCATTCCACTGCACTCCACTCCACTCCATTCCATTACACCCCACTCCATTCCATTCCATTCCATCTCACTCAATTCCACTACACTCCACTTTATTCCACTCAAATCCACTCCACTCCATTCCACTCCACCCCAATGCATTCCATTCCATTCCATTCCAATCCATTCTATTCCATTCCACTCCATTCTATTCCATTCCAGTCTACTCCATTCTACTCCATTCCATTCCACTCCACCCCATTCCATTCCATTCCATTAAAGTCCATTCCACTACATTCCATTGCATTCCACTACACTCCACTCCATTCCATTTCATTACATTCCACTCCATTCAATTCCACTCCACTCTACTCCATTCCATTCCGTTCCACTCCACTCCTTTCCATTCCACTCCTCTCCATCCCAGTACACTCCACTACATTCCACTTCACTCCACTCCATTCCACTCAACTCCCTTCCATTTTATACCTTTCCGCTCCACACTATTCCATTCCTCTACACTCCGTTCCATTCCATTCCATTCCATTCCTTTCCATTACACTGTACTCCACTGAACCCCCCTCCAATAAATTCCATTCCATTCCACTCCATTCCACTCCACTCCATTCCTTTCCATTCCACTCCAATCCACTCCACTACACTCCACTTCACTCAATCCCACTCCACTCTACTCCATTCCACTCCACACAACTCCATTCCACTGCATTCCACAACACTGCATTCCACTGCATTCCACTCCACTCCATTGCATACCACTACACTCCACTGTACTCCACTCCATTCCTTTCCAATTCATTCCATTCCATTCCACTCCATTCCATTCCATTCCACTCCATTATACTCCATTCCGTTCCACTCTCTTCCACTCCATTCCTCTCCCCTCCTCTCCATTCCACTCCAATCCACTCCATTCCATTCAATTCCATTCCATTCCACTGCACTCCTCTCCACTCCACTCCATTCCATTCCATTCCATTCCATTACAGTCTATTCCACTCAGTTGCCCTCTATTCCCCTCCGCTCCATGCAACACCATCCTACCCCATTCCATTCCTTTCCATTCAATTCCAGACCGTTACTCACCGTTCCCCTCCATTCCAACACACTCCAATCCATTCCATTCCATTCCATTCCACTCAATTCCATTCCATTCTATTCAATTCCATTCCATTCCACTCCACTCCACTCCATTCCATTCCATTACACTACACTGCAGTCCATTCGAGTCCACTCCATTCCATTCCATTCCATTCCATTCCAATCCCTTCCATTCCTTTCCGCTCTACTTCACTCTATTCCCCACCACTCCTCTCCACTCCTTTCGACTACAATCTATTTCTCTTCACTCCATTCCATTGCACTCAACTCCAAACTACTCCTCTCCACTCCTTTTAATTCTACTCCATTCCATTCTATTCCACTCCACTCCACTTTATTCCACTCCACTCCACTACATTCCATTCCACTCCATTCAATTCCATCTAATTCCACTCCACAGTGTTCCACTCCACTCCATTCCACACCACTCCACTCCATTCCATTCCACTCCATTCCACTACATTAAACTCTACTTCATTCAATGCCACTCTGCTCCATTCCTTTCCACTCCACTCCACTCCACTCTAATCCATTCCACTCCATTACACTCAACTCTACTCCATTCCATTCCATTACACTACAGTCCACTCCACTCCATTCCACTCCTTTCCAGTGCATTCCACTCCATTCCTGTAAATTATTCTTCACTCCACTCCATTCTATTCCTTTCTGCTACACTCCATTCCATCCGATTCCAATCGATTCCACTCCATTCCTTTCCATTCCACTCCACTCCACTCCATTTAATGCCACTCTATTCCATTAAACTCCATTCCACTCCACTGCATTCCATTCCATTCCATTCCACTCCACTTTACTCCACTAGACTCCAATAAATTCTGTGTATTTCTTGTCCATTCCTTTCCACTCCCTTCCACTCCACTGCATTCCATTCCATTCTACTCCACTCCACTCCATTCCACTCCAATCCATTCCACTCCGCTCCACTCCAATCCATTCCATTCCACTCCACTCCACTCCAATCCATTCCATTCCACTCCCCTCCATGTCAATCCATTCCACTCCATTCCACTCCTCTCCATTCCTATCCATTCCACTCCATTCCACTTTTCTCCATTCCAATCCATTCCACTCCATACCACTCTTCTCCATTCCATTCCATTCCCTTTCATTCCATTCCATTCCATTCCATTCCTTTCCTCTGCATTCCATGCCATTCCACTCCACTCCAGTCCATTCCATTCCACTCCACTCCATTCCATTCCATTCCATTCCATTCTAATCCATTCTATTCCTCTACACTCCATTCCAGTCCACTCCATTCCACTCCTTTCCATTCCATTCCATTCCACTAAAATCCATTCCATTCCATTTCACTTCACTCAACTGCATTGCACTCCACTCCATTCCACTCCATTCTGCTCCATTCCATTCAACTCCACTCCTTTCCATTCCATTCCTCTCTACTCCGTTACATTCCAATCCACTCCATTCCACTACACTACAATCCTTTCCATTACATTCAATTCCATTCCAATCCATTCCATTCCAGATGACTCCATTGCATTTCACTCCACTGAACTCCATTCCAAATCTCTCCACTCAGTTCCATTCCACTCCACTCCATTCCTTTCAATTCCATTCACCTGCCCTCCACTCCACTCCACTTCATTCCATTCTTTTCCACTTCTTTCCATTAGTCTCCACTCCATTCCATTCCACTCCATTCCATTCCTCTCCATTTCAATCCACTCCACTCCATTCCAGTCCAATCCATTCTATTATGTTCAATTTCAATCCACTCCACTCCACTCCATTCCATTCCACTCCAATGCATTCCACTCCACTCCATTACACTCCAATCCACTCCATTCCATTTCATTCCCTTCCTTTCCACTCCACTCCTTTCCATTCCATTCCACTCCACTCCACTACATTCCATTCCACCCCACTCCACTCCAATCCGTTCCACACTACTCCGTTCTGTTTCTTTGTACTCCACTCCTCTCCACTTCTTTCTGTTCCACTCCATTACACTCTAACTCAATTCCCATCCACCCCACTCCACTCCAGTCTTTTCCATTACAACCTATTCCATTCCTCTCCATTCCACTCCACTCCAATCCATTCCACTCCACTCCACTACATGCCAGTCCACTCCACTCCTTTCCACTCCCCTCAACTCCACTCCACTACATTCCATTCCACTCCACTCCTTTCCATTCCGCTCCTGTACATTCCATTCCAGTCCATTAGATTCCACTGCACTCCACTCCACTCCACTCTACTCCTTTCCATTTCTCTCCACACGATTCCACTCCATTCTATTCCATTCCACTTCCCTCCACTCCATTCCACTCCTCTCCATTCCACTCCATTCCACTCCATTCCTTTCCATTCCATTACACTCCACTCCACTCCATTCGAATCCTTTCCACTCCATTGCACTCCATTCCACTCCATTCCATTCCATTGCATTCCATTCCAGTCCAAATGCACTCGATTCCATTCCACACCATTCCACTCCATTCCAGTCAATTTGAGACAACTCCACTCCATTCTTTTCCATTCCATTCCCTTATACTTCACTGTACTCCATTCGATTCCAATCCCTTCCACTCCACTCCATTCCAGTCCACTCCACTTCTGTCCACCCCGTTCCATCTTTTCCACTCCATTCCATTCCACTTCATTCCACTCCACTCTACTCCTTTCCACTCCACTCCATTCTACTCCACTGCTTTCCATTCCACTCCATTCCATTCCTTTCCACTCCACTCCATTCCTTTCCACTCCATTCCACTCCATTCCATGCCATTCTATTTCATTACAATCCATTCAATTTTCTTCAAATCCATGCCATTCCATTCCACTCCTCTCCAGTCCATTCTACATCAGTCCACTCCACTCCATTTCATTCCATTCCAT